>NC_140126.1:13226480-13341186 GCF_964035555.1 Netta rufina
GTAAAACTTAAGGATGTCCCTTCAATACTTATTTAACTTTGTTCTCATAAAATGTATAGTAAATAACTTCTTCCTACCTAACATTTAATAAAGTTAAACTGTCTTTAACTAATCTTGGAAACTCTCTGAGGATCAGCCTTTATTACAGACGTAGGCCTGAAATAAAGAGCAGATGTCAGAGTTGTTAGCCTGAAAATACCTGAGTCCAAACTTCAGAACTAATACTTTTGCTGGAAACAGACTGAAAATATACCATTGTACCACAAACTGAAAAAATAAAAGCAAATTTCAAATAACTTCTAAGAGCTAAGGTGGCTAGATGTTTTTGTCTAATGTTATTAAATTAAGGAAAGCAAAAGCAAACTTTTTCACAGCCATTAAAAAAATATCTATTGCTGTAGAAATAAATCACAACTAATATTTGAAACTACCTATTTACAATTTACATGCTTATTTTACAAAACACCTAAAGTAAAATAAGTGACCTACAAAGAGCTATTATTCCTTCCTTTCTTCTTCACTATAGCTCTGAATTTAGATTTGGATGACCTTAGCTTTAAGAGTGGGTTA
This sequence comes from Netta rufina, assembly GCF_964035555.1. Lineage (NCBI taxonomy): Eukaryota > Metazoa > Chordata > Aves > Anseriformes > Anatidae > Netta > Netta rufina. Next base: position 13,227,051 of record NC_140126.1, read on the forward strand.
ACCATGGTTAGCAGGTTAAAGTCTACAGAGAGCAGGTTAAAGTGTACTGGACCAAGTTTATTGAGAAAGACATGACAGTGTTCTGTCTGGTGGAGCACTGTGTTGTGGAGAGATGTTGTTGTCTCTCTAGGTAATGGAGGAATTGTTGACAAAAAGTCATAGTGACCTACTCAAAGATGTCTAACATATGCTGGCACAGATGCTATTAGAAATCTCCCTCAGGGAAGGAGACAAGGAGTGATTATTGACTATTAAGAGAATTTATACCAGAGAGAATTAAAGCTTTTCCCTTCCCTTCCCTTCCCTTCCCTTCCCTTCCCTTCCCTTCCCTTCCCTTCCCTTCCCTTCCCTTCCCTTCCCTTCCCTTCCCTTCCCTTCCCTTCCCTTCCCTTCCCTTCCCTTCCCTTCCCTTCCCTTCCCTTCCCTTCCCTTCCCTTCCCTTCCCTTCCCTTCCCTTCCCTTCCCTTCCCTTCCCTTCCCTTCCCTTCCCTTCCCTTCCCTTCCCTTCCCTTCCCTTCCCTTCCCTTCCCTTCCCTTCCCTTCCCTTCCCTTCTCCTTTCTCTTTCTTTTTTCCTGTCAGATAAAAAGGAATTGATATCTGAGCAGAAGCAGAGTAAGAAATTTTCAATAATTTGTACTTCTCTTTGACAGCTATATGACTTTTTTGACTCTTAAGTCAATTGTCTGATTCAAAATCATTACTGTACTATTTTCTGAAGTGAGCACTAAAATTTGTCTGAGAAGGTATTGTCAAAGGATATTTCATAGTGTTTTCAGAAGCATGTTTGAATAATCATGCAGAATTTCTTTTTGCTACTGCATACTTTAAAAAAAAGAATCAACACTGCAGCAGGCCTCAGAGGAATGAATTTCCACACAATATTTTGCTTGTTTCTGCTGACACTGAGAATATCATGTAAAGGTGTGCACAAGCATTTCAGCTGGCTTGTCTTCTTACTGATTAGACCTAGGGAGATATTTGATTAGAGAATAGATGGCCAACATGCTTCGCCTGTCCTTCCCAATCTAATTTGCAATTTTGGTACACTGTAAGATGTGAATGACAAGTTATTAGAATTTCGCATTTGGACAATATGCAAAATTGTTCAAATTGGACAAGTATGGGATGAAATAAAATAATAATAAAAAAAAAAAATTAGAGAAAAAGAGCGAAATGCCAGTGAATAATATCCTCTTATCTTCACAATTGTAGAGTACTGTAGTGGCAATCATATCTGATGAGAAGAGGTTTTAAGTGAAGATGTACTGATGGTTATCATAAATGGATTTGAATTGCCATTTATCTACAAGATCTTGTTTATATCTATGCTCTGCACTCACATAAGTCTATACAAACTTCTCAAAATAAGTACTTGAGGATAAATTGTTGTGTTTACATAGTTTTAGACAAACCTTTTCTGCTCTACCTTGCAAGCCCTAAAATGAATATTTGCCCTCATATGTTGGAGTTTAAAAACTTTTGAGCTTGAGAGGTATGTGCTCTAAATAGGAAATCACAGTGTAGATGGAATTTTTATTCTATTACTGTTTATATCATACTTTTTTTCTCCAAGATTAAATGTACAGGAGAATGTAGGCTACAATGGAGAAAATGTGGAGAGATGATATAGGAATGAAGGTATGTTTTGATGTAGTTACCCTAGTATGATAGAAATGAAAGCTGCAGTTCATTTCTCTGATTTAATGGGACATCTATGATGGTCTGCCTAAAAACTGATTCCACACAAAAAGAGCTAAAGTCAGATGGGAATAAACAACATGAAGAATTTTGTTGTGAACCATATTGTCCCCATAGGGTGATGAAATTGATAATCTGATAGAACATTTTTATGTCAAATTACAGAATACTGCAAATTGTCATATAGGAGTGGATAAACCCTATGTGCACCTAAAACTTTATTCAAACTCCTTATTGAATATTCCATCAGCAGGACACCGTATCATTTACCAAGTTTACCAAATAGGGAGATTTCTTTTCCCTTCTCTTTAGAAAACTATTTCTCTATAGTGAGAAATTCATTTTTGTGAAATCTTTCAGTAGTCTCTTGAATACATGTTCCTGCGTATAAAATATGATTACAAATCTCCATGTCAATACTTTCTGTTAATGATAGTTGTATTGCTATTGTTGGTCATACTGCTGTTGTTGGTCATGAGTACAGTTTCATATATTTCATGACCATTTTCTATATGGCCCTTACAGACCATAATCTCTTCTACATAAAAAAAAAAAAAAAAAAAAAAAAAAGCTCATAAAATTTATTGTTCAGCTTAGATGTCAAAAACAAAGATTACAGCTATGAGTGCTTCCTTTCAGGATGCTGTGGTTGTGGATTTCTACACAATGTCTATATAATGAACTCTGTTTTCAAGATGCTGCTTTAAAAGCATATTGTGCACTAAGTAATCACAAATAACAGAGAAGTAGAAAATTGAGAGCATTCTTAATCCTCTCTTTTCTTTTTTTTTTTTATTATGAAATATTCAACTAACTGCAGAAATATATCGAGCACATTGGGTACTCATTATATCTGCAAACAAATGAGATATTTTTATTATTTTTTATCCCTGAAGAAGATTTTCTTTGAAAGTTTCCATACTTTTATCATCTACTCCAGATCATTATGGTTTGTATGGTTTAAAATAGAATCTCCCATCCACCTCCCACCCAGCAGAAGAATTTTGCACTCATTAAGAGGCAGGAGTTAGCACTCTCTGTGATGGCAGCCACAGTTCTTACAAAACGTCACTTCAGAACTGGGGGCTGAGAGGGAAATATCACAACTAAAAATGCTGTTTCAAGAAAAGTGGAATTTGTTAATTTAGTACATAACTTTCAAAAAGAGGTTAACACTTAAACTGAAAGATGTCTTTCTACTACATTAGTCATAATATTTGACCAATGTCTGATATGACTTTTTACTGTTACAAAGAATGTATATTTCAAATGGACACCATGGTACATTGTAGATTCATTTCAAAATCAATCAATCAAACAAACAAACCACACATCCATTCTGATTTTCTTCAACTTTGTAGCAGTAATAATCTTGCCATATATGTCTGCAGCAATGATATTTAGATACAACAAAAATCCTTTCCAGTGTCATGCAGTACTCTTTAAATGCATTGATCTTTGTTTCCCAGAATGCTTCAAAAGAAGTACACATTATAATGTTTTGGAATGAGTTATTTCATTCAGTTTTGAACTATTTCTGCTAAACAGAATAAAATGCCACAACTACAGGTAGTCTTGCATTGGTGAGACTGTTCTGAGAATGAAAATCTCAGGACCAGGCTGACATGTAGGTTTCTCAGGTTATGTATACAAATATATATATATATATATATATATATATATATATATATATAGATTACCTATATATATATATATATATATATATATATATATATATATATATATATATATATAGGTAATCTATAAAATATAATGCATATATGTATACATATACTCAGGATACATATACAAAATAAAAGGCCCTTCTACAACTGTGTGTCTGTGTACAAGACATCATTTCTAACTAAATGTTTATAAGGTAGGTGATTTTAGAGAAAAAGAGGAAAAAGAAAATTTAGGGAATATGAAGCAACAGTGTTTAAACACATAGGCCCTAATGTTAGGGTGGTTTACCTTCCCACTGAAATCGGTAGGAAGGATCCAATGAATTTAGAGGCAACTGGATTGTGTCTAAATACACAGTGCCATGAGCCAAATGGTTGATGAGGGCTTGATTTGAGCATTTTAAACATTGCTGGGTTTAAGTGAATGTCAAGGACTTACAGTGTTTGCCACTTCCTGCTTTCCCAGGATTGATCATCCCTCAGAACACCCTGTTTTGTATCACATTGCCCATTCTAGTTCATATCCTCACCTTCTGCCTTAGATTCCACGTTCAGCTCAGCCCCTATGCTCACGACACCACACAAGGTCTGGATATTAATAATTTTTGAATAGTCTACACATAACTGGTGAGAGCATCCCTATGTCACCTCTGTTTTGCCTCCTTTAAAGCAGTATAACATTGGTAAATGAAGAACCCTGCTGTTTCCAAGACAGGGCTCAAGAGGGCTTTACACCACCTGCACATTCCCTGCTGTGACTCGTACTTTGACTGTGGTGACCATGCTGCACTGCAAAGCTCCATTTCATAAAGGTCTATAAATCACTGTAAAGCCTAGTGATTCAGGTTAATAATAATTAAAAAGATATGTCCATGTGTAGAAGAGGGTTCATGGCATTTTAGAGTTAGGTTTGAGGTCTGGCTTGACTTTAAGGTTATTTGAAAGCTTATTGAGTGAAATTTGAGTGGAAGATCCCCAACACTAAGATGTAGTCATTTTTGATTACCTGTAAATTCCAACTATAAAACAATAAGGCTTTCTGCTTAGCAAATACTGAAAATTTACACTCAACTTGCCAGCTTGAAAATGCATCAGATTTTTCTCATTAAGGCCATGCTGTTTTGTCAGAGTATATTTTCTATTTCTGTTGTCACTTTTAAAACTGCACTGCAAAGCTACACCATGCCTCAAGATGACTGACCTGAGAAGTAAGTATGAGCAGACCTTTATACAAAAAAATCTTTTCAGTAAATACATTAATTTAACATAAAATCTGCAGATTAAGAGAGAAAAAAAAGAGCTTTATTAGAAGATGAATATCTCAGGAAAGTGGGACAGATGATACAGCTTCTTTCATGGTAGGTCAGTGAATTCAGAGACTATAGATACTATTTTCCAGCCAAGATTGTTCCAGTACACTCTCATGTGCTTTGCACTTAAATACATTTTGTCATAGTTCCTAGCTATGCATACATAAATGTAGACGTAGATGCAGATGTCTGGGTGTTCCAGACATTCTCTTCTGCATTTTCATGTCTCTGCTCATGTATTTCCTTGTAAACATCTTCCCTTATCCATCCAGCACTGAAACAAAGATGTGCCTCAGAAATTGCAGTTGTTCCCAGAATGCAGAAGGGAAACAAAATACTAACTCTGAATATGCATCCAGAAATGGTACATACTGGTAAACTTAGAAGGCTGAGAAATGCTTAGCAAAGATGCCTCATGCCTCTCTGGCACTTCTCAAAAGAATTTTTATTTTTTCAAATATGAAACACCACGAAAGAAAATAAGGTTAATAGTGCAAGCTCACCACGCCAGATTTTCCTGGCAAAATAGTTCAGCATGACACAGCTTTACTTTGGTAGTATTGACAAAACAGTGTTTTCATCAACAAATGTCATCTCCTGTGTTCTGTTTTTCTGTAAACATCCAGTCTCTTGGATGAACATACCTACTAGGGTACTGTATTAATGTTCTACATTCAGATGGTAACCATTACTCATGGGCTGTAAAAATTGCTTAGGAATAGGTAATCTCTTAAAACAAGACAAATACTGAAATGAAGTTTAAAATTTAGATTAACTAATGTCATCAATTCATACATATTAAAATGATATTATTTCTTTATTTTCTTTATTTTATTTGGTTATTTATGCTTCCAACCATCTTGCACTTATAGGAGCTTATAGGAGAAGCTGGTTCTCTAACTAGGTCTCCCACATCTAAAAAAAAAAAAAGGACAAGGTGGAAGGGCAATATACTTATTAAATAATAATTTATTTATTTTTTTTCTTCTATTGGATTGAAGTTCTGTAACAAGACGTAGCATCTGTTATCCATCATATTTCTTTGTCATCAGAAGTAGATTTGGAGGAAGAAGCTGAGTAATGAAAAGTTAGTAGTCTCATGTTAAAAAAAAGTTAGTAGTCTCATGGAGTCTTGTCAAAGGTACTAATTTTATAGGTAGTATATGAAATACAGAGCTGGCGTGAGCAATGGATCCATCATGGTCAGAGCTAAACGCAAACTTCAGGTAATTCTTATTCTTTTTTTGTGTGTTACTAATGACAGAATAAAGATGTAGAACTTCATTTTTCCAATCAGTATAATAATAACTCCAATTCTTATAATGATATAAAGTCTTAAATGATATAGAGTCTCTGTGAGACTCTGTGAGATATATGTGTGTATATACATATATATTTATATACGTATTCACACGCGCGCACACACACACACACACACAAAGGCGAGAAGGAGAAGGAAAAAGAGAAGTGAGGGGAGAGAGAGGAGAGAGAAAACATTTCTTTTGAACTTGGTCAAAATGTAGAAATTTGCCACTACATTACTAAGTAAGCCTAAATCTGACCTTGTCTCTAATACCAGAATTATATCCCATCATATTTGAGAGCAAGAGGTTTGACTGACCTGTGGCCAAATCACTTGTGTGCCAAGCCACTGGGACAACACATTTTGTTTGAGAGTATTCATAATGGAGACAGAAGATGACATCAAATGAATTTGATCTTCTTGTAGTGGGTGAATAAGAGCCAATCAGAGACATTCCACAGAGGGAATGACCTCAAGAAGTACCAGGGGAGTTTTAGTTTAGAAATTAGGAGACAATTCTTCTCAGAAATAATCAAGCATTGGAATGGGTTGCCCAGGGAAGTGGTGGAGTCACCAGCCCTGGGGGTGTTTAAGGAGAAGTTGGACCTGGTGCTTAGGGACATGGTTTATTAGGTGACATTGGTGGTAGTGTGATGGTTGGACCAGATGATCTTGAAGGTCTTTTCCAACCTTAACGATTCTATGATTCTATGATTCTATGAGCTATTTCCCAGGTCATGGAGAATGGGTCAAAAAAATATTTTACCTTTCATAGAAGTCCTATTTTTGGTGTGACTGATTTGAAGTCATTTTAAGCATAAAGAAAGAAGGCTGAATTTCTGAAATGGGAGTGTAACAATTTGCTGATATTTCCCAAGTTTAAAAAAATTGCAGCTTGATGAGGGTAAGACTAATCATATTCTCATATGTACTTCAATTGGAGAAAAGACCACAAAGTTGCTTTTTAGATTTTTCTGTATGCTAAGATTCCTTTCATAGAATGATAGAATGGCTTGGGTTGGAAGGGACATTAAAGATCATCAAGTTCCAACCCCCCCACCCAATCTGAATCTCTCCTCTTTTAGTTTTAAACCATTTCCCTTTGTCCTATCATTATCTGCCCAAGTAAAAATCTTTTTTTATTATTATTATTATTTTTTTTTTTTAAATTTTTATAAGCCCTCTTTAAGAGTTGAAAAGCTGCAATGAGGTAATGAGGTGTCACTGGAGTCTTCTTCAGGCTGAACATCCCCAGATGTCTACATCTTTATTCATACAGGAAGTGCTGTAACACTCTGATCACCCTGGTGGCCCTCCTCTGGATCTACATCTTTCTTGTGCTGGGGGTCAAAGAGCTGGATGCAGCACTCCAAGAAGGGCCTCATGAGAGCAGAGCAGAGGTGGATGATCACCTCCTTCCATAGGCTGGCAATTCCTCTACACAGTTGACCTTCTGGGCTGCAAACGTGCACTGCTGTCTCTTGTTGAGCTTTTTGTCCACTGGAATCCCCAAGTCTTTTTCTGCAGGGCTGCTCTCAACGAACTCTTCTCCCAGTCTGGGATTGCCCCAACCCAGGTTCAGTACTTGGACTTTTTGAACCTCATCAGGTTCAGGTAGGAACACTTCTCAAGCTTGCCCAGGTCCCTTTGGAAGGCATCTCTTCTATCAGCATTAACAGCAGCACTCAGCTTGGTGTCATCTGCATACTTGCTGAGGGTGCACTCAATCTCATTGTCTATGTCACTGATAAAGATATTAACCAGCACTTGTCCCAAAACAGACCCCTGAGGGAAACCACTCATCACAGGCCTCTATCTCCTTTGCTTTCTTGGAAAATGTCTTAAAATTTGCATTGTCAGTACAGAATAAAAGAATCTTAGAACAAAAGCAAACCAAGTTATTATTTCTGAAGTATATTACTAACAAGTTGATAGTAGCGAAGGACACTAGGAAATAAGTTGTGAGATGGTATATTTTCACAGACAAATTAGAAGATGTAAAGAGCTTCTCTTTGTTTTCCAGAAGCTACTACTATCTTTTGAACATGTTCTTAACTTACATAATAGAGATGTCACTCAATTACTTCTTCTGGCACCATGATTATGTGATGTGGTGGGAAGTATGCAAAGGCTCAGGACTGAAAATCTTGGCATAGTCAATACTGAATGGAGCCACAAGAAGCTGGTGACCAGCATTTCTTTCCCTTTAAAACCTCAGAAAAGAAGCACATGATGTTATGGTGATTCTGGTGACCAGGCATTGCTGAGACAGCTGTTTGTGGACCAGTGCATTAGTTGCACAGCAGTGCCTCTGACAACCTAGCTGAGAAATAAGGGAACAATGCATGAGTTATATAAAGCTTTATAGGTACTTGGTATCTACTATTATAACCGCGCACAGCGAGTAATCTCTTTAGTTAGTTTATAGTTAATTTAGAAATACCAAAATAGACTGTAGTGTCCATATTGACCAAGAAAGAAGTCACGTCTTCTCCAACACAGCAGCCAACCAAGAGAGCTGAAGCTGCCTTGGAGTACAGCAGAAATTTCCAGGCTGTCTACATGTGTCTGCAATTATTTAAGACCTCACTTAATATAATTCATATAAAGTAAAATCTCAGGATGTTTGCCTTGGTAGAGAGAGAAGAAAAGAAGAAATAAAAAGGGTGAAACACTTCTTACACTGAATTAACATGGCCACTAAAAAATTTTAAATTTCCTCTGGGAAAGGGAGTTCCCATACCACAGTGGGAATGGGAACTTCCCTTACTTTTGGAATTATGTCCAATTGCTTCAGAGAAAGTCAAGGTTTGATCATCGTCTTTCCATTTCATTCTTACTTTTTTTTTTTTTAATTATTATTATTTTTCTCTCTCTTTTTTTTTTTTTTTTTTTTTTCCATCTTTTTTCCTTCTGGTGGCAAATGGGACAGTTTTGAATAGTAATAGAGAGTCTTTTAGAATAGCTTTAGCAGCTGACTTTTCAAACAAAATATAAAAATGTAAGACTAGCATAATTTTGGATGTAAAATTACTTAGAAATATGTAAAGTAAATTCATCAGTGTCACAAAAAGGAGAAGAAAGTCAGCAAAATCTTCACCTTGGGCAGAGGCCTAGTTAGGTAAGCATGCAGCTGGGGCTGAAACAAGACAGCTTGTGTGCCAAAAGACTTCCAGGATTGGGCCTGAATTTAGCCTACAGCAGATCTTGTCATAAAACCGACTTTGTCACCGTCTTTTGTTATTCTACCATTTCCAGAAATTGCCTTAGAGTAATTTGAACGTTTCAGCTCCTGGAAAAATAGCTAACATGATATAAAATATACTTATTAACAGACAAACACTGTAAATTGTTGATATTTCCACCTTTCAAGACAATTGTTAGAAAGTGAAATAACAAGGCAGTTTTGTCTTAGGTGTGACAGTTTCTGCTCCTGGCACACTAAGCTCTTGTTTGATAAGCTATGTTCATTTCATATTTGTGTAATACCCTGGAAGAAATTAGGTTGCAATAAAGTCCATTTTTGTCACTGCATGCAGCAATGAATATCACACCCAGCAGGGTACAGTGGCACCTGGCTGTCCAGACCCAGCGTAACACAAAGCCATCTGGGGGTAATTACAACAAGGTATTCTTTAAAGACCAGATGGGACCAAGGAACAGAAGCCCCTACCCCTCCCAGTCATTTACAACATAATTCCTTTCAATGATATACTTAATCCTCCCACCAGCTACGCTTTTCAGCTTGCTGTTGTCACTGTTCCTTTATGTTAATTCAGTTGAGAGACATAGAGAGAGAGAGAGCTCGGAGAGCGAGCCACCGGTGCCTCAAGGGACTAAAAGAAATTATTCATCCTTAAATTGTTTCCACTACACCAAGTACAGTAACATTTTTATTTTTTTTTTTTAAGAGGGCTGAAATTATCCTAAAGAAGGTCAATGCTATAGCCCTGTGCAACACCAGCTGAGTTTTATTCAGCCACCTGTTAGCTAGGAGGGTTCTGCACACGCTCATGATGCATTTAACCAGTTTAAAGGGTCTTTTTATTGACTGGCAGCCTCCCTACATTCAGAGTGCTCAAGACATGGCCCTGCTTTGTGATCATATGTGGCACACAAGACTTAATTCAATTATGCTGTAAGCCTATCCAGTTTGTATCAGTGCCCTTTCACTTTTGTGTCATTTGTCTTGTATCTTGTAAAGAGTTGTATTTTTTTTTTTTTTGAGGAAAAGACATGCACTCGAAGAAAATTGTCTTTATTTTGTCATTCAGATTTGCACTGCAGATGTACAGGCTACAGTTAAAAAAAAGTATTTTTATTAATACAAAAGTGGGAAAACAAAAACAGAAGTTCTCTGCAATTTTAAAATCAAAGATATAATCTCCCATTTCATTTTGAAAGAAGGTCAGGCAGAAAATCCAGACATATTTCAAATACGAAACAAATAGAGAGATAAGTAAAAAGAGAAAAAACAAACAAACAAAACAAACAAACAAACAAACAAACAAACAAACAAACAAACAAAAAATATATTTAACAGTTTGAAATTTGGAAATCACAAAGGACTGGACATTGCTTTCTTTTCTTTGGCTGTATTTTGTTGGTTTTCAAGAAACTGTATAGCAAGTGACTTCTCAACATGAGTAAGCTTGGAAATGTTTGGGCCTTGATTACATTGATATATAGCCCATGACCAAAGTGCAAGTGAATTGCAAATTTTCAAGTGATTTAAAGTGATTAAAAAAATAAATAAAAATGCATCCTTGTAAGATATTGCTACTATTTACTAAATCTTTATGACAAATATGTAGTAAATCTACAAATGAGAAAGCAAGAGCCCTTTTCACCTTGAGCTACTTAAGTGAGAGGTTTCTGAAGTTCAAAATCATGTTATCAACTGTTTTACTTTCAACATTCCAACATTTTGTCTGACCAAGCATTTAAGGAAGCACTGATCCCATCATTTCAACAAGCCAGCAAGAATGTTCTTTTAAAATATCTTCAAATGTATAATAATTGTTCTCTCACAGAAAAAGCTGTAAAGAAGAAAGCTTACTGCATACAAAGACCACAAACTCAACCTAAAACTCACACTGTGAATACACTTCCAAGAAGACTGAAACAGGCAGAAGGGACATTGAGCTGGTTTTAAAACTTGATTAATTGAGATTAAATGCGTTTATGTTGGAATTTGAAGTCAGTAAAAATAAAATGTTCTATGGTAAAGTGTACCTTTTACCTTTTACAATACCTTTTAAATCAAACATTAATGGTGTGAAATCACAGTTAAAAATCTTATCTTTGTTCAACATATGCTTGTGAATTCCATCATAGTAATAGATAAAAACATTTTTGTTGAACTGGGATAAATGTTCATTAGTATCTAATGTTCTTAGATACATTAGATACTAATACATAAGATACATAAGATACATAAGATACATTAGTATCTAACGTATCTTAGCTAACCTTTTTTTTTTTTTTTTTTTTTTTTTTTTTCCCACAGAGCAAAAGTCAGAGAAAGGGCAGTAGTGCCAAGTTACTCACCAGTGTGCATGGCAAATAGGTGAATAGGTATCAGTTGCTAATGAATCAGCCTCAGCACTGAAATACCCTAACCATAAAAGACCATAAAACACCTTCCATTTTCCACCTTCATAGTATCCACACTCAGAGAGGCTAAAAGAACGTCATAACTGTGAACTATTTACTTACTGTGTTCTGTGTTTGATACTTCCTCTATCTCTTTTTTTTTTTTTTTTTTTAAATATCAAAAAGATTTAAGAAAGATCTTGAAAGGATTTCCAAAAATCTTAACTGAATTGGGAAGAGTGGTAAATACTCTTAAGAATATCCATTCATTTTGGTTTGGGATCTCTTAGTAACATGTACATCCAACAGACATATATCACATAACATTTCTAGCTCTTCAGCGAAATTGAACAATTTAATATTTATTATGGAGAAGAGATCCTGAAAAAAAGTGCAGCATTCAAATTTCCACAGAGAATGAAGACAGAACTGCTAGAAAAGAGCTACAACAAAGCATTTAATAAATAATTTTATATACTTGAAGACACACAATGATCTTAGCATTGGAATGAAGTTGATTCATTGTCTTCTCCAAAGCGATAGGAATGAAAGCGTCAGATTCTGACAAAAATACAGCTTCAAAACTTGCTTCCATTATACCATATTACTTCTCTGATTATGGACTACTGCCTTATGACACATTTATATACATTATTGCCCAAAATACCTCTGAACCAGTCGGATCATGCGTATGAGTAAACACTTCACAGTTAAAAACAAGGTCTTGATCACAACAATCTGTTATTTCTCACAAATGCTTACTTTAAAAAAAAATTGCTAACAGGAATGTTACTCCTCACAGCAAAAATCACAGGATGGATTAATGCAAAAAGCTTCTTTATCATCTTCTCAGTTCCTAAAGACTCCCAGCAATATCTTGACTTTTTATTTACTTGTAAGGATGTGCCAGTCAATATAATTTAATTAAAATAAGACATAGTAGAAGTCTTGTCTTCCAGTACCATTCAGTCCACTTTGAAATGTAAACAACTCCAGTGTAACCTCTTACTTCTACCTTTCAAGTGATGTCCGCTTCATTCTGGTTTTATTTTTTTATTTTGTCACTTTGTTTTCCTATGATATTTGGTTTGCTTAAAAGTGCCTTCGTAAAGCATATAGTATCGGTGAAAACATCTAAATCAGAGACTGTGTATCTCTTTTCTTCTACTATTGCCTCATTTTTCTATTGGAGGCAGTGGTGTCTTTTAAAGTGCAAAGTTTTCCACAGAAAACTTGTTATAGTTTTTATAAAATTTGTTATTAGTTTTTTGCAACTGCACAAAGAAATGAAAACTCCTTCCATTAAAAATAAAAAAGCAAGATTCATGATAAATCTCACCTTAAGAATTTATGAACTCCTCCAGAACTCCAGCAAGTGAGTTATTCAGTGTACAGAGCTGTGTTTCCTTCTTGCTGCAGGAGTTGCATGCATAAAGAGATCTTATGAACTGTGCAATGAACATACATGTCCTCTCCTCCACAGAATATATTGCAATTTACATACTCTATTACAATGGAATTAGCTTGGAATACATACTGGATGGCCTAAAAATCACACAGAATCACAGAATCACAGAATTTCTAGGTTGGAAGAGACCTCAAGATCATCGAGTCCAACCTCTGACCTAACGCTAGCAGTCCCCACTAAACCATATCCCTAAGCTCTACATCTAAACGTCTTTTGAAGACTTCCAGGGATGGTGACTCCACCACTCCCCAGGGCAGCCTGTTCCAATGCCTCACAACCCTTTCAGTAAAGAAGTTCTTCCTAACATCTAACCTAAAACTCCCCTGGGTCAACTTAAGCCCATTCCCCCTCGTCCTGTAACCAGGCACGTGGGAGAACAGACCAACCCCTACCTCGCTACAGCCTCCCTTGAGGTACCTATAGAGAGCGATAAGGTCGCTCCTGAGCCTCCTCTTCTCCAGGCTGAACAAGCCCAGCTCCCTCAGCTGTTCCTCGTAGGACTTGTTCTCCAGGCCCCTCACCAGCTTCGTCGCCCTTCTCTGCACCCGCTGAAGCACCTCAATGTCCTTCTTGTAGCGAGGGGCCCAAAACTGAACACAGTACTCGAGGTGCGGTCTCACCAGAGCCGAGTACAGGGGGACGATCACTTCCCTAGCCCTGCTGGTCACACTGTTCCTGATACAAGCCAGGATGCCGTTGGCCTTCCTGGCCACCTGAGCACACTGCTGGCTCATATTCATCTGACTATCCACCATCACTCCCAGGTGCTTCTCAGCCTGACAGCTCTCCAACCACTCCTCTCCCAGCCTGTAGCTCTGCTTGGGGTTATTGCGCCCCAGGTGGAGGACCCGGCACTTGGCCTTGTTGAACTTCATGCAGTTGACCTCAGCCCATCGGTGCAGCCTATCCAGATCCTCCTGCAGAGCTTTCCTACCCTCAAGCAGATCGACACACGCACCTAGCTTGGTGTCATCTGCAAACTTACTGAGGGTGCACTCAATGCCCTTGTCCAGATCATCGATGAAGATATTAAAGAGGACCGACCCCAGCACCGAGCCCTGGGGAACGCCACTAGTGACTGGCCTCCAACTGGACTTGGCTCCATTCACCACGACTCTTTGGGCCTGGCTATCCAGCCAGTTTCTAACCCAATGAAGCGTGCGCCAGTCCAAGCCAAGAGCAGCCAGTTTCTTGAGGAGAATGCTGTGGGAGACGGTGTCAAAAGCCTTGCTGAAGTCAAGGTAGACCACATCCACAGCCTTTCCCTCATCAACCCAGCGCGTCACTTTGTCATAGAAGGAGATCAGGTTCGTCAAGCAGGACCTGCCTTTCATAAACCCATCCTGACTGGGCCTGATCGCCTGCTTGCCCTGCAAGTGCTGCGTGATGACTCTCAGGAGGATCTGCTCCATGAACATAACAGGGGTCTGTGATTCAGTCATTGAAGACAGTGGTAGTTGTGCACATTTTAGTGGCAGGATGGTGCTAGTTGTGCTGGTACTGTTTCATCTGCTGAGGGGATATAGGGTGAAGGGAAAAAAACGCAGAAGAAAAACCTACTGGTACTTCAACCAGCAGAGCCTGGAGAGCAGCAGAAAGGGACCGAGCTGGCCCCCTCCCCTTAAGGGCACATAACAAGGGAGCAATGCCCTCACCCTTGAAGGTGCCCTGTGAGAAGGAAACAGCCTCATGGCTGATTTTTCTTTCCTGAGCATTTGATGTAAGAGTTCAGTGTGAGACCTGCTTTAACAACTCTCTTGAAAGTAATTATGTGTCCTTTTCTAAAGAAACCCATAGCTGGGGTGGTTGAGCCCAACAGAAGTGAGCAAACTATTAGTTTGGTGGCCATTCCCAGGGAATTTGGAGCGATTCTGATCTTTACCTTTATAATCTTCATATTTTAGAAGACCATCAAGTAACGTAGTTGCTCTAATTATCATGTAATGTGGGAGAAAAAGAGTAGCTGCTGATAGATCCACGTGGTTCAATGCAGGAGTGTTTTATCTGTGTTCTTCTTTCCAGACTGGGGGATATGCCACCAGTTTAATATGGAGAAAATTGTTTTATATTTTCATTGACTAGAAATGTCAGTTTAGGAATTGTCAAAATAACTTGATTTCTCCAGTTTACATTTTTTTTTTTTTTTTTTTGGGGGGGAGGGGGAGGAAGGCAATGAGTTTTCTGATTGTTTGTTTGTCTATTGCTGGTTTTCCAGATGCTATTTGGCAGTGGAGATGTTTAGACTTGAAGATGTAAGCCCTAAGAAAGTAAGACTAAGAAATGCTTTTAGTCTGAGATGTGTTGAAATGTTAGGACGTTATGGAGAAGAATTGAGAAAGCATAAAGAAAGCATTTTGTTACAGAGTTAGATTTGACTTGCAGATAAAATGCAAATATTTTCATCTGGCTAGAGGGAAAAACGCACAAGACAAAAGAGACAAAATGAGTCAATGGTTTCTTTGCTGTCTTAGAGACATTACATCGTGCCCTCTGATTTGAATGTAAGTTTTGCTTGGTGAAGACTTTTGTCTTGGTGAATTCTTCCACATTTTTGGTTCACTTAGTAATTAAGCTAAAGCAGAACTTCTAGAAAAGAAATAGAGGATTATCAAGAACATGTGAAAAACTAGTTACATTCTGTCAGAATATATATTTTTTTTCTGCATGTTTTTATGAAGATTAAAAAATGAATAATTGTTTATACTGTACAGTTTTTGTAGACTTTGTTAAAATAAAGAGGTTATGTTAGATTTTATAATAATATTTTTCAATCTGAAGTGAAGGTTTTTCTATAAAAAATAATTATATATAAAAATAAGGGTTGCCTAATATTGTCAACATATCTCATAATAAAAGTGTTATAAAAGTCTGCAGTTTAGTTAAAAATGTTGATATTTGTTTTCTTAGATTTTGAAAGCACTTTCCAGCACATAGATGTCCCTCAATGCCTGGGTAGCAACCATAACTGGGTATGCTCATAACATATATCTCAGTTTAAAAAGTGTCAGTTTTTAATGAGTAGTATCAATTGCTACTTACTGCTTTATTTCTTTAGATAGTAGTTAATTCAGGTGAAAATCTAATGGAAAGTATAAGAATTCCTAGTAATGAGGAGGTGAAATCTACCGTGAACTTTTTAAATCACATTATGCATGCTGTAGAGTTTAAGAAAAGTGCAAGGTTCCCAGTTTATGGATATGGATATAATTTATTTATTGAGCTGAATTCAACATATTCTAAAAGAACTAGATGACAATTGACGTTGCTATATGAGATTAAATGGATTAGACTGTTTCTTAAGAAATGCTGGCTGAAGATGGTTGTTATTTATAGTATAAAGAATTCAATAGAAGTAACTTTGCATATGCTTAGAGGTATTCTATTCAGTCAAGAAAGGGACCCAAAATGACTGACTTTGCCGTCAAGAACAAGACAGGTAAGAGAATTTCACACTTTTCTTCTTCCAGCCCATAACTTCTTTTGAGTGACATCATATCCTACAGCAAAACCCTTGATCTTGACTTGCATGGCAGAACAAAATGTTCTGTGTTTTCTTCTGGATTTTGAACACTTCCAGAACAGTATAAAGTATGCAGGAGAGAAAAACTGTAGATTTTTTAGTAAATTATGCAGTCCCAGGAAATGTTTTCATACACTAGAACATGATCCTTTACACTGTTAAATTGTTGGAGAACTCCCTGGCCTTGGTTTTGGAAGCTAGTCTCTCCAAATAAATGAAGAGATGTAGGTACAGAAAGCGGCATAGTCCAGGCACCAGCCTCAGCTGGCTGTGAAGTCTAAGCTAAGCTTTTCTGTGGAGGAAGAGATTTAATAGCATGGAGTTGTACTGCCATGAATGCCCCTGAATATAATCTCACCAAATACAGAACACCAGAATCTAAACATGGTACAGTATTTTGCATATTTGAACTCTCTGCTGTATTATTCTCCCTTAAGCAGAGCACTTAATTATTCCTTTTAGTGGAATAATTCTTTCAAAATAAAATAAAGTAGCTCCTTCATTGAGAGCTCTGGTTATATATTGGAACTGAAAATTCTTGTCAGAAGGTTGGTAGCCTAGATAAAGAAAATCTACCTTCCCTGAAGTACTATTAGGGAAAATTGTGCTTACAGTTACCTGTAAAAAGATTTATGCTACAGGTCTTCAAGAACATAAAGGACATTAAAAAATGTTTGGATTGCTCAAAGGTTATATATGTAGGATAGTGAGAACAAAATGCATACTTTCAAAAAAAGAGAACATGAATAATTATGGAAGAGAAAGTCCTAAATATATGATTAACAGCTAAGATTAGGACCTGGTGTTCCATTGCAAAAATAAATAAAATATATAAAAAGACCATAAAATATGAAAAAGAGTGGTAAGGTAAAAAAGCATAGAATGCTAAAGGAAAAAATGCTGACTTGTAAAATATATAAACTACTACCTAATAATAATAAATATCATCTTGGCAAGGGTTGTGTCTGTGAGCCTTCCAAAGTAGTAAATCTTTGTGAAAGATGTGAATGATCAAAGCAGCAGAGCATTCTATGGGCAAGGGACACACTGGGAATAGGAAAAGGAACAGAGTCAGGAACGACAATAGAAAATAAGATTATAAGCATATACATCTTTTTTGTTTGTTTGTTTGTTTGTTTGTTTTGTTAATTAGTAGAATTTTTAAAACAGAAAAAAAAAAAAAAAGGAAAAAGAATTAATTACCTGCATTACTTCTTAATTCTGTATATACATTTATAATAGCAGTGTCACTGAAAGGTCTGAAGGTCTGAAAAGTCAGGAACAAACTGGATATAGAAAGAAATGTGAGAAAACCCTGGAAGTGTAGTATTCCCAGTCACAATCAGAGAAGTATTATCAAAGGGTGCAACTGTCTCCCTATTCTACGTTACGGTCATGGTTATACAGTTTTCTAGTGAGTTCCTGAGCCCTTCAAAATTCTTCTTGCTAAGAAGTATCATTTCATGGCATTGATATATCACAGAGGTCTGTGTACCTCTATGTTCATCCCAGTGCAAAATGTACACTGTGATAAGGAAATAAAATATCCAAGTTTTGCTCTTCTTTGTTAAGATTTTCCTGGCCTTGAGCTCAAGCAGCCATGACCACTGGTTTGATATCTAGAATATTTTGACACATATCCGTTTTGACACAATCCCGACTAGATTTAAAGTCTACAGGACAATTTTGTCCTTGAACCAACTTAAATGAGACCATAACCAGGGCCAAAATATGCTTTTACTTTGAAAGGACCAGTCACAGGGGAAAAGAACTGTTACTGACAAAAATTATTTAAGCAAAATTTTCTCTCAAATTACTCTGTTTTCTTTCAAAGTGCTGAAAACAATGAAATACCATAATGTTTAGCTGCAGAAATGAACGTTTCCTGGAGTATTTAAAATTTGCAATTAATTAACAGTGGAGTCCTTTCCCTTTAAGGTACTTTCACATATAAAACAGTAGACTAGATCCTGCCAGACCTTTTACAGGTCAATATTCTCTTTTCATATTGATTTTTTTTGGAAGGTTTGTATAAAAACCTTAAGTAACAATAAAATTATCTTTATTATATATTCTCCCCATTGGAGAAAAAAAAGGAAAAAAAAAAGTTCCAGAAACCAATTTAATTTTGCTTCTCTGAGAAACTGAAAGCATGTCTTATCATGTGCAGCTATCGCTACAAACCACCCAAGGTGATCTGTTCACTCACATTTCTTTTAATTGCTTATTCATCAGTATATTAGAGAACCTGCTACTAGATAGCTCATGACAGCATGCCTGTGTTTCTGAACGACATGCCACAGAAACAGAGAGCTTGTCTAAAAACAGTGTTCTGAAGTTGAGAGTATGGTCATCACCCTGCCTCATTTGCACTGCTTTTTGGCTGGGGTGATTAAGGCATCTCTGAGCTCCCCTCTGTTTTATATAGCTTGTTTACAGTGCCTCCTCTAGTTCTTTTAAAGTACTGAATATCTTTATGTTTTGTAGTGGTTTGCAATTTAGAAAAATAAGTATGTGAACCAATATACACAGTTAAATACAATAATGCCCGTAAACCACAAGAAAATACTCTTTGAAATGCTGAGTTATACCTTTTCAGCTTCAAAGCCAATACAGGATACAATACACTCTATACCAGAAGAAGACTTTTTTTTTTTTTTTTACCAATAACATACAAATTTGCAGCTGAAAATTACCTATTAATGTTTACCTGGGTGTAAGAAATGTGTGGTTTTGCTTTACCGTTCTCTAGAGGACACATCTCTTCTTGTGTGTTTGTGTTTCTTTATACTTCCTCTGACAAGAGCTGAAAATTTTACTTAAAAAGGTTATCACAGTTTCAAAGTTGATTAAAGTAAACAGACTCTTAAATGATGTCACGTACACAATCCATTATCCCAGGTAAGAAGAGAGATCAATAGTTTACTTAGGTAATAAATGAATAAATCTGCTTTAAGCTTCATAAAATAAAACATATTGATGTGTAACTTATGCAAATTTTCAACTTCTATAGTTGTTTTTTTATTATTTTATTTTATTATTTTTAATTTTCTTTTAAGGATCTAATCCATAAATTCTAAAGCACATCTCTCTTTAAGGGAAAAATAAGGAAAGTGCAATCTATATGCTAGGACATCTAGAAAGGAGCAATGAATTATTGCTGTAATGACATGCTAATTAAAATTTTGCTTGTAACTCATGTAAGTGTTTGAAGCCCAGCAAATTTCTCTTTTCATTTGTGAAGTGTGAAGGTAAATTGCCCAGTGACAGTGGGACATCGCTAACAAGTACAAATTGAATAACATGCTATCTTGCTCTATTAGTCCTGACTAGCACGTCTGAATTAGATATTCAGCACACTCCCCATTGTAGGTCTGATTGATAAATGCTAAGGAGAATTTGTCAAAACAACAGGGGCTACACCCAGTGGGACATCAATATGCTCCATTTAGTCACCCACCCGGCACTTCCTACATAGGATTGTCACATAAAATTAAGACTAGCCACTAACCAGCCATCAAGCTTGCAACAGACATCAGGCAGCCTGTGTTCTGTATGCATATTAGTCACATGCTTAACAATTTGGGCTGTCATGACTGAAGCATGCGGTGACCTCTGGAGCAGAGGTTGAATTTTGTAACTACACTGAGACATCACGCTCAGCTGTTCAAGATTTTAGGCCATTTCCTGCCTGATCTGTGCACAGATGCACTGCCCTAAGCTATAATCTGTGGCCTAGTCCAAATGACAAATGGCACAGCGTAGATTACTGCATTATATATTAAGTACTACAAGTCCGTAAATTATAAGTAAACTACTGTTCAGCCTAAATGTCTACTCCAGCTTTTAGAATACTTTCTTTCACAAAGCTTCTGATGTGCAGGATAAAAAAATATTTGGAAAACTGAGACATCAAAGTTTAAAAACTAAAATGTACTGTTTTCCTTGCAATTAGCTGCTTGAATATGAAACAATTCTGTTGTAGCTCTAATTCAATAAGTCATTGCTGAACTTGTTTCTTCTATACCCATCCTCTTTTCACAGAGAATTATTAGCAAATTGAGATTTTTTGTGGGCTCTATATGTTAAACAATTTATGCCAGATAAATAAATGAGGCCAGTATAATTAACCACTTTACATAGTTAATTTAGTATGGATTAGACATGCAATATGTGACAGTAATAAAAATGAATAAGAAATCTAAACATAATCAGTTCTGAGGAATCTAATTTGTCATTCTACTATGCTTAGTTTCTGTTTATGTTCAGAAGTTCTTCTTTATATGTGAAGCAGCTGTAAAGAGTACTAACAACAAGCTAGAGGGAAAGGTTTCACTCCCTTTCATATTACTGAGCTGCAATATTTTATTGGGATAAACAGGATTTTTGTTTAAAATATAATTATGTAATTCCTAAGTGCAGTTGGGACTGAAATATGTCACTTATCTAATAATGATAACCAAGTTCTTAAAGAGGGAAGGGAAGGGAAGGGAAGGGAAGGGAAGGGAAGGGAAGGGAAGGTAAGGGAAGGGAAGGGAAGGGAAGGGAAGGGAAGGGAAGGGAAGGGAAGGGAAGGGAAGGGAAGGGAAGGGAAGGGAAGGGAAGGGAAGGGAAGGGATATACCTTTAAGGAAAAATCAATGTTGATAAGCAGTTAATATATCCATTAAATTGTCCTACTACATCCTATAAATCACTATCACAGGGTTTTTCCCTTACATTTCTCTTATTGACAGAAATCGATAGAAGTCACTTTTGTTAATACAGAAGAAGGATTAGTATCAAACTTTGTAGCATTGTGCCATACCTGTATCTAACTGAGAGGTATGTACAGATCAATCAGAGCTTGATTTAGAGTAGTTCTCATGGTAGGATTAAACATCCACATCATACCTTTATCAGCAATGAAGTTTATGGTCCCATGCTTTCACGAGTACAGAGGTGACTTCTGGAGAATGCTGTTTCTGTGTAACAAGTGGTATCTATTAAGAGATTCTTCAGCTTTAGCTCCAGCAGACAGAAAGTCCGTTGAAGAGCTCAGATAGACACCTCACAACCTCAAGTACAGATCCAGTGTTGACAAACAAACAAACAAACAACAACAACAACAAAACCCCTCCTATTTACTGAACTGCTAATACAGATGTATTCTGTTTGCCCAAAACTCCATCTGAACTAAATAGGGGCTTTCAATAGACTTTGGGAATTTTTCTTGATTTTATGTGTCAAAGATTTAAGAATCTTATACTCACTCTCCTGTTGTGATTGGTAGTGTCTGTAGTGGGTTTTCATGGCAAGATTTTGGTAGCAGGGGACCATAGGGGTGGCTTCTCTTAAAAGAATCTAGAAGCTGCCCCATGTTAGGTAAGGGCCCTGATGCTAACCAGGGCAAAGCCAATAAGCGATGTTATTTGAGAGCATATTTAAGACAGGGAAAACAAAACAAAACAAAACAAACAAACAAAAAACCCCTCTGAGTTACACAGCAGCTGGGAGAGTGAGAGGAGTGAGAAACAGCCTTGCAGGTGTCAAGATAAGTGAAGAAGGAGTAGGAATGGTGCTCCACGAACCAGAGCAGAAGTCCCCTGCAGCCTGTGGTGAGGACCATGGTGAAGCAAGCTCTCCCCCTGCAGCCCACGGAGTACCATGGTGGATCAGGGTTCCACGCTGCAGCCTGTGGAGGAGACTATGGTGGAGCAGGTGGACCTGCACTGATGGAGGCTGCAGCCTGTGGAGGACTCCTGATGGAGCAGATTATGGGCCAGACCTGTAGCCTGTGGAGAGGAGACCACACAGCAGTAGGTGACCTGGCAGGAGCTACTGTCCGTGGGGGACCCAGACTGGAGCAGTTTGCTCCTGAATGATGGACCCTGTGGTATGGACCCATATCTTGAGCAGTTCTTGAAGAGCTGCTGCCTGTGGGAAACCCATGCCAGATCAGTTCAGCAAGGACTACGTCCTGTGGGAGGGACCCCACAGCACAGGGGACAGGAGTGACCGAGTAGGAGCATCAGAGAAGAAGTGCTATAGACTGACCATAACCCTCATTCTTCCATTCCCCTGCACCGCTTGGGGGGAGGAGGTGGAAGAAGGCAGATGGAGGGAAGGTGCTTTTGGTTTTTCCTTTATTTCTCACTTCTCTCGCTTGTTAGTAATAGCCAATAAATCTTACTATCTCCCTATGCCAAGTCTGTTTTGTCCACCATGATAATTGTTGAGTGATCTCTCTTTCTCTTTAATTAAATCATTCTGATTTCAACATCAAGCTCTTTGTGTCATATTTTCTCCCCCTTTCTCTTTGAGGAGGGTGGAGTGAGAGAGCAGCTGTGGTGGAACTCGACTACCCACCTGAGTAAAACCACCACAGCGGCACAAGTAAGAAAATGTTCACACATCATTCTAGCACCTTGCTGTGTTATGATGACATTACAATTTGGAACATAATCGTCCTCAATTATGTCAAGAAAACACTTTTACAACATCATTTCACAGAATTGTGTTGTTTGACTTTGGTTCATTTAAACAGTGGTAGAAGATACCAAGATGACAATTGTCCATTTAGATGTTCAAGAATATCATATGACACACATGAAAAGGTACAAATGAGATAAATACTCTTTGAGCTTAATGCTATGTTAGCTGTCATTTTGAAATTATCAAATCTAAAATAAAATGTAGCAAAAATATAGAGGAAATATTCATTTCAATTAACATGATGCTAAAAATATTGATTCCCATTATGTATTGTTTGACTCCTTTCATTGCTTGGGTCATCAGTTTTTCAGTACTGAAAGTCAGTGAAGACTTTATGTCAAACAAGTAATTTTTTCTTTTCTTTCCTGTGGTGATAAAACATGTACTAGAACAGTTTAATGGATGTTCTTTCTCTCTCCTTCTGTTGCTGGACTCAAAGTGGAAGAGTAAAAGATGGAAAGGAAAGTGGCTTTAGGTTAGATATAGGTTCTAGACTAAGAAAGGAATAAAAAAGGATAGTGTGAATCTAGAGTAATTCATTCTATTGGGGTTCCTTGAGATTTACAGTACTACAAAGAAGGAATATACCTTACCTTGTTAGAAAGTGTCTTTGTGTTTGCTCTTCTAATGTGAAGTTTACTCTTTCATTAAAAGACCAGTGATATATTGATCTTCAGACAAACATCTATGTTTAACTTAGGTTGTGGGTGTTTGTCTGTAAAGAAGCACCACGTTTTGGCCTGCTCTTTCTGATAAACCAACAATTCTTGTGCTATCTAATTTAAGTGAGTTAGTACATGAATTCTCCAGTGATACTGGACACTGTACAGCGGAGGTGATGACACATAACCTCTCAGGCTCATATTTAGGTAATGAACTGGAAAACTCTATACAGTCTTTGAAAATGATATTTATAAACATCTGCAATCTAGTGATTCAAACATATTTAAGAATAAACCATGTTAGTAACATTATCTAGTTAATACTCATTTGTAGATTACTGTCATTACTCTATTAATCTATAAATGAGTAAGTATAGTATATATATAAAAATGAGACAGTATAAGTGAGACAGTACAGTAATACTGTCATTATAGTATAAACTATAGTTTATAGTATAGTATACTATAGTATAGTATAACTATAGTGTAAACTATAAGCAGTGTGTGGGAAAACTTGATTAATCTTTCATATCAGGATCCAGCTCAGCACATTTTGTACATTCTTCCAATTCGTATGAACACTGTATTTACAAACAATAAATAAGATATGAGTCTCAACTATAAAAAAAGTCTGTAGGGTAGGCAGTATCTCAAAGAAGATATTATTCCCAGTTAGTCTGGTTCTGGCTGTTCAGTGTTACTTGGAAATACTACTGGAAGGAGAGCTCCTATTGAAACATAATTAAAGTTAACATTGTCTTCCAATAATGGTGGAAAAATACACAGCAAGAGTTCTGTGCACATCATGTGTGTGCATGATGATGTACATATAAATATAATCTGCAATGAAAAATGTGCATTACATTTTTCTGAAGAAATTTACAGGAGCATTAGACTAGGAAGTGGTGGGTCATGGTCATATTATGAACAGCTGAAGTACAAAAGAATGAGAATTTTTATAGACTGATGATATAGACTGATATCTTGTATTAACTAATTTGTGTAACTTATTCATGACAATAATGAAATAAAATCAATATTTTGTTTTGCTTTGTTTTATTTTGATTTGGTTTGGTTTGGTTAATGGCGTTTACATCCATTAAACAGGTCAACTGGTAGGTTTGCTTTCAAAATTGTTTATCATTCTTTTTCCTGAAGAAAGTAAGGAACTGTTTTTTTTTGTTGTTTGTTTTGTTTTTGTTTGTTTTTTTTGTTTGTTTGTTTGTTTGTTTTTGTTTGGTTTTGTTTGTTTTTTTTTGTTCGTTTTTGGTTGTTTGTTTTTGTTTGTTTTGTTTTGTTTTTAATGAATTCATATTTTTAATTTACTGCAGATTAACAAAGATCTTTGTTTTGAAATGAACTTTTGTATGAAACATATCACACAGAAAAAAACTTACTGAGTTACCCACATATACATTGTCTTATCCCTCCACCTCCACCCCCCCTCAAAAAAAAAAGGCAAGAAAAGATCTTTTTTTTCAAAAGCTGTACAAAGAGTTACACAAGTAAGGCTAGGAAGACTAAAGCTAGTCCATAATAGTTGCAGCTTCACTAAACGCAACAGCAGTCTGCTTCTATTGCCTGGGGCAACACACAGATGATGGAAAGCATAACGAATGTATCTTCTCCTCATCTCCATTCTAATCTCACTCTACTAATTGTCATCAGTATCATCACTGTCAGTAGCCTAAGCTACTGCTCCAAGCGTGCAAGCTCCCCAACATGAGCCCTGTTGCTCCTCCTGGGGTTTGCCCCTCTGACTGTGTCATCTGTGGTGGTACTTAGTGCCTATCTCCTGTGCCTGCATGCAGGTAACAGATGATGAACGTGGAGCCTGGGCTCTCACGGGTGGCCCACGTTGCAGCAGAGTAGGAAAAGTTGTTGCAGGTGATGTGGCATGAAATGGATAATGTAGGTGATGAATAATACCTTAATAACACTTCATGTTTGTAATTTTCTGTGTATGGTAAGGTGTTAAGATTTCAGAAGTCAAGCATTCAAAACAGGAAAGGCAAAGTCTGAGGCAGTTCTATAATCTGAACAGTAGCCATTTTGCAATACCTCTGTTCAGGACAGAATTATAGAATCACAGATTCACATTTTTACAAAATGTGCATTCTTTGAAGCTCCAGAATAGGCAGGAAGCACTTTCTACTCAGTCAGAATTATCCTCTTAATTCAGCTCATAGGTCCATGTATCATTTGTGGTTCATTTTGTCAGTAATTCAGAGCACAGGACTGCTAATTCTGTATTATATTTCTCTTTGATCAAACTTTTTCATGAAGTGTCCACAGACATTAATGAACAGTTGTTCAATAAAGAAGAACGAAAATGAGGCACTCAAAATATTAGTGTCAGATATCATAATTTTACTGTATCTAGTTTTAAAAATTACGTTCCTTATTTTCAAAGTATTTTGCATTTTTTGTCACATAGGTGTGTGCAGCTGGACAGCCAGAATTTATAAACATTGAGTTTGTACAAAATAAAGCTAAATGCCAGGCCTTGCATCTGGGGCAGGGCAATCCCACGCACTAAACCAGCCTGGGTGGTGAATGGATCTAGGGGTGCTGGTTGATGAGAAGCTCAGCATGAGCTGGCAATGAGTGCTTGCAGCCCAAAAAGCCAATCATATCCTGGGCTGCAACAAAAGAAGAGTGGCCAGCAGGTTGAGGGAGGGGATTCTCCCCCTCAGCCCTGCTTATATGAGACTCCACCTGGAGCATTCAGCTCTGGAGTTCTCAACATAGAAGTTCATGTTAGAACAAATCCAGAGGAGGACCACAAACATGATCACCACTCCTGTGAAGATGGGCTGAGGAAATTGGGGTTGTTCAGCCTGGAGAGAAGGCTCTGTGGAGAACTTATAGTGGCCTTTGAGACCCTAAAGGGCCCACAGCAAAGCTGAGTAGGAACTCTTTGAAAGGGAGTGTAGTGATAGGGTAAAGGGGAGTGGCTATAAACTAAAAGAGTAGATTTATAGTAGACATAAGGAAGAAATCCTTTCCTATAAGGGTGGTGATGCACTGGAAAAGGTTGCCCAGAGAAGCTGTGGGTGCCTCATCCCTGGAAGTGCTCAAGGCCAGGTTGGATGGGGCTTTGAGCAACCTGGTCTAGTGGAAAGTGTTCCTACCCATGATTCTTATGGATCCATTCTGTCTCAAACCATTCTACGATGCAATGATTATACATGTATAGTCAATACAGTTCTACACAACAGCACCAGAAGCAGGTGGTAGGGTAGTCGTATACGCCAATACCAATTCCTTCAAAAATATTACTGTTAATCTAACTGTCTTCAAACTGGTACTGTTTTGCTTTATGCCATAGAAAAGGACAAAGAGTCAGGCTGGCCTGAACACATGCAGTTCCCTGGGAAGTCCACAGGACAGTTAAATTAACCAAGATACTTTCTCTGTTTCAAGCAGTGGTAAATTCATATACTTTCTCATGACTGGCTCAGGGCATGTTTATATAAGGTTAGACAAGCTGACACAAGTGTGTGCTTTCTTTATTTAGTGTACATCTTACACTTGCAGGACCATACTTTGTTTCTTCTTTACTGCAAACTAATTATGCACACATCTTCCCCCATGAAGCTTCCAGGGGCTGGCCTTGTCACCAGCAGAAGCAGAATGCTCTTCTGTCTTTCTCACACTCTCTCATGCATCTGTACTCTCCATGTTGTGACTTGAATGTCAATGGAAAACAGAAAGCACATGGGCACGAATTCACCATGAACTCAGCACCACATCACTCCTAATGTTTATTTCAGGCAGCCTGACCTGGTATACCTAGATACCACCTTGACAAGTAGGCAGCTGCTACTTGGACCTGAAAGGAACACAGAACTGATTGGTGCAAATTCTATGAATCCTGAAAAAAAGAAGAGGTCAAAACCAATAAAATAAATAAAATAAAAGAGTCAGAACAATTATTTCAATAGGGAATATGACATTGTTTTTAGTCAGGATGGTAACTCTAAACTGCAGCTCAGAAGCTGAAGAAGTGGAGTAAAAAATTTGCCTTATGATAGCAAGGTGCTGCCTTGAGCTGAAGAAGAGAGTCAGGAAAGATATGTTTAGTTTCAGGTGTGCTTGTAGAAGAAAGATGTTAAGGAAGGAGAAAGATGTTGGCAACTAGTGGTGCAACTGATGCAGAAAGCTTCATTGGACTAAAGGGAGGAGGGTCTTGCCAGAGTGAGAGAATTGAGGGCTGAAAGTCATCTGCAATGGACAATGAAGAACAAAGGGGCAAAGAGAAAGGGGGATGAGAGGATGGGAGGGGAAGTGGGAGCAGGAAACCTAGCAGGTACAGCTGAGAGGAACTCTAGCAGCAAAGTTAATTTCAGAAGTTTGGTGTTAGGGGAGATAAAATGTCACAGGATGTTGACGTGGTCCCAGGGGAGTGAAAAAAGAATAAGTGACGTGTGGATTAGTTTATTGGTAAGAAGCTTTTCACCTTCCATCTATAGACATATGAGCTGCCTTTTTCCATACAAGGGTTAAAATTTACATCACTAGTGGAGATCTGTTTAAGAGTGCGTGTGGGTTAAATACACTGAATCCTCATCCCATACACAGTAAGGCAGCTACAAGTCAAACATAATGACAGTGCTGATTAATTAGGTACTCCTACCCCCGGCACTTGAGAGTGATTTATTGAGACACATCTCTAACCTGATCCATTGTGCTGACTGGATTAATGGAGTGAGCTAGAGAAATTCACTGGCAATGTTAGATACAGAGCAGGAAAGCATTAACCCTTGGAGCTTTCTTATCTAGCCTATTGACAGAATATTAATTATGACAAAACATACATGTCTCACCTAATTATCTTTTGATAACTAAGCATATATTTTTATTTATGCATGATGAAGATACTAGAGTGAAAATCATTTCCACATAAACATTTTAGAAAAATATGGAGATAACACTGAATTTACAAGGTCCACTGTAAACAGGAGACTATAAATGTCTTCCTTTAATTCTTGACCATTTACTTTAGATTATTAGGACAATTGATGGAACAAGCTAAAGAAGTTTTTTTTAGAATATGAATTGTGGCATCATTAGATTGCATATATACAAACACTCATGATGCATTATAAATGCTGTGATTTTCCTGCCAGGAATGTCTCTAGAAGGCTTATCTTCTCAAACTTGGGCCCATTTCTGAAGTCATATAGTTAAATGGCATTTACTAAACCAACTAAACTCCAGGTTACTGTCACACTCAGAACTTGAGACATCAGCTATATGTGACTGAAAGTCACAGTGTAAAAGCTGATTTTAATACCTACCATATCCAGTTCTCTGAGGTGGAACAGGTGCATCCCACAAGGTGGGAAGCACTAGCACAATTTCCAAGCAGACTTTAGTGGCTTCAGGGATTTATTTCCTTTCTTGTGGAACAGGATCACCAAAACGCGCACAAGAAGCATCTGCTTCCAGCAGTGAACAGGGCTATGAGTACAGTTTACTTGTCTAGTATTGCATATACTAATTCATGCTCCTCAGTCAAGCAGATGTGAATGACTACAGTGGAATTTTCACAAAATTAAAGGAGAGTTATGTTAAAAAACACAAATGGACTGGAAAAGGGAAGAAAAACTGCCCCTAAAAACTTAAAGCGTTTTGCTTCAAGATGTTCAGAAAGGAACATTGCTGATTTTAGTTCTGATCTGAAAAACATGAGGAAGGAAAACAAAGTGGATAAAAAAAATAATTTTGTACCAAATAAATATTAAATCCCCAAACATGTTAAAGCTCTATTTTTTTAGAGATTTAACTAATGAAAAGAACAGAATAAAAACATTCAGTTTTGTCCTACCTAATTGGAAATTATGTTCACTTAATCCAGAAAGCCATTACTTGCGTAACTGTAATTACTGTATCAATGCATCTTGGATGAGCTATGTCTAGACTTTATTGCAGTTATGCTTTATTACTGCTGTTTGCAATGCTGCTCCCCCAGTTTTGGTTTGCCCTGATCAAGTCCTGGTTGTATTGCAAAGGGACACTTTGTAGAGCCATTCTTAATCTTCCCACACAGCTAGAAGAGATACTTATAGTTACACCTGTTCCAGATACACCATAAAAACATAGATCATCACCATAATAAGTGGGTATGAAATATCTCTCTTCCTGTTCTCTGCCTTACAACTCTTTCCTTCTCTGTTATTTCAGAAAGATAAATTTGTTCATTGTAAAGTCCTTTTATCTTTTTTATTTATTTATATATTTATTTTCTTCTGTGGTGAGACTTGTACCTTAGGTAGATTCAATATAATTTGGACATCTCTACTCCATACAACAGGAATTTTTGTGAAAATAACATAGACATATTCCAGATGAATATATCAGATGATCTAGCTCTGTATAATATCAGTGTATATATCATATCTGACGGCAGTCCTTTTTCTGTATAGCTTGAGGTCTGCCTTCCCAGCAATCTGCTGTTATTGATACAGTCAAGGAAAACAGAAGCCCCAGTATTCAAATTGTTTATTGCTTTCTGAACAGGGGGGAAATTAATCAATTCTTCCTTTACCCTCTCTATATAAATATATAACAACAGGGCAGTGTTACAATGTCTTTGTTAATAGTTTTA
The DNA here is from genome assembly GCF_964035555.1 of Netta rufina. Taxonomy (NCBI): domain Eukaryota; kingdom Metazoa; phylum Chordata; class Aves; order Anseriformes; family Anatidae; genus Netta; species Netta rufina. The sequence goes on from NC_140126.1 coordinate 13,257,379, forward strand.
CTCTGTATTTTTGTACTTTGTAAGATGGTCTTTTCTCAAGATTTTTCTAGGCATGCAGACCAAGGACATACTATAATCAGAATTTTAGAATTAAATTATCTCTTAGAAATTCAGGACATTTGTAAAAGGAATTAAGACCAATTAAGACCAAGTAACCAGAGCCTCACCAAGACAGTTTTAGATTTTCACCTTAAGGAAACAGAACAGGATGGAAAGACACTTCTCCAAACTGGGAAAATCCCCCTTGCCGCCCCACAGCTGAACCGTCTGCTAGACAGAGGAAAGGGTTACAGGAGTAACCACTGCAGGGTTGTCTTGTCCTAGAATCTAGCTGTGCAGCTTAGATTTCTTCTGACATATAACTATTAAAACATGTACTGAGCAGGAGTGATGTGAAAGATGTATGCTCAGTAAGAAGTACTTGGGATGCAAATGTTTGTTAACAAAACTGATTTATTTCCTCTTTTTTGTCACTCTCCATGCTCTGGACAACATGACAATAAGGGATAGTTTGAGAAAGCCAAGAATCAGGACACTTTTTCATTTGCAATAGTATCTGGGATTTATAATTTAGTTGCCTGAGACATATTTGTACTGCAAATAGTTACATCAGTCTACCAATATTGTGGAGCTGCAGGAAGAACAGCACATGAGAAAACATGCATCACAGAGAAGATTTGAGTTAGGTATTGGAGGCTCAAACAGGAGAATTACTAAATGACCTCTTGGGGTCCCTAATTTTTCTTTGATTTTATTAATATTGCTTATCACTGCTTGCTTGGTTTTGGCAGTTTATTTAGTTATTTATTTTTATCCTTCTTCTATTCACAATAATAAGCACAGACTTTGAAACAAAAGAAAAAAAAATAGAAAACTGGAAAATGCTTATCTATTTATTTATTTATTCTGTGCTCAAAATCAATCCTGAATTATTCATAATAAAAGGGGAGAAGGAAGAAAAGTAGGAGACTGAAAAATGGCATGGTTCAAGCTGTGCTATTGTGTACAATATCCTTTCTAAGAATATTGCCAAAGGTAGGAATAATGCTGATAGGAATGCTGCAAGGAGAAGAGTTCCTTGCTGTGTGTCTCGTGGTCTTTCCCTTATCAGTGCTACAAGTCAGAGGTAAGTGAAACACAAGACTGCTCTTGGATAATAATACATATAGACCACAAGTAAAAATATTTTCTGGATACTGATGGTCTTACAAAATGTATATATATGTATATACAAAATGTTGTCTATATATTTACACAGATATAAGACTGATAATGATAAATCACATATATTTAAATAGGACATAAAATATACATTCCAGATTGGTGTCTTTTAGTTAGTGCCTAAATTTCCCTTATTCCTAGGGATAAGGTCCCTAGGGATTCCTAGGGACCAGTTGATGACCTAAGAATATTTTATACTAGAAAAATTCTGTCTGCAAGACAAAAATCACAGAGTCTGTTTCTGTAGATTTCAGTTTACACTCCTCATCACCAGTTTTACACTTGGACAAATCTGCTCCTGCATATAGCATAATGTGTTCTCTAGCCCACACAGACATAGTACATAACTGTGTCAGATTTCCTCTTTAAACTCCATCTCTGATGGTGCTTCCACTCTCCCTATGGTTCTCACCTTCACATGCGATGGTTGCTGTTTAGTGAAAAAATGGATAGTTTTTGTTCTCTTGGACACTCCCCACTCCTCCACTTCCTTCCTCCCCCCTTTCAAAATGGTTTATATTAAGCATATCTTTTTGATCCTTATCTTACAGTTGTACATTCTGTTGTGTTCACATTAGATAGTAGATGGTGTGATTCGAGGTTGAGACAGAACCAGAAGATTGGAATCTTCAGCCTGAGCTGTGCAGTTGCATGTGACAAGGGCTAATTGGTGGCCAGCTACACAGGGCAGGGAAGCAGAAAGTCAATAGATGGAAGAGATAGAGCACATACTTCCCCTGCCATATAGGGTGGCAGTCAGCAGAAGAAACATAGGAGCCACAGTCATTAGATTATTTAGGCTATCTGAGATGTCTGCAGAAAACTGGTGTACATGTCAAAGGACAAAGGTGAAACTACTCCTTTGCAGAAAGCATCACCTGCAGACCAGGAGGTACATGCTAAGCATTTCAAGGTGGACTAGACACCTAAGTTAACTGAATTGATCCTTTAAGTCTATATACATGTTTATACAGGTATATATATGTGTGTGCATATGCACATATATGCATATGTATGCTTTACATGCACATTTACTGTACAGTAAGTCGACTGGAATGTATTATAAAACAACTCCAGAATTTTATTTCACATGTCAACCTCTTCAAGTGAGGTTGAACTCTTCAAGTTTTGAAAAAACAATAATAACAACAACAACAACAAAAATTCAGGAGACACTGTTTAAGGACTTTATATGGGTGTTGAGGCAGGATTTAGCATTTGTATAACCCACAAGGCAGACTGGCAGATGGTAAATACACAAAAATAATTTTTTTTTGTTTATTTTTTCATATGTTCATGGTTTCTATCTCAATGAGATTACAATTGTAATGAATTTTTGAACAATAACAAGAGCTCCTACGTGCTGCAGCAGAAGAAATAGTACTTTAGAGAAAATAAAAGCAAACATGGACTCAGAACCAATTTGTTGTAGAGAGAAAAGAACATTTTGTCTCTGATTGAAAGGACAGGTATGTGCACAAAAACAGTGGTTCGACATCAATTAGTTTATTGTAACTGTTTATGTACACACATTTTCCCCATAGTATATGCTTGGAACGTTGTCCATTTTTCATGGACATAGAAGCTATTCCTCATATCTCCAGTTTACTGCAGTAAAAGGCCATGCACACAAGTGGCAGAAGAGTAAATACCCTACATCCTCTGAGTGATTCATGCAATTGTAATGGCAAAGGATGCAGAATGATTAACAGACTGTCCTGAGACACCTTGGCTGAACCAAAATCTCTCAGCTTGCTAGAGATCAGTGAGATATAAGCCCAGAACTAACAGCATTATGCATGGAAAGAACATTTCCCTGGAATGAATGTCCATTTTTGGTAAATCTGGCTTGGCATTACTCTTCCCTACAAACACTGGCTTCTCACCTTTTTTGCTGTCTTTTTTTTTTTTTTTTTTTTTTTTTCTATGATAACAATTCCATGTATTGCTTTTGTTCCCTCTCTGAAAACTTGGCCACATCCTTTCAAAATATTTATGCAGTCTGTAGATTTTTCTAAGAAGTTAATATCATGCTTAGATTTAAGCACATATGTTGCTCTCTTTAAAAAAGTGCTTGAGCTGTCCTGAATTAAATGGGATTTGAGCTTTTACATTCTTTCCTGATTAGGAGCCTTTCTGAGGTTTATTCAATCAAATATAAAATCTTTATTCATACCTCTGTAAAACACAGTTATTTTAAAACCAAAATGAACCACTAGAACATATAGTCCAACCTGTTCTATAATAAACCAAAGAACTTATCCAGATATGCTGATGTAAGGTAAAACATACTATATAAACTACTAGAATAAAAGAAGTAAAACTCTTAAGAAGCTGAGGAAGCAGAATCTCATTTTAACATGATACATTAAGGCAATATGATATTGATATAAAATACAAACCATATATGAAGCTCTTATTCAAGTAACAAAGCATTTTCAAACAGTGGATAGTAATAATTCCTGTCTAAATGGAGTCTCTTTGCAATTTTTAAGCATTAGGAAAGGAAAGAACAGAGAATGATGACTAAAGTCTTTAGCAGAGAGATTTTCTTCCAGATGCCACTGCAACTTGCTTTGGGGATCAAAAAATTCCCAAATGGTGCAGTATTATTTGATAAGCACTTTTTTTTCTTTCTTTTTTTTTTTTTTTTTTTTCCTTCAGATTCTTCTAATGTCCTCTATATGCATTGTTACAGGATGAGATCAGCTTCCAGTTGTGCAATTAGGAATGTGAATAACATCTGCCACATTTGGTTTGTTCACTCATGTGAAAACCCGAGGGAGTGAAATACATAGGGGATTGCTTTGTTTTGAGAAGGGGCAAGGTAGAACATTTCATAATTATGTCATTTCAATAGCTAAAGCTATAAGTTTATACTAGAGAAGGCAGGATGCATAAACATACTTTACACCTGATGAGAAAATGATACAGTTTATGGGATCCTCTGTTCTAGGGTTTTGTCTCAAGCTCACATCAGTCCCCTTTATCACCACCTCATCAGAGCAAACATGGAACATTTTTCAAAGGAGTAGGCAATTTGTCTCAGTGCCAGTACCTTTTTTTTTTTTTTGATGTGTGTGTATGTGTTCGTGTGGTAGCACGGTAAAAACCTTTTGTAGGTAATTCAAACTTCCACGGAAAGATAGAAATGAGAGAGGCAATGAGCCTCTTGAAGTTAAAAACTACAATTTCAGAACTATTAGCAATATTGACACACTGCACCCTTTCTGCAGTCAGTAAACATGTTCAAGAAAGGTTGTGTATCATCAGAATCCACAGCTTTTGCATTACTGCCACACCTTCCATTGTTTCAAGAAAGATATGAGAGGTGAACATGATAACACTACCAGAAAATGTACACCAAATAATGGAGAGTAAAAATGAAAATGAAAAAATTGAAGGTGTTCCAACAATATAAAAGTGCTCCACAATATAAAAAGGTAGGTAAGTGTCCAGAGATGGGCAACAGAGCTGGTAACAGGGCCAGAAAACATGTCCTGTGAGAAGAGGCTGAGAACAATTCGGTTGTCCAGTCTGGAGAAAAGAAGGCTCAGAGACAGCCTCATTGCTTGCTGCAAATTTCTGTGGTGTGGGAGTGGAGAGGGAGGTGCTGGTCTCCGCTCCTTAGGAACTGACCACAGCACATGTGGAAATGGAACAAGGCTGCACCAGGTAAGGTTCAGATTGGACATTAGGAAGAATTTATTTACTATGAGAGTGGTCAAACTCTGCAACAGGCTTCCTAGAGAGAAGGTTGATGACCTATGTCTGTCTGTGTTCAAGAGACATTTGTAAAATATATTAATAAATCATTAATATATTTTAATTTTTGTTTATGATCTTTGAAGGTTCATTCAACTGAACTATTCTATTCTATTCTATTCTATTCTATTCTATTCTATTCTATTCTATTCTATTCTATTCTATTCTATTCTATTCTATTCTATTCACAGGACTTGACATGACATGAAATGACATGATATGACATTACATTCTCACTGTACTCTGCACTGGTCCCACTCTGTGCTGGTGCGGCCTCACATCGAGTACTATGTGCAGTTCTGGGCACCACAGTACAAAAAGGACATTAAACTGTTGGAGAGTGTCCAGAGGAGGGCGACAAAGATGGTGAAGGGCCAAGAGGGGAAGACGTACATGTATGAGGAGCGGCTAAGGTCACTGGATGTGTTCAGCCTGGAGAAGAGGAGGCTGAGGGGGGACCTCATCACAGTCTACAACTTCCTCGCGAGGGGGAGCGGAGAGGCAGGTGACCTATTCTCCTTAATCACCAGGGATAGGACCTGCAGGAATGGTGTTAAGCTGAGGCAGGGGAAGTTTAGGCTGGACATCAGGAAGAGGTTCTTCACCGAGAGGGTGGTCGCACACTGGAACAGGCTCCCCATTGAAGTAGTCACTGCACCAAGCCTGACTGTATTTAAGAAGCGATTAGACTGTGCACTTAGTCACATGGTCTAAAATTTTGGGTAGACCTGTGTGGTGCCAGGAGTTAGACTTGATGATCCTTATGGATTCCTTCCAACTCAGGATATTCTATGATTCTATGATTTTATACCATTATCCATTATTTAAATATATGTAGGTTAACAAACAGTATTCGATATATAACTGAACATGTAGTTAGAGTGTGACAGCAAGTTTAAAGATATAAGTTTCACACATTTATACAGTGGTCAAATATATCATTTTTTGTTTGATATTTGGCTCTGTCATAGCTCAGAATGTGTTCACATGGCACATATGTCAGTAAGCATAAAAAGGCAGTACAAGGTAGTTAATTGTAGGCCTCTGAGTTTTTGGAACACTTGCAATGTACATCATGACGTATCTTAATCAAGTTTTGATGTGGGAAGTAATTTTGCAAGTATGATATGAAAATATGATTATGTAAAAGGTAATATTTTATAAGTTCTATGTGTGCTATAACATAATAGTCTACATTATAGTTTTGTGAATGAACATACTTCTGTTTCAAAACTTTATATATATGTATATATATATATATTTAATACTTTGGTCAGTGATATTGTCAAGGGTTTCCCTTGCAATGATATTTAATTCCACAGTGCTGAGCTATACCTTTTAGTTTTATGCTACTTGATTTCACTGGATGTGCTCTCAAGCCTTTCAAGTTTATTTGTATTGGGCAAGAAGCCAATGGTGTTAATGCATGGAAATCAGGTAGCTGTCAGGACTGCTGCAGCAGCATGTCTAATTTTGTTATATTAAAGCTGTCACAAAACATTAAGTAAGAGATTATATGAAGTATGCATAGGACAAATAGTTTATAATGTAATAAACTAATAAGGTTATGAACAAGATAAAACATGATCTCTTTTATGATATTTTCCCTATTTTTCCTGATTTGCTCATGTTATTCCCCATTCTTTTCTAAATCATTGCTGGAAATCTGAGTTTAAACCTGTGTCCGTTTACCTATTCATACAAACTTATATTTTAAGTGGTGTTTTTTGTTTGTTTGTTTGTTTGTTTGTTTTTTGTTGCTGTTATGTGCGTTGTTTTTACTGTGTTGTTTTTTTTGTTTTTTTTTTTTTTTGTTTTTTTCCCCCCATGAATTCCAGAAAGATCCTTTATGTAGTTCTGTTTTCCTGCATATCTTTTTAATGTTTACAGGGAAGAAACTGAATTTGACAACCTCAGTATAACATGCCTGCAACAGTGAAGTTTTAATCTTGCTTGAGTTCTCCAGATGTTACAGCAATACTAGAAAAAAATAATAATAAAATAAAAAATTGTAAATGGAGGTACTTCTCAGGACCTAGAGTGGCACAAATGTGTTTTTAGCTCCATTTTATGAATAAAATATTCATCAGTAATAGAATGTTATGGCATGTCCATTTCAGAAAATAGAAGCTACAGGAAAAAGTACATTCTGGCTGAGGAAATTTGGAAATGCAAAGCGCTGACTTGATAGCCAAGATGAGACTGGGGTTCAGATTCCCTAAAATATTTCAAGACGTATCTCTTCTCTGTGGATCAATAAATTTCAAAACTTAGAATGCGTAATTGCAGATCTCTCTATATGGGAGAAAACAGCTAGATATCAATCTTATCTATACTCTCAACTTGATTTGGACAGTTTTCGCCAGTGTTCCAGCCTGGTCATTCACATCTCACATATGTTGGCTCTCATGAAAGAGGAGTGGAGTGAAGGCCAGGGAAACAAACAAACAAACAAACAAAAAAGAAAACTAAATAAATCATTACAGGTTTGAAGACTGACAAGTTCCCCCACACTTGTGGCTTTAGGTCTAGTCTAGTACTTCACCATTAAAAACAAAGATACTTTCAGTGAAGAAAGTGGTTCACAAAACCCATCTCTGCTGCCTGTTATTCCCTCTATCTTAAAAAAATAACTCAGGTATTTAGAGACTGTGAATAAACTTTCTTTCCTTCCACATAAGCTATATGAAAATGAGACTGTGGTAGGGTGTTTGCTCCTGACTCATTTTTGTTGTTGTGTTTTGCTTTTGAATTTAACATGCAGATTTAGACTGATTAACTATGATTCAAGCTATGACAGGGTCAAAGACATATGGTGGCACATGAAAGGACAGCTGCCTACACAGTTTCAGTGAGACAATGTTTGCAAGAAAGACCCTAACTGTGGCAGTGTTGCAGATCTTTCAAGGAGATCTCTGCTTCTCTCTGTTCTCTGAAAAGCTCTCTCTGCAAATTTTTGTTAACCCTCAAACAGTATTGTTCTTTTCCTTGTTTCACTGACAGTTTCTTCCCATGTTTTCTTGCATATCAGTTCAAAAAGGAGCTTTTTCAGTTCAAAGCTTGTCAAAAGCTTGTGCTGTTCAGCCTTACAACAAGAGGGGTTGGAAATGTTTTTTGTTGTTGTTGTTTCTCTCCTGCTATGTAAACCGTGATTTAAAAAAAAAAAAAAAAAAAAAAAAAAGTGATGTTAGCCACCACTTGCTTTTGTCTGAACTTTAAATCTGACAATATCTGTTGTATGTGCTGTGAGAGAAAGGAGACTACACCCATATGGGAACATGATCTAAGAAATAACTTGTAAAAATCCTATTTTATGTCATGTGGTCTTCACTGAAAGGATTCTGGAACCTGGGAAAGAGGAAAAAGACGAAAAAAAAAAAAGATTTTTTTCTCCTTGATCTTTCCTTCAGTTCCTTGATGCCAATATTGGCTGAGAGGCAGCTGCTCATGATGGAGGGGTGGTAATCAGCTGTAACTTACACTAATTTACACTAAGAACAATTCCTGTTCTTCCTGTCTGGGAGACATGAGACAACCCAGGAAGCCAAAATTTGCGCTGGATTTCCCCATGGGAAGTCAAAGTTGAAATACCCTGACATAGAGACGAGCTATAAAAATGGGAAGGGAATGCAAGGATACTCACATGGAGGTCTCTGACCTATATCTAATGCTCTGTAGTTTTAGTCCTGATCGGACTTGATAAACCTATAGCATCAAGCTGCTTATACAGATTCTTAGTAACGTAGAAATGAGAAGCCAAATAATCAGGGAAAATATAGTAAAAATAGGTATTTATAAAATTTAAACATCTGTAGAATTGTTAAGCAAGACTCTGACATCATTGGTACTGGCTCAATGCATTTTAGTTCAATCTCTGCACAAGAACCCTTTAAATGTACAGAATTTAGGACATTTATGGCTGGAGTTAATATGTTTTTTTTTTAGATTTCTGGGGAAACCCAGAATCCAGTGTCATTTCAATTTACCTGCTTGATTCCCATAATAGTCTCCTTGCAGTGTTATCTGGACCATTATCAATGACATTTCTTTCTAATTACTTTTAAACAAACATTTAATGAAGACTAGACATCTAGAAATACAAACTACAGGAATGGAAAACATACTCAACTGTACTCACTTAAGTCAGTTATTGACTTTTGAACTGAAGTCAGTAACACAAAAATGCTTCTGATAGTGCATATTTCAGAACCTGGAGATGTGAAAACACCTATCAAGGCTACAGGAAGCCTGATATAAAGAATTGCCATACCTTGTTGCTGAAATAGTTAACAAGTAATTTGGCACACTGCTGGGAAGTAATTTCTCTTATTTGAGTTGGGCTAGAGCTGGCATTCAACCTTGAAAAAATATTTCATTCAAAAATCTGTTCCTAGACTTTTTATATTTAAAGAAATTCATAAACTGTAACAAAGCCATTGCAGCTGAAGCATTGAAATAAAAGAAGGGACTTTTTGTCCTGTACTCATCTGCCACTGCAGAAATTCAGAAAATTTTTGCACTTTACTATCAAGAAAACTACATTAGTACTAGTCTTGTTTAGAACAAGACTCAGTGGGCTTTATACAAGACTCTTGACAGTTTGTTTCCTTCAGGTATCATGATTTTATGTTTGAATTTGACCCAAGTGATGCACTAAAAGCATTCAGCTAATAAAAAAGAGTATTTTGTGAAACTGTCATATTTTTGTCTCATTTTAATAGACAGTGGTTTCATGTCAAAGACACACTTCATGTTTGTTTGAATTGGCAGCATTGTTTTATTTTTTTATTTTTTTTATTATTTTTATTATTTTTTTTAAGATATAAAGCTCTGATTGGAGTTGTAGAAAGCTTGTCACCAGAGACACAGCCTTAAGCCCGTACAGTCACGCAAGCCCTCTGCAATTTGCTTGGCAGGAAACTGGCATGAAAATTGTGCCACTGAACTAATGAGAAAGAAAAACTCTTTGAAGCCAGTGCAATTTTAGACACCCTTTTGTTAATCATTCAGATGGAGACCACTGCATGATGTTCTCTATTTCGTACGTAGTTTTTAGTGTGATCCTCTTCAAATATGTGTTTTACACAGTTGTGTCATTTACCTTCTAGTTGCACTATCCTAATACTGTTTTTGTTATTGGCTATATACAAACAAATTCAAAAGGCAGAACAGTGGTGGAAAACTTAAGGGAAATTGTTTCTGTAAATTTCCTGAAATTCAGTGTAAATAGAGGAGAGATCCAGCGCAGAACTCCTACTGAAGGACAAGTATTATACACTCTTCTTGTCAGCAGGCTGTTGTCCAAATGGTGTAGGAGCCCTGGCCAGCAAATAAGCCTGAACAAAGCTCAAGACTGGCTCTGTAGCATGAGAGGCTACTTATGAGTGAAACTATCATTGGGACTGGGGAAGAGTTTGTAGTTACTGTAGTTTGAGGATGGGAGTGAAGTTATTTATGTGACAAAAGAAACAAATCTATGAGAAATCAGGCTTTGTTAATTGCATTGGTCACCAACAACACTGTTTTATCTAGATCTATATGCATTATAGTAGAAGGAAATTTTATAAACACGGTAATAAAAGGAGCGTGTAAATTGAAATATTCTGGATATAGCAAACAGGAGAAAAAAAAAAAAAAAGAAAAAAAAATCCACCCTCCCTCTCTTTTTATAAGAGTGTATGCAATTAAAAGTGAGACAAAATGAACTGAAGCTTTTTTCCTTTGAAGCTCACTGACTTCAAGATATAACTTCATTTGCTGGGTTAATAATATGAGTTAAAATTATATGAAGAGAAAAATATTCACTTGTATTGCCTAATAATTCCTATACCTAGCTATTATTTCTAAAAGCCTGTTTCAAAATCACATAGGTAAAACTCAATCTGAAGCCATCCATAAGGAGTTAAAAGCTCTTCTACACAGTACATGGCTTAAAAGTATTTTGAATTTGTTAGGTGTTTTGAAGTCAAAGAGAAGCTTTATTTCTACAGAGTTTGTGGGCAACGAAATGCACTGGGAGGACTGTGGTAAAAATCTGCAGAGGCAACATACTCAAATATTCCTACAGTAGTGAACATTCCTTGTAAGTACTTTTCCTGCAGAGTCATTGCCTCCCAAGGAGTCTGTTTAGGTACATAACTCAGGCAGAATCCCTTCAAGGCATTGCCACATGGCAAGGCAGCAGGGTAGAGTTGGATGGCAGAACATATGCTGTAGCTTCAGAAAAGAGGTGCCTGCAGTCTTTCGTAATAAGCAAGGTTCTAAGGATAGTGCATTAGAAAATATAGATATATCCCCAATCCTCTTTTCACCATCCTTTCTGAAGTCTGAAGTAAAAGGTCACTAAACGCTGGAGTCATAGCCATGAGCTTCAAAGCATTGTTCTGTATAAACACTTGCCAAAATTCTAAAACAGATATTTATTGCTATCACATATTCTGTGATGGTAATCCATTACACACATACCTCCTCAACATTAAAACAGAAATAGGATCTCTTAATATTAATGTGACCTTTAGGCTTTATTAACATTTAATGTTAAAAGTTGTTAGTAGGTTGTTAGAATCATACACATCTTCATGAGATCACTAGGAGTCTTCTTCATTATCTTCCAGGATGAGACGATGAACTGTTGAAAAAGGAGGAAAGAGTAGTTATGGATCTCAGGTTTCACTACACATTAAAAAATATCCCCCCACGAAATACATAGAAAAAAAACAATGAAAACTTGGTAGGTTGGCTGATCTGATAATGCTTCTCTAAGCTTTACTATGAGCTTTGACTGAATTGATTTCAAGACTAAGATTTGCAAGATATAATCTATAAACTGCTAATGACAAATTTAGAAAATTCTCTTTATAATTTAAATATCACATGATTCAGTTTTCATTAGTGAGATAGCTATTTCACTTAAAATGTGCTAAACGTTGTAAATGGGTATTTTAATGTTAATCTTATTCAATTATTACTATTTTTTAATCTTAATTCATCTACCCGCTAATTACTTAACAAATAATATGCAGTGAATTGAAGAATGGGTGTTCAAACAAAGTGGCTTATAATACCTGGCAAAGTTCCCAGAAATCAAGTAATTTCACATTCTTGATGCATTGCCAAATATGTTTTTGTTGTCTTCCTCCATCAGTGTAAACAAACATGATGGTGGCAGCTGGGGGGAAGCCGGAAGGGCTCGGGGTCGGACTGGCTTTGTCCATGTCTACAGTGCATCTCCACCCCCTGCTACTCCCAAATGTTTCTGCAGATCTGATTTCCCACACTACAGTTGTGTAAAGGAAGTTTAAAAGAGCTGCATGTATACTTCATAGGAAGGTAATAAGGCATTGCAAGACTAACCTTCACACTTCGCTCGTCTGTCAAGGGGGTCTCCGCTTCCCAACAATACCCCAATGTTTTGGTAGGCAGGCTCCAGCCCACTTAGCCAGCGAGGAGGCACGGGTGGAATGCCAGGTATGTCTACAGAGCAAAGTAGTGCAGGCAGCCTGACGCCAGGAGAGAATAGGCAGGTACCTATTGAGTTACAGGATTTCTACAAATCTAATCCATGTGTAATGTGAGACTTATTACAGAGTCAGCCTCTGCCAGGGCTGTGAAAAGTCTGGGGATATGAACAGCCCCAGAAACAATGATCCTACTTAACTCATTGCAACCCAACATCAGCTGACCAAAACTAATGCTCTTTTATCCTTGTAATTCATTTATTGAGCAGCGATTACAAGCTGTATCTTATCAAGTATTTAATAGCAAATGCAAGAAAGTACTGATAAGACTGTGGGTGACATTGTATCTACTGCAAGGATGTGTATTCTAATGAGGATAATGTTTATTGACTGTTATGAGCAATATAAGCAAATTATGTAAGAGAATTTAACATGGGAAAAATTTTCATACATGTGAAACAATAAAACCATTCTGAACTACTAATAATGCAAAGAAAATATTCAAGTGTTTCCAAATCTTGCTGCCAGTAAAAGACTGCTTGCTGATTTGGGGGCACATTTGGAATAAATTACAACATTAAAAACTATCCAATACATCTCTGGTAATTTCTTCAGTCACTAACGCTGGTTCAGAGTTATTATAGAACATTCTGTATCTATTCATTAGACATAGTTTTAGTTATGCACCTCTGGCATTATGTATTCTCAGTTTAAAAAATTTTTCCATAACGTGATATTTTATTTAACTTTGTCAAAGAATTAAGCACAGCCTTTCCCAATCAATTAAGTCTTAATTTGGATGTGGTTGACTATAAAGATTAAATTAATTTTATATTGTGGTTATTGACTGCTCATATTTCCAGAAATGGTCTGAAGTGGTTCAGGTTGTGTTTAAAAGTCAGAAACTCAGGAATGGTAACACATAATATTGAATCCACATTCATTGCTGCATCTTGCAATAGGCTAGTGATTTCGTTCCTTTCTCCAGGCTATTTAATGGCTACATGACACTTTTTAAAAAGGTCAACTGCTATGGGGTCTGATATTACCAGTTCATCAGTGATACTCATCTGGCTATTTACTAACATATATGTTCTACTCTTGCAATCAGAAGTAGACAATGTTTTGGAATAATAATGGACCAGCCATAAAAAAGTGGAAAGTTGGTTCAGGTTAACATTAAGAATGATTATTTTGCCCTATTTGTAACCATTTTGTGATTGATAAAAATCAGAACTTCAGAGATCATTTGTAATTATGAGTTTCTCCTTGCCACTACAATTGGAATGTAATAATACTTAGCTGAATGGTATAGGGGTTGGGCATGTGGAGAATGAATACACTTAATATTTGATGTTTTTGATACAGGTGATGTGAAAAATGCATTTATCTTATTTTTCATGGTTCACATAATGTGAGATCTTCTGTACATAAAACTGAGGGAAATTATAGAATCATTAAGGTTGGAAAAGTCCTCCAAGATCACCTGGTCCAACCATACCCCAACCACCAATATTACCCACTAAACCATGCCCCTAAGTACCACATCAAACCTTTCCTTAAACATCTGCCCCGCCACCACCCCACCAGGAACATTTCCAGCCACTGTCCCAGGTTTGTAGTGTTGCATGGAAATGTAGTGACCAAAGTTCAGGACCCAACACTTAGCCATGTTGTACCCCATTCTGTTGGCCTCTGCCCATCTATCCAACATGTCCAGGTACATCTGCAGGGCCTTCCTACCCTCTGTCAGATCACTTCTCCAGCTTGGTGTCGTATGTAAATTTACTGAGGGTTTAACTCATCCAAATCATTAATAAAGATATTAAAGTAGATGAGCCTCAGTACCAATCCCTGGGAAACACCACTCATGACTGGTTGCTAGCTGGATTTCACTTCATTCACCACCACTCTCTGGTCCTGGCTGTCCAGCCAGTTTTAACCCAGCAAAGAGTGTACCTGTCCAAGCCATTGTTGCCAGCCACTCCAGGAGAATACTGTGGGAGACTGTGCCAAAGGTTTTGCTGAAATCTAGTCAGACTAGATCAACAGCCTTTCCCTCCTCCACCAGGTGGGTTACCTGGTCATAGAAGGAGATGAGGTTGATCAAGCAGGACATGGATTTCTAGATATCTAATGATAAAGTAGGAAGACAGATCTTTTAACCTTAGACTAAATTAAAAAAAATAAAAAATAAAAAAAAAAATTAATCTCTTCAGGAGCTAACATTTTAGTGCTCTTTGTTGAGCACCAAGTCCCAGCATGGATGTGATCGATGTTTTGAGGAAAGCAAAGTATCTCATAACATGTAACAAAGGAGCTACCATTCTGTGACGGATTTCACATAACCCAGCCAGTTGGAAAATGATAAAGATGTAAGTTTACTGAATCCCTGTAAAGGGTAAGTCTGCTCAGTTCTAGCTGGGCAACACATTTGTGCTGTCATAGTCGGCTTCCCACCTTGTTAAAAGACTAAACAAGAGTTACTCATTTTATCATTTCTGTTCTTGGGCCTGCCACTAAAGCTAAGGATCAAAAAGCCACCCCTTGTATGTAGAAGTCTACCCAGAACTTAGACCATACATAATGACAACCAAGGCCTAAACAGAACATGAAATTTTAGACTATTGTTTTCTCTGCTTAAATATAGATTCATCCATCTCAAACAGCAAGAATGAAGTTATTGGCTTGATTAACAATATTATGGATTTCCTCTTGACCAAATATAGATATATATATGTGTGTATATATATATGTGTGTGTGTGTGTATGTATGTATAGTAATGAGAGATGAAAGCAATGTTCCTTCTTGATGCTTATCTCATTAGTAGTAAATGATCATATGTTTGTTTTCTTACCACTTACTACATTATATCTCTGTAGGAACTTTTAAGCCCACTTGCTGGAGATCTGGACAAAAGTTGAGGTTTCACATTTAGGTTGTTACATGAGCTCTCAGTTTACCTAACCTTCTTCTTAACACCTTCTTTTGATTAGTTTTATCCCTGGTTAACCTCTGTGGTAGGTAAAAAGACACAGTTAATCAATACTTAAATTGTGTGGGACCCTTAAAAATAGCATTCAAAACCTCAAAAACCAAGAATGTACAGGGTAATCTACAGTAATCTTTTCAACACCAGGAATGCATTTGATTGGAATGATAATGCGTCTGAAAATGTAACAACTTCTAAAACAGTTTTCCTGAAGATTTGGGGTTCTATTTTAAAGCAGTGAAATGGAGAACTTCAGCAACCTCAACTTATAGGCTCCACTAAATGTTACAAAACTCTGTGTAAACTGTTGGCATCTGCTGGATTTATTACAGCTTTGCTTTTCTGTTATTGCACAGCTGGAGTCTATGAAGCATAGTGGCCATGTCTTTGCAGCTAAATGGGTAAAGATTTTTCTGCATACATTACTATATAACACATACAAAAAAAACCTTAACAAACATGTTTGGTTATTTCCCACTTTGATGCAGAAAATGCAGCTTTCATAGACATCACTTTCATTTACATATCATATTCTGTTTCTCTACAAACAATCTTAAGTTTAACTATGGCTTTCTCTCTCTCTTTCTCTCTTTCTCTCTCTCTCTCTCTCTCTCTCTCTTTCTCTTTCTTTCTTGAGAACAACTTTATAACATTTTCATATTGATTTAGCATAAGTCTTTAAATTTTGGCAAAGTTCAATTACACTAACATTAATTTGTGTTTCAATACCCAGCTTCTTTCAACCTCGTTATTCACATACAACTATGTAAACAGCATCCGTGCTAATCATTTAAATTTTATATCCCAAAAGATTTGCAAAAACATACTCCTCAACATGTTGAAAATGTTGTTTTCCTACATATGTTTAAAAAAAATCATTTCTTTTTAAATAACATTTTTTTGTAAGATTTTTTTCTTTTTCTTTTAGATCTCTAAATACCGATTTTCTATTCCTAAAAATCTTGCAAAGACATAAATGATAAATCTCTCACATGTTAATTTCCATCCCACACACATTTACTTTCCTGAAAGCCTCTGGAACCTTTCAAATATGTACAAGATAATTTATAAATAACTCATGCATATACTATTTAAAACACACATAAGGAATTTGGCTCAGTGACTATTATATGTTATCTGTTATATGCATGTGTGTAACCACATTGTTTGCAAGAGGTGCATGACAATCAGATCAGAGAAGACCTTGTATAGAGAAGAGAACAGCATGCATTCCTGTGCTGGTGAGCTGAGGTAGAAGACTAATAGTATCCCTAGCAGAAAATAGTATCCCTAAAAGTGAAATCCCGGTTAAGGTAATCACCAGAGCCATATAGTTCCTGACCACTTTTTTGCGCTTTCCAGGAAATGCATTGAATATATCAATGTGAAAATATTCAGACTGAGACAGTACAGAAGCTACGAATTTTGCAGCACATTTTCCAGCCGTCAGTCTTGTTAGAGACCTTTGAAAGACATCTAAGAAACTTAAGCCATGTTTCAGTTCATTGACCATTTCTTGTATGGATATCTGCGGTTCACTAGAACATGCTTACATGTCTCAAATGCAGACTGAAAGACTTTTAAATATTATATCATTTATTTATTTATTTATTTGTTTCCCATACCCATGTTATACTTATATATTTAAGGGATGAATTAGTTACTTTTCAAAGGAGGCAACTAGATGTAAAATACTTTCTGACATGTTTTCTTGATTCCTCACCAAAATACTCAAGGTCAAGGCACAGGTTCTTCTTTGGACACTCTTTGGAAGGCAGCTGACAAACCAGCTGGTCCCACAATCATCTTTGCTACCCAGTTTATTTCCTGGTGTCCTGCTTAGAAGAACAGAGCTCAGCATCTGCTGAAAAACTGAGTTTGTGTCACAACCTGTACTCAACCTTCCCAGACTGTTCCATGTCAGCTGGTTTGCCTGATGTTCCCAGCTCTATGTTATGGAGCTCGTGTTTAGGTGGTTTCTTCTTGGAGACCTGGTGGTCTATGTAGATGGATGGCCAGTTTGTTTTTGAGACTGGCCTTTGACCTCCCCAGTTTTAACTGTGTAATTGTACACAGTAGCTACTTTTTAATGGCCCAGTTTACAAGTCTGCTATCGTTGACAGTTTTTTTCTGCCTAACTGTTGGCAGAAATTTAGGCTTTCTGGGAGTTTCTCTCCCAGCAGTGAGACCAAAGTCTGAGGATCAGTGTCAGTGTTCACAGAAGCAGGCTGCCATCTTTTGTGTAATTCAGTGAAGTTGCTATTGAAATGCCTGAGAAATATGTTTTCTGCATTAAGCTACATATGGTTTTCATTTAAAATAAATAAATAAATAATGTAATTAATTAACGAAGTCGACTCCTTGATAAAACTATTTTCAATGATAAATGCTAAAACAAGAGCAGGATGTGGTAATGTTGGCTATGAATTGCTTTTAACTGAATTGCTTGTAACTGTGTTGTTTAAAGTCTGTGTCGGTCTTAGGTCACATTATATCAGGAACAGGTTCTATGAACAAAGCAGAAAAGAAGTGCTTCACAGCATTGCCTCTTGCTCTGGAGTGACAGTCAGATTTCTTTTTGATTTCAGAGATGGTAAATCCTCAGACCCAAGGGTTGTCTGCACTTCAGTCTGGGTGATGCTCTGATGTGTCTGTCTTTAGTTCAAACCAGGGAGCAGCAACCCTGTCTCCTCCTACCCCAGAGACAAGCAGGGGTTGCTCTTATTCATGGTCTCTCCCCAGGGCAGAGAAGGAACTGTGCTACATCTCCATCATAGCTGTCTTACAAGATGGGGCTAATCATTCATTTCTAGCTCTTATGAAGAGCAATGTGCACCGTGTTTGTCATTTTAGTGAAGTGCAATACATCCTTTTGCACCAATGTATTGGGCTGCATGCAGACTCAGGCATTGCTCATTTCTGTCTCTTGTCTTCTGATTTCTGTTTTCAGATTTTGTTTTGCAACTGTTATCACTTAGTTTTCATTTGTTTTCATTGCAGGCAGAGGTTATGGTAGAATCAAATGATTTGAGGAGCTGCAGTTCCCAGCAGATGTTGAAATGCCTTTGCCTTAATCTAGTTGTGTTTCTCTTAACCCTGGCCATTCTGCATAGATCCCGAGTCAGCTAATGCTCAGCTGTTGTGTCAGGAGTGCTGCCACCTGTCCAGCCCGGGCATCATGAGCTGATGAATGTCACCAATTGCCTGCAGCGTAAATGAATGGGCCACCTCCCAAATGATTAACTTGGGAAACAGAGATCTTAATGGCATCTTGAAGATCAGATTTATTTATTTATTTATTTGTTTGTTTGTTTGTTTGTTTGTTTTTCTCTAAACCCACAACATGATAGAGAACTGTTGTAAATACTAACTGGAGACCCAGCAACAGCTAAACACATGATGTAACCACATCCACTCCTTAACATAAGAAAAGGAAGAATAATTATTAATGCCATCAGCACTGCAAGACTCATTTAAAGGGGTAGCATTTCTACTGCTCAGCCATGGGATAGCTTATCCCTGGGAGGTTGTGATAATCAGTCGGGAAACCCATTCAAACAGTGCTTGAAGGTATTGGCAGTCTCCCAGAATATTTCCAGCAAGTGTAAGAACAGCTACTCACCATGGAGAGGCGGCTGGAAAAGGCTAACAGAAGACAATAGCAACATATGAACTATGAAAGGGAACTCTTGTTAGGTTAGTTGCAGTTATATTTCCGGTGTAACAGTTACAGAGAACCTAGCAGCTCAAAAATTCTGGAATGGTCTGTTAATTTATTTGCTCATTTATACATACAGCTGAGATTGGCTCAAGACTGATTTGCAGCTAAAGGGAAAAATAACGAGTGAAATATATATCCTTTAATATTCAAAATAATGATAACTATTAGGAAAATTTGGAAAAAGTGATAAATCCCTGCTCAAGACATAACAGTGTGATCTAGTTTTATAATTAACTAAAACATTCATTTTGACTCATACTGATTGCTTCATTTTCAGACATAGTTTAAAACTGTACTGCAATATTATTTACAAGCTTTCACTATGTATTTACAAATTAATACCCTCATGTTTTAATTTTCTTGTACAATGCAATAAAATGCACCAGAAATGTCATCAGTTTGTTTTTGTTTACCTTCTACGCAACCTAAAGAGAACAGCTCCTCCAGGTGTGAGGCAATAAATTTTCAATCAGTTTTGATCCCATTAGTTTTTCAGTGTATAACTTCCATTCTTTGGATGGGAGAAGATGTGAGAACCTTTTTTTTTTTTTTTTTTGAAAGACAAAGCTACATTCTTTACTGAAAACTCAATCAAAAATATTTGCTTCATCAGGAAATACACTAATAAATTCATTATTTCCTATGCTTAATCATTTTATTAATGTTTTTACCAGGTTTAAAAAATATTGATACCTAGCAGAACTATAGTTATGATACATAAATATTCAAGTTAATCTAAGCAATGACATTCACAGTGCTAGCAATTTTAGGATTTTAGGATTTTAGGATTTATCTAGCATGCTACTTATCCCTGTTAAAACTCCTGGAGTGTCATTTCCAAAACTTAATGACTGAATTTTTCTTTAGTTTACATCTTCATGTTTTGCAAAGCAAAAAGATAAATAGACACACACACAAACCTCAAAATTATTAATGCATATTGATTAATGAAAATAAATTATCATGCATAGAGCCGATCCGTTGAATCATGTAAATGTACATATGAAGGGTCTTTGTTGTTGTTGTTGTTTCAAATATCAGTTACAAATGAAGCTGCTCAAGAAATTAACATTTGACTTAAATTAGGTTATTCCAACTGGAACTGTTTTCTAACTGGAAAAGACAAGAACTTTAGCTATATGATTCTTACTTATAAAGAGTTGGTAAACAACTTGTATATAAAGTTTTAATTCATAAGCAGTAACTATACATTGTTGTACAAAATTTTACAAATGTTGCTCAGATGAGGATGCACATATTTGTGCAGTTAGCATAAAGAAAGCAGATATTTGCTTAGTGTCTGTGGTGGTGAAGCAGCAGTCTCTCAGGTTTTGTTTTTTCCCCTGTGCTGGAATGACAAACTGATTTTTTCTGGGTCAGGTCAGTGCAACAGGAACAGTGTCTGTGCTAGAGTAGGGTGGCACCACCCCAGCCTTCCCACTTCCTCATGCAGAAAGCCAAGTCTCCCAGCAACTTTCTGTCATACAACCAAGTGTCTCCAGCAGTAGAGGTTCTGCCCATCCTGGAGACACATATTCAATTTTTCTCATAGTTTTTCAGTCTTTCCAGAAATGCTACTGGCTGTAACAACAGGTTAGACCGTTTGTTTCAACTGTATGGTATATGCGCTTGATTTTTTTTTTAATTATTATTATTATTTTTTAATTCCAAAGAGGCAGACTGAGACAAATACTTGAAACAAATGTTTGAGAGTTGGCTTCATCTTTATATTTCTTGACAATGTAAATAGCTTGTCTAAGTAGCTGAGGATGCACTAGTACAATTAAAAATAGTTATTTTACAAACTGATTGAGACACTTTTACTCTGAAGTGTCTGAAGAAGATAAAAAAAAAAAAAAAAATTAGTCATGTTTTAGGCATTTATAATTGTACGTGTATTTTATTGCTGTTGTGACTGTTTCATTTTTCCTACTTTCATATGATAGACCCATAGCTCTGATTCTGTCTGCTCAGTGGAGAGAATAAAAGGCATCTGACATATATTTTATGTCTTATTCAAAAACATTTCTTACCAGTGGTGTGGGAAAGAGTTGGAACTTTAGAAGGAAGTCACTCTTGTCTGTCTGCACTACTTGCCCAAGGGGATGCTGAAGAACTTGTGACATACTTTAAATAAATGGGAGTTGTAGTAATACCAAAATGCTATCCGATTTCTTTCCCTGCAGTAGTGAGCTCTCCTACACATCAATGTGTAGCACTGATTGCTACACAGTTCTTACCCATATCTACCACTATTTTTGAATCTTTTCATGTTCCAATAGTTAATTAAAGTGTCAAAGACTGCTTTATGTTTAAAAAGTTTGACTTTTTTGTATGTTTTTGATATTTCTGATATTAAAACAGTTTATAGATAAAAAACAACCAAATATTTTACTTGTGCTATAAAGGCTGAATCAGTTCATATGGTAAACTTTTGGGTCTTATTCAACAGGTTTCCTTTCTTTCCAGCTCAAAGAAAATAGAAAACCTACTTAAAGTATATCAAAATTTATTTAAATCAGGTGATGGCAGCCTGTTTATTTCTGGAGGTTCAAACCCAATGTCTTCACATAAAACTGTGTCTGTGGAGGTTTAGGCTAGATATTAGTAAGAGATTTTTCACTGAGAGGTAGGTTAGGCACTGGAACAGGATCCCAGGGAAGAGGTAGGGGCACTGAGCCTGCTGGAGTTTCAGAAACATTTGGGTAGCGCTATCAGACACATGTTCTGATTTTTGGGTGGTCTGTATGGAGACAGGAATTGGACTTAATAATCCTTGTGGGTCCCTTCCAGCTCGGGGTATTCTGTGATTCTACTGGTCAAAGTAGCTGCTGTCCCAACACTGAGTGATGCTACTACCTTCCCAGTACTAGTGATTCTGTCATGTCTAGTCATTTGTGGATTGGTTGTGATCAACAGAACACCAAGACATTCTATCATGATTTATTTTTAAACATGGAGTTTACCATAAGGGCAATGCAGTGTAGACATCTGCCATAAGGGAAATGCAGTAGCAGTATGTCTACTGTCATCTAACTAGTCTTCTGACCTTAGGAATGAATGCTATGATGGTGTTTTACTCAGTGGTTTCTTTTTGATCATTATTGAAAAGATCTCCAACATAAAGAAAGGTAGATAGTCAAGATTCAAAGTTATACACGTATTAATGGATTTTTATTTTTTTTTTTAGGCTGTGTCAATCTTCTCTCAAATTGCTGGAGAAATAAGAAGGAAGAAAACAAAAAAAATAGAGGCAGCATAGAATGAACTCAAAACTCCCAGGGAGCTGGAATTTTATAAGTCATCCTGAGGAAGATGAATTGGTAAGAAAAGGGCAGGTGAGGTGGTCAAAGGTGAATATATATAAATGGGATGGTTCCACAATTTATCATTTGGCTATTGTCTGTACATACATGGTATCTGTTCATCCATCTTTCCCTTGGATCTGACTACTCTGCTTGTATATCCAGAAAGATAGGATGAATCAAAGGAAAAGACATAAGCTTGTAAATAAGCGTCTACTCTTTCTTATGCTAATCCTCTCCTAGGTCTCAATTAGTATCTACCCTGAGTAACAGGATAACTGCATAATAACTTTTAGCTACTATCACACTTAGAAATCACTAAAGTCAGTCAGCTCATTAGCCCAAAATCTTTTAAGACAACAGTTCTTTGTAGAAAGACTAGCATTGAAAATTCTCTAAGAATGAGCACAAATGAGTCTACCAATGCTGAAATTAGAGGCTGTAGCCTTTTCTAAGATTTATAAAACATTTCTGCAGAAACTTTTTAATTTTTGAAGATCTTTGTCTGCTATTTTGAATTTGAAATGGTATTTAGCCATTTTATATAGACAGAAGAACTACCTTTAATAATCAAACCTTACTAGGATCTCAGACATTCAGAAGTGTTCCCAAATGCTCTACCTGGAAAATATTTTAGCTCTAATCAATCATTTTCATTTGTCATTAACAGCTAATTATTGGAAATAACATAATGAAGTTATTTTCACTCTACATAGCTTTTAACTTGAAATAGCATAATTTCAAGTTAAAAGCTATGTAGAGTGAAAATAACTTCATTTTCCATTTTCAAAACTGCAAAACAGAATGTTTCACCATTATTACTATTCTTCAATTCCAAAATCAAGGTAACAGCCAATTTTCTACAAATTATATAGATATATACAAGCTGGTTTTGTTAAAAACAACAACAACAAAAACACACTGAATTTTGATTCCTATTGGCAATATTTTCATTGTCTTGTATGGATTTTTAATAAAGTGTAATAGACTCCAAATCCAAATTTTGAATTCCATTTTGGTTCATTCTCATTGTAGAGCACTTGCCCTCATGGATAGATATTACAAACCCAGAATGAAGTAGATGGACATTTAAAAGAGTTAGAAAGCTGACCTCTAAAGGGTAAGGCACAAAGAATCGAGAATGGTGATGAAACTGTGCTGCCAGCTAACTGTACTTCATTCAGTTACTCTTATTATTGTCTTTCATAAAGGCTATTTTACCAGAAATTCTTGCAGGGATTCCTGTACTGCCTGATCTGAAGTAGAGTAAAAATATACTTCATACAAAATTGTTTGCCTAGCCAAATCACTAACTCCCTAGACTATACAATATTAGGAAGTTCATCAGTTCATGTCAGGTATTTGGTTATTATTAACACAAAGATATTACAACTGTTTCTACAACAAGCCTCTTCATAAAATATATCTTACTTTTGAAAGTTTGTGTTAGGATTTCAAAGACTAAGATTATGAATATCTGGTCCATAAAGGTTTCACTGAGAACTGAGGGCTAAGTTCCTATTGGTTATAATTACATAATTTCCTCAAAGATGATCAAAGGATAACAGTCTTATCTACATCTGATCCCTGGTCATGTAGGGAGCTCACTGGAAGTCTTTGTAAACCACACAGGCATGCATTTTGAACATACCACTGGCAAGCTCATGGTATGGTGAAGGTAGACTGGACTACATCTTTTCTGGAGAATATCTCCAGAATGTCCATGTGAAGACACATAAGCCTGGGTTAGTTGTTTATTGGTATATTGGTCATATATTGGTACTGAATATACTCATAGTACCCATTGGAGATGGGTCTAGGTGTCTAGCTTCCATAGGAAAATATACTCATCAGTGTAGGTAAACATTTAGATACAAGTCTTCTGGAGCAGTTGTCATGCTCCCACTTACTGGGATAACAAAAAAAAAAAAAAAAAAAAAAAAAGACCTATTTTCATTGTATTTGTGGAATTGTTCCAGTTAACAAAAAGATGAGAAAAAAATGGTAGAGTTTATATGATCTTATATGAGCAGAACTTTATCCCCCTAACAGATAATATTATTTCATATCATAAGATGGGAAATCAAAGATCAATTCACTTAAAGGACCAGTTCCAAACACAGTAATTGATGTGCCCTGACACTAACTCCTAGTTACTCTTGTTTTAGTCTTCTTAAAATGGAATCACTTTAGATATCTTATCTGTATTTCCTTAGTTTTTGTTATGGTGTATGTATTGTGGGAGGCTGAGAGAGTGGGAGAGACAGAGCAGGTCATGTACAAAATGATTCTAAATTGCAAATGTCTTTCTAGTCCAAAACTTAGTAAGATTTGCTTAATATGACTTTGTGCACATTTAAACACTTACATTGTCATGTTAAGGTTTTGTGTTTTTTAAACGTCTGTTTTGTTTCTTATCCTTTTCTTCGGTATGTCTTTAATGAATAGATTATGATGGTCAGTCTGTAATGCCATGAATGAAAGATTTAGGACCACTAATCTTAAGAACACTGCTTGGCGCCAGTAGACAAACAATGCACTCCCCAACTTGTTATCTCAGCCATACTAAGCTTTCACTTCTTACCTGCTTTCAAAGTCTGTCAGTTCACCAATGTACTCCAGCAAGTAGGAGGCACAATCTTCTCTTCAAGAAGGTGTTTCACATTTCCCAATATTCTTGTGTATTACTTTATAACATCTTTGTTCTGCATCAAAACTGAAATGTTTAAATTTGCAAAGCCTGAGCTAGTACAGGAAAGAATTGACTTCTATCAAGGCTTTGCAATTAAACACAGCATATTCTTAATATGAATTTTAAGAGTTATAGGTAAATTATGGTATCATGGTTTAGTTTTAAAATATTAACTATTTAGAAACTTAATTCTCAGGAATAACCTTTATTAAACAAACAAACAAACAAACAAAAAAACACATAATAATAACTTGATAGAGAGCAAGGGAATGATATAACGTGAATGTATGTTCTCAGCTATAAAGTCTCCTCACCTTTTTATATAGCTGGAACTGAACAGACACCTTGTAACAAAGGTATGCCAAAATAAATTTTGTGCTCCTGTGTCACAAGCTGCCAAAAAAACTTTACATGAGTCAAAATGACTGAAGGTATAGCAATGTTTCTGAGATGATCAGAAGTCTGTGCACGTGAAATAATGTACTTCTTAAATGGTTTTGTGACAAATCATTGAATGGTCATGTGTTTTAAAAAGAGTTTTCTTGCAAATATGCACACTGAAGGGGAACAACACTGATAGTGTGTTTCTAAAATTTTGACTTCACTCAACTGCTGTCCTAAACCGAAGCATAAAGACAGGGTATTTAGTACTGGAAACTGAAGCTGTACTTGACTAAATACAAAATGCTTAATATTTATGTGAGAGGTGTTAAGTGAATAAATAACATTCTACAAACCAATTCAAGACTTTAACTAATGAAAATTGGAGACTTCTTTGACCAATCAGTCTCTTGTAATGGCATTCCTTTTGGTTATTGAAGACTCCAGAATTCTCAAAAATTGGGTACTAAAACTGCCATATGATATTTATGAATATTAAAAAAAAAAAAAAAAAAGCAGTCTGGTTTTATTATTCCTGTGAAAAAATGCTACAATTAAAATTAAAAAATATATATATTTACAACTTTACAATTCAAATTTACAAAAAGATCACCACAAATTATTATGTTGACAAATGAGTGCAGGAAACTTAAGGAAACTTAAAGCTCCAGAGCTTTTATTGAGAATTGCTTTGCTTATTCTAATCTTAAATTATTTTTAAATCACATTCACAACTGAAAATCACAACAGACAAAGTGCCCAAGTATTAATAATAAATTCTTTACCATAAGATGCATAAAATGTAACTGTGTATAGTCAGTCATATCCAGTTTAAGGCAATAGAATGGACAAAAAGAATGAAAGAAGAATTTGGCACATATAAATATTCACAGGATCAATAGATTATGGTAAGTATAGATACATGTAAAATATTTCCTGATCAAACTGATAAACAGCTCTGTTTCTCACTGTTGTCATTGCAGAACATATGGTTATGATTCAAGATGTTGCTATAGGATGGTACTGAGACCTTTTCAGGTTTTAAAGTAAAAGCTGAGACATTAATTTCAGACTGATCTCTTCACCACTTAAGCATGTGCATATTTGCACTCAAATGGTATCAGAGTAAACAATACAAAAATGAATATTTACTCTTTTAAAATAGAAGACACTCAAACACCCTTCCAGACAAAAAAGTACGAAATAAAAAAGAGTAACTAATGTAAAATAAATAAATAAATAAATAAATAATGCTTTATCTAAAGATATAATTTATTTTAATTATACTGGGGATCTCAGGTTTACATTTGGATTACTGTAAAATTTCATTATACCTCCATTTCATTATGCAAACTTCTGTAATATATGCATAGATAAAACTGAATCCAAAAACATGTATCTAAATTGAGCTAAATTGTAATTATTATTTTTTTAATTAGTTTTTTAATAGCCATCTCTATGTGGTCCTGCTTGAGCAGGGGGTTTGGGCCAGGTGATCTCCAGAGGTCTCTTCCAACCTCAACAGTCTTGTGATTCTGTGAAATTCATTGAGTGGTGGTTTTTTTTTTGGTTTGTTTTTAATTTAAATAAAGATAGTTTGATTTTAGATGTGCCTCAAAAAATTTAGTTTTCCAATGTGCCTCAGGACACATAGTTGCCATTAACAGCAAAAACGATCTGTTTGTGATCTCTACTTACACTTAAGAGTTCATGTTTGGAAATCTCACTAAATAAGTAAATTACAAAAAAGACAAACAAAATATTTCTTATACATGTCTTCATCCTGGCAGGTGTTCCCCTGTTACGCTTAGCTTGTCAAAGTTCTTTAGAGAAGCTTTCATATCCTGTGTTGCTTTAGGTTGTGTATGCATTCAAATCCATCCTCTGAAAGCAGAAAATGACTTTTCAATGAAAAAAAAAAAAAAAAAAAAAAAAGAACAATTAAATTTAAAAGAAAAAAAATGTAAAAAGTAGGTAAAACATATTTAGAACCAACTCAGTGAAAATTGTCATTTATTTAAAATTCTTTGCTATGGCCTCCCCTGAGCATTTTTTTTCCTTGTTTTCCTATTTCAAGCTTCCTTCATTTTCTATTTTCATTCTTATAGTGCTGTGTTTTTATTACATTACTTTTGACTTGAGATCAACAATGATTTTTCTGTCACTTGTTCTTAACCATTATATCAAGCGTCACAGTCCTTTAATTAAAACCATTATTGCTACTCACCCTGAGCCACAGAGGAAAGCTGTGTAGCAGCAACTGGAACACAAAGTAAGGGGGAAAAAGAATTTTTTTTTTTTTTTCCTATCCAAATGAGTGTTGTTCTGGAGTTACAATATCACTCTGATTTTGCCTCTTTTGTGTAGTTTATTTTCTGTTCATTGATTGTTGCTACTCTGAATAATGTAAGCGGAGAAAGATACCATTAACAGGGTTCAGCAAGTGCAACAGCAACAATTTTGGAAGTAGAGGAATTCTCAGCCCTCCTATTGAAATGAAAGTTTTTCAAATGGAAGCCAGGGTAAAGCCCTGTGGAGAGGTTGGAGCAGGAATTACTATGATAGCTAATTTAGCAAGAGCAGCAGGAAAGGGGAAAAAAAGAGATGTCAGCTGGTTATATCAAGCCCTATTAACCAAATATCTACCCAGATCACCTTCTTTAGCATTACCATTAAATGTCATGGAACCAGCTGAGTTAATGTTAATCTAACTCAATGTTAATTATTGAGTTAATGTTAATCTTCTCCAAAAGTGGAATTTTATATGATGATAACTGATTAATTTTGCAACTCTTACTGAGTAATAGTTGAAAATTCAAATGATTGTAGGGATTTCATGAAGAATTAATGTAATTTGATTCTAATTGAAAGCTGTAAAGAAGAAGGCCTTTGATACAGTCTTCCATAATACTCTCCTGGAGAAGCTTGCAGCTAATGGCTTGGACAGGTACACTCTCTGCTGGGTTAAAAACTGGCTAGATGACTGGGTACCAGCTAGCAGCCGGTAACAAGTGGTGTTCCCTAGGGGTGAGTGTTGGGGCCTATTCTCTTTAATATCTTTATTGATGCTTTGGATGAGGGAATTGAGTGCACTCTCAGTAAGTTTGCAGACAACACCAAATCTGGGGAAGTGCTGATTTGCTGGAGGGTTGTAGTGGGTTTACGTGGCAAGGTTTTGGTAACAGGGGGCTATAGGGGTGGTTTCTGTGAGAAAGATCTAGAAGCTGCCCCATGTTTGGGAAGGGCCCCATTGTTTTCCAGGTCTGAGCCAATAAGCGATGTTGTTTGTGCCTCTGTGAGAGCATATTTAAGACAGGGAAAAAAACGCTGCGCCAGACAGCAGCCGGGAGAGTCAAGGGAGTGAGGAACAGCACCAAGGTCAGTGTAGAAGGAGGGGGAGAGGTGCTCCAGGCGCCGGAGCAGAAGTCCCCTGCGGCCTGTGGTGAGGACCATGGTGAAGCAGGATGTCCCCCTGCAGCCCATGGAGTACCACGGTGGAGCAGGGTTCCACGCTGCAGCCTGTGGAGGAGACCACGGTGGAGCAGGTGGCCCTGCACCGACGGAGGCTGCCGCCTGTGGAAGACCCCTGCCGGAGCAGATTCCAGGCCAGACATGTAGCCCGTGGAGAGGAGCCCACGCAGGAGCAGGTGATCTGGCAGGAGCTGCTGCCCGTAGGGGAGCCAGGTTGGAGCAGTTTTCTCCTGAGGGATGGACCCCGTGGTACGGACCCATATCTGGAACAGTTCTGGAAGAGCTGCTGCCTGTGGGAAGCCCACGCTGGATCAGTTCATCAAGGACTGCATCCCGTGGGTGGGACCCCACAGCACAGGGGGCGAGAGTGACCGAGAAGGAGCGGCAGAGAAGAAGCGCTGTAGACTGACCATAACCCCCATTCCCCCGTTCCCCTGCGCCGCTCGGGGGGAGGAGGTGGAAGAGGGTGGATGGGGGGGAAGGTGCTTTTGGTTTGCTTTTTCCTTTGTTTTCTCACTTCTCTCGCTTGTTAGTAATAGCCAATAAATCTTACTATCTCCTTATGCCGAGTCTGTTTTGCCCGTTACAATAATTACTGCATGATTTTCTCGTCCTTATCTCAATCCTTGAGCCCTTTTCACATAGTTTCTCCCCATTCCTCTTTGAGGAGGGGGAGTGAGAGAGCGGCTGTGGTGGAGCTCGGCTGCCCACTCGAGCGGAACCACGACAAGGGTAGGAAGGCCCTGAAGAAGGACTTGGACAAGACAGGCTGATGGACACAGGCCAATGGGATGAGGTTCAACATGGGCAATCAAAAGGGACTTCAGGGCTTTGGAACAACTGATTAAAGGATCAGGGCCACAGGCTGTATTTGCCTCTGTCCTTCCAGTAGCAGGGATCAACATTGACAGGCAGACTCCACTCATCAATATGTGTCTCTGAGACTGGTGCCACCAGCAGAACTTTGGATTTCTTGGATCACAGGAAGGTCTACGTGATACCAGGCCTGCTGACATCAGATGGGATGTGCCTCTCTCAGAGGAGGAAAACGATTTTGCCCTGGATTTAGCAGTGCTGCATCAGCAGTGCCCTGGATTTAGCAGGCTTTAAACTAGAGTGGAAGGGGGAAGGGACAAAACCAGGCCCGCTGACGATAATCTATGGGATGGTATGCCAAAATCAGAGGGACTGTGTGCTAGTGAGGTCTTTTGGTCTACTCCATGAGGTGCTGCGTACAGTGAGGCACATCTGAAGTACTTCTACATGTACACCAATGCACGCAGCATGAGGAATAAGCTAGAGGAGCTAGAAATCTTGGCCCAGTCCTAGAACTACAATATCACCAGCATAAGCGAAACCTGGTGGGATGGCCTGTGTGGAGCTTGCAGTTGGCAATGAGTTTCTAGGTAAGGATTAAGGGACAAACAAATAAAGGGGATGTTGTCATGGGAGTCTGTTACAGACCACCAGCCAGGACGATGACACTGATGAATTATTCTTTGAAGAACTAAGAAAGACCTCAAGATCAACTGCCCTTGTCCTTATGGGGGACTTCAACTTGCCAGACATAAACTGGGAATATCACACAGCCAACACAAGTACCTCAAGCTTAAAGTTCTTCAAGCACCTCAATGATAACTTCTTGGTGCAGGTGCTAAGGGAACCAACTAGAAAAGTTGCCTACCTAGATATGTTACTTGAGAACAGAGAGGGTCTTATGGGGGATGTGGCAATTGGCAGCAGTCTTGGTCATAGTGACCATGAAGTGATTGAGTTCAAAATTTTTGGTAACAGAAGGAAAACTGCCACCAAAACTTCAGCCCTGGATACAGGGAGAGCAAACCTCAGGCTGCTCAGGGGATTAGTTAGTAAGGTCCTTTCAGAAACTGCTTTTGAAGACATTTGCATCCATCGGTGCTGATCAGTCTTTAAGCACTGCCTCCTAAAAGCACAGGATCAGGCAATTTCAAAACATCAGAAGTCAAGCAGGCAGAGCAGAAGGCTATCGTGGCTCACCAGGGATCATCTTTCAGAGCTTAGGCATAAAAAGAAAGTGAATGGCTACTAGAAGCAGGGTCAGGTAATGTGGAAGGACTACAGGGACGGTGTTTGCCCTTGTAGGAAGAAAATTTGTGCAGCCAAAGCCCAGTTAGAGTTGAAGCTGACCAGGTCTGTGGGAGACAATAAAAAAGGTTTTTTAAAACATGTGATCAGAAAAAGGAGGATCAGAGAAAACACAGGACCACTACTTGATGGGCACGGTCACCTCACAAACAAAGACCTAGGCAAAGCAGTGATGTTTAATGCCTTCTTTGTCTCCATCTTCAATGCCGATGATGGGCTTCAGGACCCTGGGTGCCCTGAGACTGAGGACTGTGATGGTGGGAATGCTAAACTCCCAGCCAACCCCGGATGTGTGAGGGATTTGCTGCTCCTTCTGGATCCATGAAAATCCATGGGTCTTGATAGGATTCATCCCAGGGTGCTTAGAGAGCTGGCTGATGTCATTGCAGAACCCCTCTCAATTATTTTTCAATAGTCTTGGGAATCTGGAGAGGTCCCAGTTGACTGGAAGATGGCAAATGTTGTGTCAGTTTTCAAGAAGGGCAAGAAAGAAGACACTGGCAACTATAGGTCTATCAGTGACTGGTAAAATTATGAAGATTACCCTAGGAGTTATTGGAATGCACCATGGGGGACAATGCAGTCATTGGTCACAAACAACATAGGTTCACAAGGGGTAGTCCTGCCTAACAAATTTGATATTCTGTTATGATAAGATCACCCATCTGGTCAATCAAGGGAAGCCAGTCAATGTAATCTTTTTGGATTTCAGTAAAGCTTTTTTTACAATTTTTCATAGGATCCTGCTGGACAAAATGTCCAGCATACAGCTAGTCAAAAACAACACACATGATGTGTGAACAGTTGGCTATCAGGTTGGGTTCAAAGGGTTATGGTAAATGGGGCCATATTAGGCTGGTGACCAGTCACTAGTGGGGTCCCCAGGACTCCATTTTAGGGCCAGTTCATTTCAATGTTTTCATAAATGGATTGGAGGTAGGAACAGAAGGTGTTGAGCAAATTTGCTGATGATACTAAACTGGGAGGAGCTGTTGACTCTGTCAAGGACAGAAAGGCTTTGCAGAGAGACCTGAACAAATTGGAGAGCTGGGCAATCACCAACCACATGAAGTTTAACAAAAACAAGTGATGGATTGTGCACCTCGGACAGAGCAACCCTGGTTATACATACAGACTGGGCAATGAGACACTGAAGAGCAGCCCTGCAGAGGGGGATCTTGGGTTTTGGTTTATAGCAAGTTGAATATGAGACAGAAGTGTGCCCTGGCAGCCAGGAGGGTGAACTGTACCCTGGAGTGCATCAAGTACAGCATTGCTAGCCGGTCAAGGGAAGTGATTGCCCCTCTCTACTCTGTGCTGGTGAAACCTCACCTCAAGTACTGCATGCAGTTCTGGACACCACAGTACAAAAAGGATGTGAAACTGTTGGAGAGTGTCCAGACAAGGGCTACAAAGATGGTGAGAGGCCTAGAGGGGAAGACAAATGAGGAGCAGCTGAGGTCACTTGACCTGTTCAGCCTGGAAAAGAGGAGGCTGAGGGGAGACTTCATAGTCTACAGCTTCCTCACTAAGGTGAGCAGAGGGGAAAGCGTTAATCTATTCTCTGTGGTGACCAGTAATAGGACCCATGGGAATGGTGTCAAGCTGTGACAGGGGAGGTTCAGGTTGAATATCAGGATAAGGTTCTTCACTGGAAGGGTGGTCACACACTGGAACAGGCTCCCCATGGATGTAGTCATGGCACCAAGCCTGTCAGAATTCAAGAAGCATTTGGACTATGCTCTCAGTCATATGGTCTGATTTTTTGGTAGATCTGTGTAGAGCCAGGAGCTGGTCTTGATGATCCTTGTGGGTCCCTTCTAACTCAGTATATTCTATGATTCTATGATTCTATGGTTAAGTGCCAGGTCATACATTTTGGTCACAACAACCACGTGCAGTGCTACAGGCTTGGGGCAGAGTGGCTTGAAAGCTCTGCAGAGGAAAAAGATCTGGGGTTACTGACTGATGCTCACCTGAACATGAGCTGGCAGTGTGCTGAGGTGGACAAGAAAGCCATTGGCATCATGGCTTGGATCAGGAATAATATAGCCAGAAGGACCAAGGATGTGATCATCCCCCTGTACTCTGCTATGGTGAGGCCACACCTCAATTACTGTGTTCGGTTTTGGGTCCCTCAGTACAAGAAGGACATCCAGGCCCTGAAGGGTGTCCAGAGAAGGACTACAAAACTGGTGTAGGGCCTGAAATACAAGTCCTATGAGGAGTATCTGAGGAAACTGAGGCTGTTTAGTCTGGAGAAGAGGATCCTCTGGGGAGACTTCATTGCTCTCTACAGCTATCTGAAAGGAAGTTGTGGGGAGCTGGGGGTAAGCCTCTTCTTGCAGATAAGTAGTGATAGGACTAGAGGGAATGGCCTCAAGTTGTGCCAGAAGAAGTTCAAGTTGGAAATTAAGAGACATTTCTTCTCAGAAGGAGTAGTCAGGCATTGGGACAGGTTGCCAAGGGAAGCGGTGGAGTCACCATCCCTGGGTGTTTAAGGAAAGGTTGGACTTGGTGCTTAGGGATGTGGTTTAGTGGGTAATATTGGTAGTAGGGTGATGGTTGAACCAGATGATCTTGGAGGTCTTTTTCAACCTTAATGATTCTATGACTCTAACAGCAGTTTTTACATCAATATTGACAATGCTTACAGAATCATAGAATCATAGAATATCCTGAGTTGGAAGGGACCCACAAGGATCATCAAGTCCAACTCCTGGCTCCACACAGGTCTACCCAAAAATTCAGACCATATGACTAAGAACATAGTCCAAATGTTACTTAAATTCTGACAGGCTTGGTGCTGTGATACATCCCTGGGGAGCCTGTTCCAGTGAGCAACCACCTCACTGGTACAGAAACACTGGTGAAATCTTATCCATGACAATGATAGTTTTCTTTAGAAATGGATTAGTTTAGAAGCTTTTGATAGTGCTTTTTTACTAGTACTCTCAAGTTTTATATCTCCCAAAATCCTGACTGATGTGGTCTGTGCCAGCTGGTAGCCAAGTGCCCACACAACTGCTCACACAGCTGCTCACACAGCCCTGTCAGTTTTACAGAGGACAAGGTAGGAAGAAAGAAAGAAAACTAACTCTCTGTTGCTCCTGCCTTCTCACTCAGCACCTCTGCCTCTAGCATGTCTCTGGCATGGCCCTCCGTGCTCCCCAGCTCCACCAGAGAACGTTTCCTCTTCTTCCACAGACCCCAGAGCTTCCCTTTGACTCCCTTCTTCTCCCTCCTGGTGCTTTTTTCCCTTTCTTAAACACATTTTCACAGAGGCACCATATGCGTGATTGATGGGCCCTGCAACTGGGGTTGTTGAAGCTGGCAGAAAACAATAACAACAAAAAAAGCTGTGTCCACCAACTTGGGGAGTCCTGCAAGCTCCAGCTAGCAAAACATGGACATGAATACCCAATACACTAACTACATGGCCTATGTCTTACACATTTTAGGAACATATATATTAGGGAAAGGGAAAGGGAAAGGGAAAGGGAAAGGGAAAGGGAAAGGGAAAGGGAAAGGGAAAGGGAAAGGGAAAGAGAAAGAGAAAGAGAAAGAGAAAGAGAAAGAAAGAGAAAGAGAAAGAGAAAGAAAAAAAAGAAAAAGAAAAAGAAAAAGAAAAAGAAAAAGAAAAAAGAAAAAGAAAAAGAAAAAGAAAAAGAAAAAGAAAAAGAAAAAGAAAAAGAAAAAGAAAAAGAAAAAGAAAAAGAAAAAGAAAAAGAAAAAGAAAAAGAAAAAGAAAAAGAAAAAGAAAAAGAAAAAGAAAAAGAAAAAGAAAGAAGAGGGAGAGGAAGACGGACAGGGACAGGGACAGGGACAGGGACAGGGACAGGGAAAGGGACAGGGAAAGGGACAGGGACAGGGACAGGGACAGGGAGATAGATTGAGTTGGGTCCTAAAGCTGAAACTTCAGTAACAAGACTCAGGCAACATCCCAAAGGTCTATGAGGGATGATATAATGTAACCACAGTAAGCTTCTTTGCTGTGATCACTGTCAAACAGAAATACCTTGTCTATATGGGCAAAACATTAAAAAGGGCTAATGGGGGAAAAGGATAATCAGGGGCTTCTGGACCAGGCTGGGGACAGAGGGCTGACTGCCCCAAGCCCTTGGTGATGTGAATTGCAGCATGGTTGTAAGACAGACACCTTCTCAGGCCTAGGGCAAATTTCTTTATATGGTATCCTCATTTTTCACCTTTGTAGATCACAAGTA
This sequence comes from Netta rufina, assembly GCF_964035555.1. Lineage (NCBI taxonomy): Eukaryota > Metazoa > Chordata > Aves > Anseriformes > Anatidae > Netta > Netta rufina. The sequence continues at coordinate 13,292,735 of NC_140126.1, forward strand.
GCAGTTTTTTCCTCTCAAGTATGGGAGGATAACCATATTAAAATCACTTCAGACAACACAGAAAGAATATCAGTTCATGAGCATAGAGTTATATCTTTATTAAGTATCAGGAAATTCTCCAGTCACCAGAAAGAAAAGGGTGTGAAGAACAATAAAATCTTTATTGTATCTTTGCTAGTGCTTTAGCTCAGTGTCCCATCTCTTTAGCAGTTTATCCATACCTCTACATCAAGTTCCAGTTCTGATTTCACCAGTAGTAATGCATTTACATAACTAAAGCATTCGGTTCCAACTGTGATATTGGGATGTGCTGATCATGGACAACCTATTTTGCAAAAAGAGATGATGAATGTTTGTTTAATCCAGGAAAGCTAAGGCTGTGGAGAGACTATGACCATTGCCTATAAACATATCATAATTGCAAATGTCAGAGGGGGGAAGAAGACAACTGGCTGAGCTAAGTGACAGTGTGATTGAATGATTAAAATGACATGTAGATTAAGCCTTGTCTCTCTCTAATCCCAGTAGGACTGAAAAAGAGAAAAAGCTCACCATTCATGAAGGAAACAATATTTAAGAACCGTTTTGAATATATATAAGACTTGCTAGAGACAATTTAATTCCTTTCTATATTACTGGTCATTTAAATCACAACTGATTCTCAAACTGGTTTTAAAAATATCCAGTAAATCTTGAGCACTCCTTTCTCATGCCAAAATCAGGCTGACATGCCACTACATCCAGTAGCTCCTCTCCTGCTGTCCTTCTCATGTGTTGGCTTAGACTGGGAAGTACCCCCTCCTCTTGCACATGGTCTCATTACCATGTTTGTGGCATGTGTAGACAACTGCTATTATACTAACAAGACACGCCTATGTATGTAGAAATTAAACTTATTTTTCTACAATTAAGCTTATTTTTCTACAATTTGTTGCTTTTTTTTTTTTGCTTTTTTTTTTTTTTTTTTTTTTTTGTGAAAAAGGGACTTCTCTCTTACTCAAGTTTAGAGAAGAATGAAATCTGAAAAGGACCCAGGAAATTCCTCCCCAAGAAATCCAGTGCATCTCAGATGATGTGTTGGAATGTAAATACAAATGGCAAGGGGGTAGAAATGTTATTAAACTTGTTTTCAGACAGCATTTGGCAAACAACATCAACATTATGTTGCACAACACAAAGTTATGAGTTTTCTATACAGACTCAAAAATAAATCTAAGTCCATATCACAGAATCACAGAAATGTCTAGGTTGGAAGAGACCTCCAAGATCACCTAGTCCAAAATCTGACCTAACACTAAACAGCCCTCCACTCAACCATATCACTGAGCTCTTCATCTAAACATCTTTTAAAGACCTCCAGGGATGGTGACTCAACCACTTCCCTGGGCAGCCTATTCCAATGCCTAACAACCATTTTGGTAAAGAAGTTTTTCCCGATATCCAACCTAAACCTTCCCTGATGCAACTTTAGTCCATTCCCTCTCATCCTGTCACCAGGCACGTGGGAGAATAGACCAATCCCCACCTCTCTACAGTCTCCTTTAAGGTACCTATAGAGTGCAATAAGGTCACCCCTGAGCCTCCTCTTCTCCAGGCTGAACAATCCCAGCTCCCTGAGCCACTCCTCATAAGACTTGTTCTCCAGCCCCCTCACCAGCTTTGTTGCCCTTTTCCGGACTTGCTCGAGCACCTTGATGTCCTTCTTGTAGTGAGGGACCCAAAACTGAACACAGGACTCGAGGTGCGGCCTCACCAGAGCTGAGTACAGGGGGACAATCTCTTCCCTAGACCTGCTGGCCACACTAATATACTATAGATGGCTCCCTTTCTGGTGGAAATTCATTTGCTATTCCTGCAAAGACCACTGTCCAATTTTAAATACATCATCTTTTTAAAGCCTTGCTCCAACTTCTGCATAGACTTATATCCCCCCAAACCATATTACATCTGTGAAAATCTTGGCTTTGTCAGACTTTTCAGAATGCAAGTACACCAACAAAAACGTTTTCTAGCATATGTGACTGTCTTCTTAAAAAAAAAAAAAAAAAAAAAAAAAGTCTTATTTTACCTGCTTTTACCAAATTTTTATTGGTATAATCACTGTTAATAGAAGTGGGATTTGAAGAACAGACAAACTGAAAAAAAACTTCTAGTCACTTTTTAGTATTATGAATTGATCCTACTTTTGTCTTTTCCCCAAAAGTGTATTGACTTCTAGGAACTAGAATGAGACCAGATTATTATAAGCCAGTTCTGGAAGACATTTAGTATAATCCAATTTCTTGAAAAAACTATATTGTTTTATATATGTATAAATAGAGATTTATAACAAAGAACCCGCTGAACACAGTATGTAAAATCTACATATACTTGTACCTAGAATAAAGCTATACAACTGTCAGGTAGACAATGAAGGAATTTAAAGCTTATGCTGGCCATCATGTCACCCTTTTCCTAGGATGGAATTAAAATAATCCACTCAGCAGAGGCTAATCAAGCTGCAGTACAAAGAATAACTTTTCCTGTATCCCCAAATCTTTATCTTCAGAATGAGTTTATACGTCTGTAAACTGTATGTACAACAATGAAAAAATAGAGATAGAGAGAAAAGGTGAGAAAGAAAAGTTAACTGCTTGTTTTGATCTGTAAGCAATAGTTGCCTATCTAGAGAACATAGGGTATATATCTGAAAATACGAAATATTAAAGAAGGGGAAATGAGAGAAACACAGAGAGAGAAACTTTGTACATGACATGTTACAGTTTAATCAGTTTAATTCAGATGAAAAAAAATATATATACATATATATGTATATATATGTATATATATTTATTTATTTATTTATTATTTTTTTAATACAGAATTTTAGCTGTGACCAGCGACTATATCCTATTCAAGGCCATTTGACATTTCATTTCATAAATATTTTTCCAGCCATAACTTATGGCTTGCTTTATTAGTTTTAATGTAACACAGTTCAGATTCATCACTGATTGATTGATAGTAACTTTGACATGTTAAGACACGATCCAACAAACAACATGTATGTGAACTATTTTTATGTAACAAAGGGTATTCTAGTTCAACACAGTCAATATAATGTTTCCAATATAATGGATAGCAAGTAATTATAGCAGCTGGTATGGTCTTTTTGAATATATGCCATTTCATAAAAAATACAAACAATCATTATATTGTTTTCAAAAAAGCTTCAACTGTGAGGACGTATTTTTAATATCGTAAGAGCATTATGGGCATAGCTACTGCTTCTAGGAGACATACATCTTCTGTCAATACAGAAGTAAAGTGGTTAAGTACATATTTGTTGTTCTTGATGTTAAACTCATTCTGGAAGAACAACTTTGGCTTCAAGAGATACCTACTTTATCTTTAAAGCATCTTGCTTTTGCTTCTTTACTGCTAATATATTTCTAATGCAGTGTGTGAGTGGTTTAAAAACCTGCCAGAATAAAGATTTGCCAAGATGGATTCAAAGCTGACATAACTTTGATTCTGCCTGAACACAGTAAACAGCTCTCTATTAGTCTTCTGTGTACAGTTGGGAGAAAAAGTCCACATAGTCCAGACTTGACAATAATTTTCACTTCACTATTTTTCTCACCAGTAAAAACATATATTACCAGTTGACCAATGGCACTGCATTTCTTTTCCAGTATAAAGCTTTTTTATTTTTATTTTTATTTTTATTTTTATTTTTATTTTTATTTTTATTTTTATTTTTATTTTTATTTTTATTTTTATTTTTTAATAGGTTATTTTTAGCTAATGTGTGTTTTGTACTCTGACAGGCACACAGATTCTTTTTCCTATCTGTTTTGCTTTTCAATTTAGGAATATATGTATATAGATATTCCTAATATATGGAATATATATGCATACTATATATGATATATATGTATATAATTTTTGAATTCCTTTGTCTTAAGTGATACAGCATAACTAAGATGGGTGGTTTCAGAACGCACACCTACCAGAAAAACTTGTCATCTTTAAGAATACTATTACAAAAATAAGCAAAATGGATTTTATGCTGTGTAATGACTTACCTGACTTTCCTAGAAGCATTTACTTTCTGGGTACCCTGACAATAAAATCTTATTAATTCTATGTGCTTACTGATTTGACAGAAGGGAGACAAAGCAATGCAGAAGAATTAGATATTTGTAATTATAATAAGTAAAGGTACCTCTTATTTTTCCATCAAACTTTTCTTAATTTTTAAATATGTTGGTTAGTCAACACTGGAACAAATCCATTGCACTGAGTTTTCTCAGTGCAGGAGAAAAATAAGCCTCTCATAATTCCTCATTTAATAAACATTTATGATAATGAAGAAATTTTACTTGTCATGCCATCAAACTAAGAGTATATTCTGACATTATTTCTGAGATTACTGCTTTGCAAATTAGTTCGGAGCGTGATTTGCTGTACCAAAAGAATGGATAGTCAATGTGTGGTCAGTAAAATCTCTGGCAGGTGATTTCCACCTGAAGTAACCCAAATTTCTTCTGAATACTCAGTGTATATATAACTCAGGGGCTATTATTGTCACAATCACTTTAAAATTCATTACCTAAATTACTTATATTCTTGATGGGAAGGTAAATTTGCAGCTGTTACTTTTTAGAGTTCTTTGCCTCTGCTTATTCAGCAAATACAGGTTATTGACAAATAAGCCAGTACCAATTTTTAAGTATTTTCTGATGTCACCACTTTTCCTCCCTGTTCATTTTCCTGTTACCCTCTCAACCAATGGAGAAGGAAAGAAAAGCACTTACTTGTTCTCTCAGCAGTTAATTTATGCTTCTTGTATACTTTTTTTTTTTTTTTTTCAATTTACTTACCAATTGTTTGAATGAAATTTAGAAGAGCTCTCTTATTAGGCCTTCTGAAGATAACTGCATTGTTTCAGAAGCTCTGTGATTCTGAGATCCATTTTCTTTTTTTTCTAATAGCTCAATAGGTAAATAATATGTTTTTGTTTTTTTTTGTGTGTGTTGTTGTTGTGTTTTCTTTATATCTGTATCTATCTATCTATCTATATTCTATATATATATAGAGAGAGTGCTGTTCTACTCATGATTTTTAAAGCTCTGTTCTAAAGCTTATCAAGGGTGCAAAGCTCTCCTGAATTGTTCATTGTAGGTTCAGTTATTGTTCTAGAGCTATAAAGTTCTAGTTATTATATTTGCTTTCTAAACAATCTTTAAAGTTTTATTAATATAATGTAAATCCTTTTACAGCTCTCCAAAGCTACATTTCTATTGTTTTCTGTATGTTTATTTCTTTTAGATGTAAGGTCAGTTAAAACTGGAAAAACGACGGAATGATAATTCAGTTTTTATTTCTAAAGCCAAGCAGTTTTAAATGACTGTATTCTCATAGAACATCATTTTACAGACAGAAGAAAAGAAACTATAGTATGGTTTTGGTACTACTGATGTTCAAACTACTTTAGCAAAAAAAAAAAAAAGAGGGGGAAGGAAGAAAGGGAGGGAAACAGGACTCTAGACCAGGTGTTTTACTTGAGACTGACAAGTGTTTTTAAAACACTGCTGACCCTTTAAGCCCATATCCTAGCATAATATATGTTTATGTGATACATTGCAAATAGAAAAAGAGAAGATTCTCTAAATATTAGACTAAAATGGGAACTTACTTAGACAGAAATATTATAGCAAGATTTACCAAACAATGTCTGAAAAAAGTATGGTGACTACTACAACGTCATGACAGAAGTAGAATAGTTTTATTTAGAGGGGCATATTTTCCATATGGACTTGAGCTGAAGCTTACTGAAGTCAATGGAAAGAGTCTCTTGAGTTCTGAGGTTTTAAAAGTGAGCCTGCACAACAGGCTCGTGTTTTAACAGCTTAAAACATTCTAGATGAAATAGCTTGGTTTCCGTAGTTTAGCTGAGAGTGACAACTTGTCCTTGTGCTCAGAGTGGAAAAAAAAAAAATCTAAGTGTTTAGAATATCCAAAGGTAATTTTGACTAAGGATAAAAATATCCATGAATTTAAAATAATATTCTTCATTTTGCATGAAACAGTTGTTGTTGTTGTTGTTGTTGTTTTTTGTTTGTTTGGTTGTTTTTTTTTTTTAGGATAATTTGTTCATGTACAAATAACACAAGCTGATTTTTACTTTTATCAAGTTTTGGTGCAGTTGTGTTGAAGATTACTGTTATTCAAAGAGTGACATTTACAGGACAGTCTACTTAGGAATAATTATTCTCTGTCTTGGAAATGTCTTCACCATAGCTGATGGGTTTAGTCCACAATGAATGATGTTAGAAATGGTTATGCTGATCATTTCGAAGAAAACAGAATTTCACCCAATACACCCTCAGTGATAGAGAGGACTGGAACTGCCCATTGCAAAAATTCTGTTAATGCAACTTAATGAAAACATAATAAGAATTTAATATGATTTTCTTCCTTCAAAACACTATGACATATTTAGCCAGCAAAAATGTTAAATGAGCAAAATTTCTTTTCTGAGCTTTTAGTGACTCCAGTGCTACTTTTTTGTGTTTGTTTGTTTGTTTGTTTTGTTTTGTTTTGTTTTTCTCTATAGAATTTTGCTTCCTGAACATGCCATAAACACACTAGTTTTCTCCTGAGGAAAAAAAAAATCTGAACACATGACAAATGTGTTGGGGGCCAAGAAATAGTGTCAGCAAGCAATAGAACTTCAGAGATATGGAATGAACAGAGAACTGTTGGAATATATTTGCTGCACGCTCTGCAGAACAAAGTTTTGCCTGCTCTTCTGTGAGCAACCACATCACGAAATTACTGACAATTAACAATAACTTGTGCTTCAGAATTTCATTGCACAGAAGACAAAAGAAAAATTTGACTTTTTTTTCACATCTTCTATTTTCTTAATACTACATATGTATGGATGCATAGATTTAAACATGCAGTGTATGTTTTATTTTAGGTCAGTAAAGAATCCTGCAATGTACATACATGTAAAAATAGAAAGCCAGCCTGATTCTTGTGGCCAAATATATACTACCAGTGAAGCTTCAGCTTTTGCAGTCCTTGATTTTTAGAAGTTTCAGATTTACAAGTTTGATGGTGCATAAAAACATTTCTGCATTCAATTTTCTATATTTGTTTTTAAGTCTGTGGATTAAAAGAGGCTGATTAAAAGACAGAGGCTGATACATTACACCATTTTGCTCATAGTCAGTATACTTTATGTAAGGATCCAAAACACAAAATTCGGAGTTGGTGCATCAGGCTCACATGCATCTGCTATTTCAATTATTCTCACCAGCAGTATTCAAGACAGTGATCTGACTACAGTTTATATCCCAGCCCTTGAAAAACAAACTACCATTTGCATCTGAACCAACATGCATTACTTTTAGGACAAACTCTACAAAGGTTCAGATGCACAAGGACTCTGTAGCAAGGTACTTTAAATGTGGGAAGTTAAAGTCAAATTAAAATGTACACTTGGATTTGGCATAGATTAAAATGGATTTTTAAACTACAGTATTTATACCTGAATATATTTTAAATGGCAGTCTCTGGGATCAGAATGTCATTTGTTTCAGTACCTTCAGGAGCACCCTCACATATGTTAAATACACCTCACTTTGTCTCAGAAACCCAGCCTCTTAAATGCAAAAACAATGTGCTAAAAAGTGCCTTGCAAGGCAAACTGACAAAGAAAGGAAACAGATGGTCACTCATTCTGTAACACGCACCATCTTGTGTAGGCACTGTGATCCACATAATACCTTCAAACATAAAATTTCAAGAAACCCAAATCAGATAGTCCACTAATCTTTAGGTATGGGGAAGTTTCCCAAAATGAAGGGCAAGGTTTGGTACTACTGGCTTGAAATTTGTATCAAACCAGTCCTCACTAGGTAGGAAAAAAAAATGGTAAGATTTGGTTTTACTCAAGTCAGGATTAAATCAGGGAAAATAAGTGAGTACAAGATGCTTTCCAGAAATAAAGCAAATGTCAAAAAGAAAAATAGATGTACACACACAAAGAAATCTCAGGCTTCATACTGGCTTCCTCTTTGCTTTCTCATTCCATTCAGTAGTACTTTTGGTACTTTGGTGATACTTTTGGGCTTTCCTTCAGCATATTCCAGACTTTATTTGCTCTGATGAATGACTGCAAATTTCCTAGGGTCTTTTATAAGAGAGAGAAATAAAAATATATAAGTGGAAGTCAGTGTAAAACTTCAGAATAGAATTCATCTCTGAGGAGAAGGGCTTGCTCAAGGTTTGACACCCTTCATAAGTTTTATATTGTAACCAACTCTGTGAGGGTGCTCTTCATTTTGTTGCAGAGGAGCCTCATGCTTACCCCAAAGAATGTCTGAAACATACACATTTGTATAGATTCAGGGCATTAGTAAAACAGCAAAGTGGAAAACATTTCTCACTAGCTTGTTCAATAGTTAAGGGAAAAGAAGCATTGGCTCTTCTGGTATTGTTACTATTTTTGCCCTGGTAAAAATCAACTGTCTCTCTGCTTTATACATCTGAATTACTGAAGGTCTATGTGGGAGAACTGGATTTAGCCGTAAGTCACTGAGTCTCTGGAGGTGTGTGACCGTAAAAAATATATTAAGATAATGCAATAGGTTATGTGTAGGGGTGATTATGGATTTTAAAGTTATGAGTTGAGAGGAAAGACAGCTATGGAAACTTTTAAATGGTCTAAATATTTTGCATTTCAGGAGTTAAAGTAGAAACGTTTCTAAAATATTTATAAAATTGATTTTTACAATGGGAATTCCAACAGGACTTCACTGCTTCATGATTTGGGGGATGGAATCAAAAAAATAAACAATAAAACAATGTGGTTTTCCCATCTTTGCACAATAATCACTTACCATTGGAAATATTATTATTATTATTATTATTATTATTATTATTTTACAGTAGAGAGATAATTGGAAGGTTTCAGAACAGCTCTTCAATATAATTTTCTTTCAAAATATAATATTATATATGTCCATAATTGTACACTGTATAAAACTACAATTCAAATGCATACAAGTACATTATACAATGTTCAGTTTTGTTTATAAAAAATTGTGGTATTTTCAGATGTACTTCTCTGGGGTACTTTCAACTTTCTAGAAACTTTCTCACTTCTGTTGTGCTTTGTCACATTTCAATACCTTTTCAAATGTTCACTTCCAAATTTGCATTATGGTTGCTTACCCTAACATGAAACCATGTTTTTTCCCTTTCCTCTTCTGCTTATCTAATTACCAAACCTCTGTCATCATCATGGAAACCTTAACAAAAATGACCTGGAGAAACTTAATAAAATTTTCCTTATTGAGGAGTAATTCTCCAGTTTGGATAACCAGCTGTGATACTCTGTCAGACACATAAACCAATTGTAATAGCCAAATGACAGCTCAAGATATTCCCTGTTACCACCATGTTTTGACAAGCTAAAAACTGAGTTCAGCTTTTAGTACAAAGAATAAACATTTACTCCACCTCAAAAGTTGCTAAGGAGTTCCTGTTAGTATTTCAGAGATGAACATTCTGGACAATATTAATAAATAATTCTGTCTTTCCCCCCCCCCCCTTTTTTTTTCTTTAGATGAAAACTTTATCACTAAATTTAGAGTTTTAGTTTTCTGGAATTTTAATTAGAGAATAATGTTTTCAAAAGTGTAGAAATTAATTCCATGGAATAAAATTCTGCTTCTTCACTCCAGTGGAAAATTGAATTCATTGGAACAAAAAGTTTCTTCCTAGCTACAGTATTTTGTATTAAAGTACTCTATGCTTTCCTAGAGTAGATTCTAGAATGGGCTTTAGGAACAGGCTTTAACAGACTTTACTGATGATGGAAACAGTGTGTGTAAGCTCCACAAATACTTTATTTCTGCACCAAAGCCTTTTATTAATGTAGACATGGCGTTTTGCTTTCAAAGAATTGGAATGTTGCCCCAAGTCTAGTGGCAACAGGGTTTTAAACCCTCGTACATTCTATAGGAACTACAAAGTACTGAATGCCATTTTCTCCCCAAGAAGATTACTAGAAGTGAGAAAACATAATATCCAACAGGATCAGAACTGGACAGAAAATTCAACATGTGTGCAAAAGAGAAAATACAGTCATATTTAAAGTATTCAGTCCTGAAAGTCTTGTCTACATCATGCTTATTACAGGATCACAGAATTGTAGGGGTTGGAAGGGACCTCAAGAGATCATTGGGTCCAACCCCCTTGCCAAAGCAGGTTCCTTAGAGCAGGCTGCCCAGGTAGGAGACTCCACAACCTCCCTGGACAGCCTGTACCAGTGCTCTGTCACCCTCACCATGAAGAATTCTTTTCGCATGTTGGTGAGAAACGTCCTGTGCTCCATTTTGTGGCCATTACCCCTTGTCCTGTCTCCACAAACCACTAAAAAGTGGTTGGCCAAACCCCTCTGTCTCCCACACTTCAGGTATTTATAAACATTGGTAAGATCCCCTCTCAGTCTTTTTTTTTCTCCAGGATGAACAGACCCAGGTCTCTCAGCCTTTCCTCATAGGGAAGATGCTCCAGGCTCTGTATCATCTTTTTGGCCCTCCGCTGGACTCTTTCCAGAAGATCTCTGTCTTTCTTGTACTGGGAAACCCAGAACTGGGCACAGTACCCCAGGTGAGGCCTGACTAGGGTAGAGTAGAGAGGGAGGATGACCTCCTTTGACCTGCTGGCCACACTCCTTTTAATGCACACCAGGATGCCATTGGCCCTCTTGGCTACCAGGGCACACTGCTGGCTCACGGTAAACCTGTTGTCAACCTGTTGTCTACCATGACCCCCAGGTCCTTCTTCTCAGAGCTCCTCTCCAGCAGGTCCCCCCCCAGCCTGTACTGATACGTGTGGTTGTTCCTTCCCAGGTGCAGGACTCTACACTTGCTCTTACTCAACCTCATTTGGTTTCTTCCTGCCTCTCCAGCCTGTCTAGGTCTCGCTGAATGGAAGCACAGCCTTCTGGCATGTCAGCCACTCCTCCCATTGTGTCATCCGCATACATGCTGAGGGCAGACACTATTCCCTCATCAAGGTTGTCAGTTAAGATGTTGAACAGGACCGGACCCAGGACTGACCCCTGGGGAACATTGCTAGTCACAGGTCTCTAGCCGGACTTTGTGCTGCTGATCACCACCCTCTGAGCTTGGCCAGTCTGCCAGTTCTCAACCCACCTTACTGTCCACTCGTCTATCCCACCCTTTCTCAGCTTTGCTAGCAGGATGTCGTGGGAGACAGTATCAAAAGCCTTGCTAAAGTCAAGGTAGATGACATCCACTGCTTTCCCCCCATCTACCCAGGTGGTGATGCCATCATAGAAGGCAATGAGGTTGGTCGAGCACAACTTTCCCTTGGTGAATCCGTGTTGAGTACTCCTCATAACTTTCAGTTGTTTGGAAACGGTATCCAGAACAAGCTGTTCCAACACCTTTACAGGGACAGAGGTGAGACTATTGTTTCTTTAGTACTACACATGATAATAATCACTGCACTCGGACATAAGTGTTCACTGGTTTAGGAACCAAAATAAACTTATATTGTTTTGGTTTTGTTTTGTTCTGTTTTGTTTTTCCTTAAAAAAAAAAAAAAGTATTTTAAAATCATTTGGATACATTGGATAACTTTTATATACATTACTCAAAATAAATGAAATACTACTATTCAATGATTTGTAAAACTACCTTATTTGTACCATTTGCAATATTCTTTTTGTTTCATTATGAATACTGAAAGGTGAAGGGGGGGGGGGAAGGTGGAAGCAAAGATATTTTATATTACTTTCAAAATATAATGTAATAATTTTTTGCATGATCCAATTTTCAGCCATATAAAACAAGTTACACTAACTTCTACTGATAAGCACACCTTAAAGCAGGCTTCATTAATAAAAATTCTCTGTATTAATCCAAGAACACTCAAATTTATAATAGCCTATCTATCCTTACAGATATTACGATAATGGGCAAAGTATTAGGTATATCTTACCCAAACCATCAACAATCTACTTCATGCATACAGACTGAGGTAAATATGTACATGGGAACATTGTTCATAAAATATGATACTGGAGATAGAAATAAAAGTTCCTTTTGATTTTGAAGAAGAAATTTGTCTTCTATTTCTTATTAATGCACTGTTTGCTTCATTACTACTTTGCTGACTGTATGAATGATATGAAAAGGCTGGTATCTTGAAGTAAATTTCCACAGAGTCTGTTCTTGCAGATATTCAACCCTGAACTGGAAAGAGAAAAATATAATAAAAATAAGGAAGGAAGGAAGGAAGGAAGGAAGGAAGGAAGGAAGGAAGGAAGGAAGGAAGGAAGGAAGGAAGGAAGGAAGGAAGGAAGGAAGGAAGGAAGGAAGGAAGGAAGGAAGGAAGGAAGGAAGGAAGGAAGGAAGGAAGGAACTTATTTAGGATGACAAGGATACAGAAAATAAATCCAAGAAAACAACAGATTTGAAATAAAAATATAACACCTGCCAGGCAGCTTACACACAGTATAAACAAGGATTAACACCAGCAGTGAAGCAGCAAATACTAGTCTTAGCACACGTGTTTAAATATCACTACCTGAATACATGAAAAATTTCTTCACATACTTGATGTTTCAAATAGCTTTTGCATTCAGCAGCTACTCCTAGAATGAAAACAATACTGGATACAGGGGCAGTGAAGAGACTCAGTCCAGAAAGCAAATAGGTTAGATTAGATATTCCTAGCTTCTTATTGGTTTTAGATAGATTGTGGTTCTAGACAAGAAGAAATGCAGGGATTCTACAATGTAAGCAATTATTTAAAATAATCTATTTAGCCATTTGACTCCAGAGTAGTGGGTTTCACAGGTGTTCCTGAAGCAATTACTGCTGTTGTTCTCGGGGTGGGGGTTAATATTCCTCATAATGAACAAGTTATACATAAAGATTTTAAACTCATCTCTCTATTCATTTTAAAATCATCTCAGGCTCAGTAGCTTGTGATCCAAGATCAGATATGACTTCAGGACTGGATGGTCTCATTGCTGACTTAGCACTCAGGCTGCAGGCATATGGCAACAGATGATCACCATTAGGGGCGTTAATATAAGGTTAATTGTCTGGGTCAGGCCTCTGCTGGCAGGCACTGGCTACATACAGCTGTGTATACTATCATCAGCTATTGTCAGCTGAACAGGAGCCAACTGAAACAATCTGTATTCTCTGCTCTGACTACCTGTCCTCCCCAGCACAGAAGGAAAACAAGCCAGTGAATGATTATTGCACTAAAGCAATAACCTTTTGGTATTTGTATCCTCAATTGACAAGTCAAAGACTTTTTTTTTTTTTGACAACTTGGTTTATAACATGTGATAAGGGATCTCAAGACATCATTCCCATAACTTCTGTCTCTTTCTGAACTGAGATCAATATATAGTACCCTTAGGGTTATCTTTCCCCCCTTCTCCCACTGGTGAGCAAACAGGAAGAAAAAGCATAATCTGAACAGATGGATCTGCTTGTGGACCACATGGTCCCTCTGTACTAAGGAGTGATTATAAGGCTTTAACTCTCTCTTACAAAGAAAAAAAAATTGCAATGGAATTGGATTTAAGGAGTAGTGTTCAAGTACTAAACAAAGGAATAGATGAGAACTCAGGTCATTCTGTTGCCTACCCTCCTAAGGGCCATGGAGATAAAGGCAGTCAATCATCTGATGGCTGAATTTAGGAAAGAACACAGATATGTACAGTTTATCCACAGGTTTCAGGTGTTTTAATAGAATTGCTGGCTATTCCAAACATTCACTGCAACATGCCTTTCTTCTCATGTTTCTGGAACACTCACACAAAAGTATAATTGAGCAAAGTACCAGAATAGCCACCTTAAATATTACCTAGCAAGATGGGTTCAGAACAATCTTAATTCTGAATAGGGTTTCCTGACAGAAAGCATGAGGACAGATTATACTATTCAGGAGGAAAATGATGGGGGATCATCAGTGAAAGCAGGGAAGATAAAACAGAACCCATAAATGTAATATTATTTTTTTTGTTTTGTTTTGTTGTGTTGTGTTTTGTTTTTCTATAAGTGGTGGAAAATCAGGAGTGAGCTTCCTAAACAATGATAATAGCTATCAATGTTGAGTTCTTCTGAATAAAATATTCTGATAAAATCACTTGAGGTTAAATTAATTCTGTTAATTTATCATAGTAAATAGAGTTTTATTTTTATGTAGTCTGGTTTGTTAGAACCATGTAAGTAGACTGAACCCTACTGTCCTACTGAGAATAAGGATATTTTGAAGGCTAATATTATATATAGATTCTCTTTTCAAAATCTATCTTTCTAACATCCTGAGTTTTTTTTTTTTTTTTTTTTTTTTTTTTTTTTTTCTGGGGGGAATGGGACAGATTGTACTGCTATTGTTTTAAGCTTTTATAAAATTTTATTTACTCAGTATTGAATGTTCTCAACTACACATCAGTTGGAGGCTGAGTTTTATGTATATCTAGTCATTCCAGCAAAGAGATTAAGTTTAGGGGAAAAATATCTGTGACACTTTACTTTTCTCTTCTTTATTTCCAAATATTTTTGAGAAAGCATTAGCCTCTTTATGTCTGGTTTTTTATAAAATCTTTGATCTCTCCATGGTGTAGACAGAGCACTGACTTTTTTTGCTCCATGCAAGCCTGAGTAGTGTTGCTAAACATTTTAGTCATGCTTACATAAAATCTCCCAGAAAGTCTAACCTGAGACCCTCAAGTTCAGGTGATGCCTCTTCTCCCTGACCTCTTCTGCTAAACAAAGAAGAACGGGGGAGGGATCTCTTAAAGGAGTAATAACCACTTTCTCTGAGCCTAAGAGAAAAATGTACCTGATTATTTAAGTTATGAAATATGCACTGGCACATAAAACAATGTAGAGAAATTTGTATAAGGATCCTGCATGTGTGTTGCCTGTAGCAATGGGAATTGAACTTCATTCAGTGAGGACAAATTTGTTAGAATTTATATGTACACAAAACATATTAATGGGAATAAAACAAGCAGGGGAAAAAGAAGGAAAGGAGAAGAACAGTAACAGCAAGACAGATGTTTGACTGCACATCTTAGACAATAACTCACTGTTATGTAAAAGGTACAAGTGATTTCAGTAATCCATGGAAGGCACCATTATCCATCGTCAATTTGCTACAGGTACCACAGTAGTCTAAAGAGTTAAACAGCTCCAAAACTAACAAAATCAGTCAAATTCCCACAGGGAGCATAATATTGTCCTTCTGTGTAAACAGTCCTCTTATTCCTTAGGTTATGAGCCAGGTGACTCTCATTAAGTCAATCATCATCAAGTGGGCTTGACCAGCAAGTAGAAAGGAGAAGGCAGTCTACCATTATGTAGGCATTGAGTCTAGACTGAGCTATTATCTTCAACACCCTGTAGCTCAAAACATAACTACTTAGATTGCTCAGATAATAACTGTGGCCAGCCAGCCATTTGCAGTGGCTATAGCTGCTGGCTTCAGAAGGCAGATAAATATATTAAATCTCTATTAGAGCATTCCATCATAAAGTGCACTCAGCTGCAATGTCCTGCCTTTTCTCTTAACAGCTCTAAAGAGATATATGAATGCCAGCCTGCACTGTGGCATGGATGGTATTGTCATTTCATTATTTGTAGCTGGACCATAATGGTATGTAATTTTTATCAGCTACTGAAAAAAGAACAATACAAATAAAGATAATCAGTATAATGCATAAGAATCATACTGCTTGTAGGACTACTGCTGAGGATAAAGGTATACTTTCATCGCTCTTTAACACTCTAGGATTTTTAATATTATGTCCTTTACATGGTGACCCTGTTTTATTTAGTATGACTCATTTAAACTGGACAAAAGCACAGAGTAAATCCATCCACATATTATCCTCCATGCTAATAGTTGGACCAGGGTTCTGCTCTGCATTTTGGTATCTTGCTTCTGAGTGGTATAGCAGTATGAGTGAACATTTCATTATCAGAGAGACTCATTTTTACCCCATATATCAGAACACAAATCTCTGGTGAAATACGGGAGTTTACTGTCCAAAATTCTTAGATTTTCATATCTCTATTCAAATCATGGGAATTAGAATCCTTGAGCATTTGTAAACACGAAGTTGCTGAATCGTAGCAAAGAATGATTAATAATCTGCTGGAATATAAACCCCTGAGGCAGTTTTCTTTTTTGAAAAGTACTTTTCCATGTGCCACTAATTTATATCTATGTCTTGTTAATAGTGAAAACCAATCACCCAGTATCATAGTTTCTGCCTTTGCCAAGATGACCGTCTACAAAGATGAAGTGGAAAGGGAATTCTCTCGTAGCTGCTGTGAGAGCCAGGTCCCAGGACTGACAGGTCTTCACATAGTCTTATGTAAAAGCTACAGAGATGGGTTTTGTCACCACTCCTGTGCAAAAATGGGGAAATTCTAAAACCTTGTCTGTGTAGGGCCCATTGTTATCTGGTCAACATATAAGGAAAGACAAGTTGGAACTGTCAGAATCTATATTTGTAACAGAATAATTAAATTAAAATATGTAAAATTACTCCAGATTTTTACAAACTTATTAGAAAAGCAATGAAAATATGTAAATAAATATGTAAATGTCTACTCAATGTTACATATATGAGAGTAACAATTGAAGTCCGTAACACTTCTAGTATACTTCAACTTTTACTTTTTTTTTTTGGCAAAATAAAGCATGAACAAGGTCATGATCTTGCTCTTAGTCTGACATCTTGCAATCTCTGTACTTTCCTGAAGCATGTTTTATTTCCAACAATGTATCAGTCCAAATTCCATGGGTTTAATTTTGTTTCATTTAAATTCTAATTTCAATATGCAAGAGCAACTCTTGGCATGAGGACAAAGAGGTCCATCTCCACCATAATTTTGTAAACCTCAGTAAATATTTCTTAATGGATCCATCTTAATAATGATACGACACAGCAGTATAACAAAACAGATTTATCTCTCTTCAAACAAATTAGGGAGTTCCTGTGCACTCGAGTACCCACCATGGGTACTTCTCTGGCTACCTGCAAACACACAGACATGACTTTGTGCAGCTGAGGTTGAACACAGAGATAGACACACAGGCAAAAAATGTCAATGTCCTTTACAATAGACATTTTTTTTAGTCTATTTTCCAAGTAAAATCAAGTAAGTATTCATGTATTGCATGTAGTATCTTAATAATATAATAAAAACTCAATACCATTCTTGTGTTGACTAATATTACTGCCTTTCAACTTTTTTCCTAATAAGTTTACACCTACAGACACACTTGTGTACACACATGCACACTCCTGAATCTCCAACAAAAATTTCACAGAATCACAGAATCACAGAATTTCTAGGTTGGAAGAGACCTCAAGATCATCAAGTCCAACCTCTGACCTAACACTACCAAGTCCTCCACTAAACCATATCACTAAGCTCTACATCTAAACGTCTTTTAAAGACTTCCAGGGATGGTGACTCCACCACTTCCCTAGGCAGCCTGTTCCAATGTATAACAACCCTTTCGGTAAAGAAGTTCTTCCTAACATCTAACCTAAAACTCCCCTGGTGCAACTTTAGTCCATTCTCCCTCATCCTGTCACCAGGCACGTGGGAGAACAGGCCAACCCCCACCTCATTACAGTCTCCTTTAAGGTATCTGTAAAGAGCAATAAGGTCGCCCCTGAGCCTCCTCTTCTCCAGGCTGAACAAGCCCAGCTCCCTCAGCCGCTCCTCGTAGGACTTGTTCTCCAGGCCCCTCACCAGCTTCGTCGCCCTTCTCTGCACCCGCTCAAGCACCTTGATGTCCTTGTTGTAGCGAGGGGCCCAAAACTGAACACAGTACTCGAGGTGCGGCCTCACCAGAGCCGAGTACAGGGGGACGATCACCTCCCTAGCCCTGCTGGTCACACTGTTTCTGATACAAGCCAGGATGCCGTTGGCCTTCTTGGCCACCTGAGCACACTGCTGGCTCATATTCAGCCGACTATCCACCATCACTCCCAGGTGCTTCTCAGCCTGGCAGCTCTCCAACCACTCATCTCCCAGCCTGTAGCTCTGCTTGGGGTTATTGCACCCCAGGAGGAGGATCCGGCACTTGGCCTTGTTGAACTTCATGCAGTTGACCTCAGCCCATTGGTGCAGCCTATCCAAATCCTCCTGCAGAGCTTTCCTACCCTTGAGCAGATCAACACACGTGCATAGCTTGGTGTCATCTGCAAACTTACTGAGGGTGCACTCGATCCCCTCATCCAGATCATCGATAAAGATATTGAAGAGGACCAGCCCCAGCACCGAGCCCTGGGGAACGCCACTAATTTTCAGTTCAAATCCTCTTTAAAACATTAGAGGCATCTTTCTCAGTCAATGAGAGAGTCTCAGTCTCTAGTCCACTTGTGGACTAAAACCTATGTAATTCACCTCTGAAGTCCTGCAGAGTAGATTTGTCTTAGGTTATCAGAAGTGGGTGTGTGATGTTTGCCCAAGTGACTACAAAAGAGTCAATAGCTGGTTTTGTTCTGTTTTGTTTTTTCAAGGTAAACTATAAGTAACCAGAATTGAAGAGCTGCTTTGCATAAAATTGTAGAGGGATTTATACTTTCAAAAATCAGTTTCGTTTCTGGTACAAATGCACAGAAAGCCTCCCTTTACATCTTCTCATCTTCTTTTTCCACTTAAATATATATATATTTATTTATTTTAAAAGTAAATACATATATAATCTCATTTAGTCCCCAAGATCCTGAGCTCAGAATATGGATTTTGCTCCACCTTCATGAAGAAAATTCTTTCAAAATGAAAATTGTATTTGAAAACATACTTTGCACAAGATTTCATATATGATGGATGATCAATATACGATCAATTTTATTTATTTATTTTTTTAAACTCTTTACCAGTTGAAAAGGGCTAATAGGAAAAATGCAATAACAAAATCACAGTCTATTCTGTTTGAAGAAATTATTTTCAATTTTAATAAAATCCTGCACTTTTTTTTTTTTTTTTTCCTGAAAAAAAATCAAACCAGAAGAGAAGGAATAAGTCTAGTTTTAAATGATGGATGTGGAGACACTAATTATTGGGTGGTTCTACAATTTTCAAAGTTTGACATAGTAGTGATAGATATTTTAGATATGTAGGCAAACTGCTAGATAGATACAGGGTTAGAAAGAAGCAGTTTAAACTATTTCTCTGAATTTATTTCTTCTGGCAAAAACAATACTTATGCTGAGTCCTTAGAAGCAGGCAGCATGTGGGCACAGTTTGACTTTCCAGATCAGGCAGATTAAGAACATAATATTTTCTACACAGTTAATGCTGAGATGATGGTAATTACTTAGCAAACTCTAACTCCTGAAACCATTTATTTATTTATTTTTGTCTTTTTGACAGAATAAGGGAAAGATATGTCCAGTACAGAAAATCTGGCAGGGAGCTAGCTGGCAAGTTTTCAAGATAGTGTGCAATTAGGAAGAAAAAAAAAGAAAAAAAAATGAATGTTGGATTGGGTTTTATTTTATTTATTTATTTTTCCAACCAGACCAGTCTTCAAGTGTCAACCAGCAGAAAAAATGAGTTTTAATAGAATAAAATCTCTATTGCTCATTTCTAAGTGTTGATGGTAACTTGAAAGACCCTGCAGTACTCTTAATGAATTCAGTGACAGCTTCCTTGTTAATATCAAGTAAAGCAAGGAGCGTTGGATTAAGGTTTGTGGACCTAGAATTAGAAGTCAGAAGCACAGCTTTTCAGTTAACAGCCATTCAGAAATACTGAATATCTCTTAGCTGCATCTGTGGTCTTACTTTAAAAAAAAAAAAATGTTCCTGAGCATGCAGCACTCAGACAGAAAGACTAATAATAGCATACAGTCTTCCCTGCAATCTGTACTAAGTGTTACCATATCACCAGGGTAAAAATATACTTCTTTCGTTAAACTAGAGTCAAACATCAAAGAGCCTTAAAAAATGAATTCCCAGGTAAAACAATATGTAAAGAGAAAAAGATGAATGTGAAAAATATGTAGATAACAAAAATAAAATTATATGAGATGATTAGAATCAGTTGGTTTGTCTGTGGTTGGGGTACCTGTGGAAGTTCCAATGGATATGCCCAGGACAGGTAAATGTTCCAAGAATTTCTAAGACATATTCCCACATTAAAACTTATTTAGCTGATAGTTTGGCATAAACAGTTTTCTTATCATGCCTAGTCCAACAACACTTCAGATAGATAGACTATGAGGATAAACTGCAGAATGAGACTCAGCTGATTTAGAAGTAGTTTTAATCTGTTTTTCTGTGCTGCGAACCTGCCTCCTTCCTAGTCTTTGAGTGTTTCTGGAATTAAGGTAAACGTAGGAAAAAACAATACACAGTACGTCTAATCAGGGTGGATATATTCAGGAATAATTAGGCTTGCACTATGAGGGTATCAGGGCAGGACATTACAGGCAAAATGCTATGAATGTTATGTCAATTCATAATCTGGACTAAAATGGCAGGAGGCCCTCAGCAGAATTTCTATATTGAATTTACTAAACCTTGGTAACATAAAGTTGAACAATACACCTTTTGTTTTATCACAAGCCTTGAAAATTTTAGTGAGGATTCTGTCCATATTGATAGACTTGTACATGAGTCTCAACATGCATTTATTTTAATAAGAATGGATTTCTGGACCTGTAGAAAGGTTATAGAAAAGCTTGAAAACATAACCTGAGTGCGCTCTACTGCTTTTAGAATAATGATTTTAGAAAATTATGCATAAGGAACCAAAATATATTTTTGAAGATTTCTTGATTCTGAGAGCCTTACCTACAGTTTTAGATTCTTGCAGATAGCAACATTATCATAGTAATTTTTTCCAATGTACTATATGTCAAAATACTTCCAGTAAAGGAAAGTGATTTTAAAACACTTAAAAATAATTATTTTTATCATACTCATACAATTTAGGCATCATATGAAGTGGGAACTCAAACAATATTACATGGAAAAAATATATTTCTTGAGCACCTAAGCAGTTATACCCATGAAAAAGACATGATGTAAAACAAAAAATGTAATATAGATAAAGAAATGAGCACCCTTAATAGGAGGCCAAGTGCTGCTCATCAAAGATTGATTACTGGATATGAGTGAAAAAGTCTTCCTGCTCCAGAATTTATTCCATAAAACTAATAATATTTTTATACAGACACAGGCTTGAGACTTAAGAATGAGGGAGATAGAAATCTCTGTGGACTGGAGAGAGGTTATCCCACAATGTTCAAGAGCAGTAAGTATGAGCAGTTCTGAATCAAACAAAAGATCTTCAGCCTGAGTTTCCCTCATTACAGTTAAATGCTCTGTTCACCAGCTTTGTTCTTCTGTGGCAGAAAATCTCAGGGATTCTCTAAATAACTGAACAAAGATGTTGGGCCAGAAAATTAAAGGTAATTCATTGTCCATTGGATTAAGACATTCAATTTGGGTAGTAAATATCCTAGTTCATATTATGGCTCAGCCAGTTAGTGAAACCACTGAATGTGGAGCTCTGAAACAAGCAAATGAGGCAGAAGATGGCAAAGATTTCTGAACTCCTTGAAAGGTAAGCAACACCCTCCACACCAGCTTGGTGAGGTCAGTGATGAAGAGACAGCAGCAGAACAATACAGGCTTAATGCTTGTATATGGGAGACCAAGGTTGAAAGATCCATTTTTAATCTGAAGTCAAAAGGAAGAGTAACCCATTTTCCTAAGAGGTAAGGATTTCCCCTCAGTTACTTTAAGATGATGTTCTCTGTATGAAATCTGTCATGACCAATGTCCCACAAATAGCTGTGATTTAAATGACTATTTATGAGTATTTTCATACTTCAAGATGATCCTCTTTTCAGATGTATGTCCAAACACCTCCATTTTGGTTAAAAGCAGAAGCTTATAGAAGTTATAGGGAAGATGGCAAATTTGAATGCAGTAACTTTTTTTTTTTCCCTCATTATTCAATGAATAATAGCATAAATTCAAAAGTATATGTGAAAGAATTTGGAAAAAAAAAAAAAAAAAGCCCATTCATTACACACGTGGGGAGGGCTGGTATGCAAGTTTGAGTCTGAACATGAGCATCCTAGTAAGAAAGAAGGAAAAAATAATCATACCACTTAATCGACAGAAGTGCTTATGCAAGCACATCCAGACTATAATGATAGTGCACTTTGAGGCCAGTCATGGAAATGTCCAGATCACATTACTGTCAAAGTCAATAGTACAACTGTGGATAGATCTAAACATAATGCAACACAACAATCCAATAGACTTTTAAAAATGAATAAGGACATGGCCATAAGATGGTCATATCTTGTTACTCCAGATCTCTTAAAAATAAATTATAGCATAAAAATTGGATAAACTATGAAATGTTCATATAGTTAGCCCATTTTCCCATTTACAAGCTCCTCCTAATTGCTAATGCAAAAATTCTGAAGGGTGAAGCAGATATACATAAGTACATACATATATATATATACATTTATACATAAATGTACATTTTAATGTATGTGTGTATGTGTATATATGCGTATATATGTGTATATATGTGTATATATATTTTGAATTTTTTGGTAGCAGAGACCAGAACCAAGCACTGAGTTTCAGAGGAGGAGCAAGGGGTTTGGCGATTGGAACAGCTGGATTAATCTGAGTAGCCCAAAGTAACCCAGAAGCAACAAGAACAAACAGTCATAGAAATCAGAAATGACCCCTCAGTCATAACATAAGCAAACGTCAGTGACCGTGGGGAAGACTGCTTCTTTCCTTGCCTAGACAGGGTTTTATTAACTTGGAACAGAACATTAATATATTTATTTAGGTTTGGGAACCTGTGAATGGAACAATGGGTTGGGTCAGAGAGCATGTAAACATTGTACTATTATTGTGGCATCTATATCGTATTAGTACTGATGAATCAGAGTGACAATATGATATGATATCATCAAATAATATAATGATAAGCACAGAGGCAATTCCTGTGCTAACTTCTGCTGCTCCATAAAGAAAAGGTTAACATGGGTCTGTCTTGGGACCTCCATCTAGCTACATTGTCTGGTCACAATAGAAAATATATGTGGCCAAATTTTGTTTTTCATAGCTCAGTTTAATCTTTTACCTGAGTATTTGTTTCTTCTTCTAAACGCAAAGTAAAATAGTTTCAATGGGAGGGATTAAGAATTCCTTTGTACTTATCATTATAGCCTCTAGATATAGTGGTGATTTTTGTTTTTTATTTTTCCTGGAGATGGAAAATGCAAGCTTGAATTTCCTGAGGAGAAGGAAGTAACTGAACACTGGACTTCCCAGCCAATGTTTTTGCTTTAGTCACTGAATTATTGCAGAAGAGTAAGACAGCTTTCTTTTTGCTGTGTAACTTGGAAGGAATATGATAGACATCCTTGCATTTTATACAGAAACAAGTGATGGAGAAGGTTGAAGCACAGACTGAACCTCTTAGCTCCCCAGGTCCCTAAGGAAAGCAAAAAGCAATTTGTTTGTTTTGATGAAACATAGCACAAAACAAAAGGTATGCTTCTTAACACTATTAGTTTGACTGGCATATCTAATGCAGTATGATATGGACACCATCAGAATATCAGAAGCAATATATGATGTTAAATTTAACAGCTACTTGAATCAATACAACCATTTCAAACTCAAGGTTCCAAGCTAAAAATTTAAATATCCATTAAAACAACAACAACAAAACATAAACAATATTTAAATAAATATTATGATGATGTTATAAAACAATATTTGATGAGATAGGTGCCACAGGCCATGAATTCCAAACCAGACAGTGTTCTGTAATTCTGTAAAACATCTATTTGATGGCTGCTAGGCCATTTCAATTGTAAATGGAAAGATCTTTTTTTTTTTTTTTGAAACCTGAAAGTAGCTGATTTTATACTCTCCTGCCCTTACTTGGAAGTGAAACACAATGCGGTTCCATTCAGTGGTGATCAGCTTTGATTAATGTTGCATCTTTGCTGAAGAGTTTGAACTGGTTTCTACTTTCAAACTCTTAGCAAGTATAATGAAGCTATTTTATCTGCTTATTGTTAATTCATACTGCAAAAACTTCTCAGTGACAATGGACTTAAATATTCTCTCCACCATATTTGAAAGGTCCTGGCAGTCAGATGAAGTCTCTGGTGACTAGAAAAAGGGAAACACCACTCCCATTTTAAAAAGGGTAGAAAGGAGGATCCAGGGAACAACAGACCAGTGAGTTTCACCTTGGAGCATTGTAATATCATGGAACAGATCCTCCTGGAAGTAATGTCAAGGCACATGCAAGACAAAGAGGTGTTTCAAGACAGCCAGCATGTCATCACTAAGGGCAAAGTGTGCCTGACCAATCTTGTGTCCTTCTGTGATGGAGTGACTGGATTGCATCAGCTGACAAGGAAAGACCAACCAGTGTCATCTACCTGGATTTCTGTAAGGCCTTTGACACTGTTCCGTATGACATTCTGGTCTCCAGATTGGAGATATATAGGTGGACCATCTGGTGGATAAGGAATTGACTTGAAGGTCACACCCAGAATGGCTGTAAATGGCTCTATATCCAGGTGGAGGCTGGTGACAAGTGGTGTCCCTGAGGTAAGTACTGTTTAATACCTTTACCAACAACATAGACAGCAGGGTTGAGTACACCCTCAGGAAGTCAGGAAGTATGCAGATGACACCAAACTGAGTGCTGCAGTCAATACAGGAGAAGAAAGGGATGCCATCCAAAGGGATCTGGACAAGCTTGAGAAGTGGGCCTATGTGAATCTGATGAGGTCCAAATGCAAGGTGCTGCACCTGCATGGGGGCAATCCCAGACATGAGTACATTTAGATCAGCCCGACAGAGAAAGACTTTGGAGTTCTAGTGAACAAAAAGCTAAATATGAGACAACAGTGAGCACTTGTAGCCCAGAAGGCCAACTGCATCCTGGGCAGCATTGATAGAGGAGTGAACAGCAGGTAGCCCTGCTGTTAGCCCAGCAGGTAGAGAGGTGCCCTCCTCTGCTCTGCCCTTGTGAGGCCTCACTTAGAGTACTGTGTCCAGTTTTGGGGCCCCCAGCACAAGCTGATCTTTTAGAAAGGGTCCAGAACAGGGCCACAAAGATGATCAGAGGGCTGGAGCACCTCTCCTTTGAAGAAAGGATGAGAGAGATGGGGTGTTCAGCCTGAACAAGAGAAGGCTCTGGAGTGACCTCATCACAGGTTTTCTGTACTTAAAGGGAAAGATGAAGAGCAACATTTTGCTCAGTTGGATAAAAACAGGACAGGGGGGATCATTTTAAACTGAAAGAGTGGCAATTTAGATTAGATGTTAGGAGAAAATTCTTCACTCAAGGGTGGTGAGGCACTAGAACAGGTTGTCCAGGTAAGTGGTAGGTGCCACATCCTGTAATGTTCAAGATCAGGTTGGATGATGCCCTGTGCCACCTTATCTATTGGGTGGCCACAGAAGTGATGGGACTAGATGATCTTTGAGGTCCTTTCCAACCCAAGCCGTTCTATGATTCTGTGATTCTCACTGTGAATCCAGAAATGGGTCTGTGTTTGCA
This sequence comes from Netta rufina, assembly GCF_964035555.1. Taxonomy (NCBI): domain Eukaryota; kingdom Metazoa; phylum Chordata; class Aves; order Anseriformes; family Anatidae; genus Netta; species Netta rufina. The sequence goes on from NC_140126.1 coordinate 13,318,402, forward strand.
ATGTTATTATATTTTATTTTATTTTTAGATCAAGATGCTCAGAAATTTTGTTAGAGGGTGTTCACAGATGTAATTGGGTAACAGGTCTTTCTAGCTGGGACATCAAAGTTTTACCACAATGAATATCAGTCACACCATTTGTTTGTGTGTCAGTTGTGAGTTGTTGGCAAGCCTCAGCCATGCTAGGTAAATAGGCCTTCCATTTCATCAAGTAGCAAGCTTGTAAGTGAATGATCTCTATTTCAAGATTTTCAGAAAATAATAAAATTATCTTCAGAATATGTCTGAACTAATTGCCACACATCATGTTATTAAAAATAATTTAGTTGCTTAAGAGTACATGCTTAGATTTGCCTAAAAGCTTTTCAAAAGATGTTAATATTGGCTCTCTTGTTCATATAGGAGTTGAACTAATAAAAACGTAATGAAGTTCCTTAGTGACTACTTGTTCATTTATATTACTCTCCATATTTTCAAAAATTGTTTACTATTACTTATTGTGAAAACCTGAGAGTCTGAATAACTCTGAAGAAGACTAAATAAATGGTCTCTTATTTAGAAAGCTAATTATTTAGAAAGCTAATTACTTTATTTTTATGATGATTAATAGGCACTTTACTCAAAAGTATATGGTATAGATATATTATTTTGATAATTTTTCATACAAATCAAAATACCAAGGTTTCAGAATGAAAAATATGTTCAATGAGTATCCTTTTAAGAGACTTGAATGATTTAATTGCTAGAGATAAACAATGGTCAAATACATAACATCACTATCAGCAGAAAGGACAGTACATGTCATCATGCTAGATGACATAGTTGCTCCATAGGCCCAGATATAGCTCAGTGTGCTGAGAAGATAGGCTGCATGTGACCATATGTCTGTAGTATCACAGAATCACAGAATCATCTAGGTTGGAAGAGACCTCCAAGATCACCTAGTCCAACATCTGACCTAACACTAAACAGCCCTCCACTCAACCATATCACTAAGCTGTTCATCTAAACATCTTTTAAAGACCTCCAGGGATGGTGACTCAACCACTTCCCTGGGCAGCCTATTCCAATGCCTAACAACCATTTTGGTAAAGAAATTTTTCCTAATATCCAACCTAAACCTCTCCTGGTGCAACTTTAGTCCATTCTCCCTCATCCTGTCACCAAGCACGTAGGAGAACAGACCAACCCCCACCTTGCTGCAGCCTCCTTTAAGGTACCTATAGAGTGCAATAAGGTCACCCCTGAGCCTCCTCTTCTCCAGGCTGAACAATCCCAGCTCCCTGAGCCACTCCTCATAAGACCTGTTCTCAAAACCCCTCACCGGCTTTGTTGTCCTTTTCTGGACTTGCTCGAGCACCTTGATGTCCTTCTTGTAGTGAGGGACCCAAAACTGAACACAGGACTCGAGGTGCGGCCTCACCAGAGCTGAGTACAGGGGGACAATCTCTTCCCTAGCCCTGCTGGCCACACCGTTCCTTATGCAAGACAGGATGCTGTTGGACTTCTTGACCACCTGAGCACACTGCTGGCTCGTATTCAGCTGACTATCAAGCAATAGTCCCAGGTTCTTCTCTGCCAGGCAGCTTTCTAACCACTCCTCTCCCAGCCTGTAGCACTGCTTGGGGTTGTTGCGCCCCAGGTGCAGGACTCGGCACTTGGCCTTGTTGAACTTCATGCAGTTGACCTCAGCCCATCTGTCCAGCCTATCCAGATCCTCCTGCAGAGCCTTCCTACCCTTGAGCAGAACAACACATGCACCTAACTTGGTGTTGTCTGCAAACTTATTGAGGGTGCTCTCAATTCCCTCATCCAGATCATCAATAAAGATATTAAAGAGAACTGGCCCTAGTACTGAGCCCTGGGGGACTCCACTGGTGACCGGCCTCCAACTGGATTTAACTCCATTCACCACAGCTCTCTGGGCCTGGCTACTCAGCCAGTTTCTAACCTAATGAAGTATACACCAGTCCAAGCCAAGAGCAGCCAGTTTCTTGAGGAGAATGTTGTGGGAAATGGTGTTAAAAGCTTTACTGAAGTCAAGGTACACCACATCCATAGCCCTTCCCTCATCCACCAAGCACGTCACTTTGTCACAGAAGGAGATCAGGTTTGTCAAGCAGGACTTGCCTTTCATAAACCCATGCAGACTGGGTCTGATCACCTGCTTACTGCTTGCCCTGCAATTGGTGTGTGATGACAGTCAAGATAATCTGCTCCATGATCTTCCCTGGCAAGAAAAGAAAGCTCCATAAGGACTCTATTCGATCCAAAAGATTGGTGCAGGAAAGTCATTTATTTCCTCTGTGATCCTTCTTTTTTGAAAACATTGGACCCTATGAACTCATTAAGGTTTAAAACAAACAAACAAACAAACAAACAAACAAAAAACTCTGTATACTAGAAATACAATATTATCTAGTTCTATTCCATTTTTCTTGATGTTAGAAAGTTCAAAGACCTGCTTGAAAATAGCTAGATCTCCAATATTCATGTTTAATTTACTGGCTTTTCAGATCTTCATAAAGCTCTCTAGGGAAAAAGCATTATAATACCCACCTGATTTCTAATAGACTCCAAATTTCCTGTTGCAAAATAAAAATTATCGGTAGTATTAGATGCTATGAACTGTTGGAATTCAAAAAATATCCTCTTGTTGTTGCTTCACCTCACATTTTTTAAAACTAAAGTAAAATATGAGGTAACAATATGGGTCAAGGTAAACTCAAAACCAATTAAAATAATATTGCATTGACATATGATTGCAAGTAGTTGTTTAAACCTATTGTGTTAAGGTTACAGAGTTTGTAACAAATGGCATGCTGAGTGCTTCCCTGTTGCTTATGAAGTTAGAAAGGCATTCCCTATAGCTGCATATATTCTATCAAGCCCCCTAAAGGATAGTACACATCTCCAGTTTAATATAAACAAGGGCCCTTCAACAGCAACATATAAAATACCCAGCTCTCTTTTTGTTGAACTAACAGATAAGCTGAATTCAAATGTTTTGGCAAAGATTTCTAGGTTCACAAACAGAAACATGTTTCCAAAATAAAATCAGTCATTTGCAACAATTGTACTAAATAGAAAAAAAAAAGAAAAAAGAAAAACTAGAGTAATTGTTCAAAAGATAGACTTTTCTGTTGAGTAATCAACGAGCATAGGGCATAATAATAATACTCAAAGAGTTTTGAATTTCATTTTTCTGTTTGGACTTGCTTTTGGAAGGTTTGGCACTTCCAGGCAACTGTGTTGACTTGAGCCACACTGTCCTGACTTTGCACCTTTGACTTGATGACAGGTATATTTAAAGAGACCTCTGGAGTTGAAATCTTTAGTAACTGTTGCAGGTGAGTTTCTGTTACAGGCCTGGGTAGGGCTGTGCCCTCAAACTCTTTGAAGTTCATACAGACCACCACCACCAATAAATAAATAAATAAATAAATAAATAATAATAATAATAATAATAATAATAATAATAATAATAATTCTGATATGCTCTTATCCCAGTGTATAAGCCCTAAAGGGAAATCTTGTTACTGTATACTTCAAAATTGAAGAATTGAAGATAACCTTCCCTGTGTAAATGAAAATAGCTCTTGATGAACATGCATGGAGTTATATCAAGGGATGAATCTGACCCATCAATTTCAAAAGTCTGTTACACATTTGAGCTGCTGCTAACATTTTTAATGACACGAATTGCCTTCCTGACCAAACTGGATCATGCTAAAAAGAAACATGTAAATTTTGACAGTTCCCAATCCAAATTGCTTGCCTATATATGTGTGAAGACCAGATTTTTAAGCCTGGATATTCAGAACCTGATGCAAACCTTGATAAAAAGAAAGTTTTGTCTTTAATTATTTTTGAAAATGTTTTGCTCATTAACAACTGTTTCTCAAACTTTGTTTCTAAAAGCTTCACAAAACTATAAACGACTATATTTACATTTTGGACAAATGGTTATGACAGTTCTGAAGTGACCCTTTTAAGGAGATTCTCAATTTAGTTTATATTTTTGCCATAACAATAGCATAGATGTGTCTGTTAGTCTCAGTCAGGAACCAACAGAACTCCTCAAAGTGATTAATCCTCCTAAACACTCAGTGTATGCAGGTAGCTAAAGAAAAAATGTTATAGAAAACCACTAAAACAAATATTCATGGAGTGCAGAGACTACATGAAGGATAGACCCAAAAAGTATCCTTGACAACCTGAATTGAAAGGGAGTGGAAGGGAGGATTGAGTTGAGTTTTGAATTTTCTTAATTAATAATGCTATTCTAGGGAAATAGCAATATTAATAATATTAATATTAATATTAATATTAATATTAATTAATATTAATATTCCCTAGAATAGCAATATCAATAATATTAATATTAATATTAATATTAATATTATTAATTATATTAATATTAATTAATATTATAATATTAATATTAATATTATTAATATTGCTATTCTAGGGAAAATTTCTTAATAAAGAAATATTAATAATGCTATTCTAGGGAAAATATTTCAAGCTTTCAGCTTTTCTCTGTTTAACTTCAGTTCTGTGCTGTGGCCTCCAAAACACCTTTTTCCCTTATGCAAAAACTCAAGCCACCACAGTCCTCAACTTCTAAAGTCTTTGAGTTGGTAGTTAGCGTCAAGTATCTTTATTAACTTTTCTGCTTGTAAAATCTCTGTGCATTTAATGATTATACTATACTATATACTATATACTATACACTATATACTATATACTATACTTATATTATAAAGTGATTTTAGGCAAGCCTGAATATGTTGTGAAGACCTGTCTCTAACTGATGAATCATTGTTTCATGGAAATCTGCTGTCCGTCTCACTCTGATTCTCTCTGTATTTTTGGTCTTCATTACATTCTACATAAAACAAACAAACAAACAAACAAACAAATAAATAAATAAATGTTCCACAAAAAAATAAGGTTATATGGCATGCTAACATCTGATAATTTTTGTAAATTTAATGTGTCTTTATTTGGTGGGTAGACATCTCACTGAAAGTTGACTTACATACTTCATTTCAGTTCTTGTGCCAACATAGTACCATAGTGTCTGAAAAGAAAAAAGATCTCTCTCTTTCCCCTCCCCCCCCTTTTTTTTTCTAATATATTACAAGAAATAATAATAAATGTTTCTCCAACTCTGTGCTGAATGGCTTCTGAGACTGTGTGAAGTGGAGAACTCCTGGAGAGCACAGGAGTTCTAGAGTTTAATGACCAAAATGTAATTTCTCTGATTCTTCCTCTATCCTGCTACATTTTTTGCAGACCATTTCAGCTTCCAAAGCACTAGCAGAATATATACTGAATATGTGAGTCTTCAAGATTAATACAGGCAGGATGCTTCAAATATAGAGGAATGTGCAGGATTTCAGATCCTCATTAGTAAAAAACAAGAGGCTGACATTGAACAGATCAGGAAAAACAAACATCATCCTGGACTAGATTTTCCCGAAGGAGTGTTGGTTTTCAGTGTAGTTGGATGAATATTGTACAGGAAGGTAACTAGCAGAAGCAGCACAATTTTGCAGTGTGAAGTATGAATTAAACATCTACACTCAAAACTCAGGGATCTGCAGTGGATGGACACCTCTTTGTGGACAGAACTAAAAGAGACAAACTTGTGTGGTCTTCACAGCCTGCACCTCACCTATGGAGACACCTTAAAAATCCTGGATGAAAGTCAAGGATGGCTATGGTAGTTTTGTTAGTGAACCATAGTGCCCAAGCTGAAACTACACTGTAGCACAGCATCATAGAATCACAGAATCATAAAAAGATGGAGGTTGGAAGGGACCTCTTGGAGTCATTTGATCCAACCCACTGCTCAAGAAGGAACACCCAGGGTAGGTTGTCCAGAACTATGTCCAGGCAGCTTTTGAAAACCTCCAAAGAGGGAGATTCCACAGCCTCTCTCTGGGTAACGTGGGTCAGTGCTTCATCATCCAAACAGTACAGTGCTTCCTGATGTTTAGATGGATCTTGAGAACTTCCTCACTTTTTGCAGATCAAGTGTGGTTTCCCTGCTTCTAGACCAAAGTGTGCTGAAAAGTCCATTCCCTTCAGAGTGAAAAATAACATTGCTATCTCATGGTAAAAAATGGCAAAATGACCTGTTGAGGCAGCTGTGACAGCCATAAAAAATAAAACATTTAGACCTTGCTAACCTGATATGTTTACAGCACAGAGGAGAAAATAGTAGGAAAAAGACAAATATGTAATGACAGTTCTCCAGGTTTCTCTTTGTGCTTTTAGCAGGTTTTGATTTAGTGTTTCTATCAAAAAGGTATTAGTGCGGTGACTCTTGAAAAATAATCACATGGCTTTTCATGACACCTCACACTGAACTGTACACCAAAATGATTGCACTACTATCTGTTTCATGACCTCCACTTCAGTGCAACAAATCTCGAGAGCAGTCAAATCAAATCTGTGTGGGTTACCTTAGTAGATGCAATGACATCAGTCAGAGAATATGGAAAGGTCCCACTCCGTAAGCATCCTCCCAGCGTCTGGGCTGTTTAAGGGGATGAAAGTCATTTTCTTCTGAGAGTTCCCACTGATGCCAATGTGACTTTTCACTCATTCTAGAGGACTTAACATCCCTAAAGATTTTTCACTGTGTCTTGGAGGACTATGAATAATACTCGTTGCTTGTTGTGTTTTGAACATCCTTCAAGATGTTGTAATTCCTCTGTTGAAGAGAGTCAAGGATGAACTGTGTTCATACTTCAAACCTTTGAGGTACTTATAAAGTATTGTGGGAAGAACTAATCACGTTCAGAACACATATCCTTCAAATGTGTTGTAAAAAAAGGATTTGATAATTCATGCATCTATTTTATCTAACTTCCTGTAAATATTTAAGCAGATTATTATTATTATTATTATTGTTATTATTGTTATTATTGTTATTATTATTATTATTACCTGCAAGGTGATAGAGTGTATTTGTCAGTAAAACTATAAATTCTGTAATACAATAAGACTGAACATTTAATTGACTGGTAAAAGAATGATATCAATGAATAAAAACACGTATTTCCTTATATATTTTTAAGCAAATATCATTGAGCTTGCTAAAACAGATGTCATAAAGCTTCAGCAAGATAATGAATATTGGGATTTCTGTGAGTACAAAGTTAAAAACCATCACAAATTAATGTCCTTTGTCCTTGTTCCAAGAAACCATATGACTGCAGTCAGACACATTTTTGTTTTAAATGTCCTGTGTTTCAAAAGAACTACGTAGGTCTTCATTTTTGCCATCAGCTGCTTTGGTGAGAAATTTTCCTCTTATAGGTAATGTGGAGGAAAAAACATAGGAAGAACAATGGCAATAAATGAATATATAATATGTAAGTGATGGGTGTTACACCTTAGTATACCGAAGAGAAAGGAATGGAAACAGTTTTGACACTGCGGGGAGATCTCATTGACCTTACTACTGTCCCTAATAATGTTCCATAGGAAAAGACTACGGTCCTGCCTGTAATGCTTGATATAGAGGTGCTAGCATTCACATCTATGCTAAATGTTCATTAAAGCGCCCATATGCACTCTTTCTCTGACAGCCAGATCTCAGAAGTGATTTACTCTCATATGAAAGGTGTATATCAATATATTTATGGGAATTCTGGTACAAAAGGATACAAATGTCCATGTACTAGCAATTAAAACTCTTAGGTGCACTATGACTTAAGGAGATGACTCAGAGATTAACAGATAATCTGACCATGATGTCCAGCAAAACAACATGGACTACTGGGGTGACAGCTGTTCCAAGATGCTGCATCCACAGTGATTGCATTAAGATGGATTCAGATCATATCTCAGGAAACCCACTTTCAAAGGAGGATTAATAATCTATGACAAAACAACATGTTATTTACACCAGGAAAAGAAAAAAATAAAATACAATACAGATTTATGGCAATTTAACCTGATGTAACTCCAGTTAATCTACTGCAAATATACATTAAAAAAAAAAAAAAAAAATCTAACCTCTCTTCACACTAAAAATTCATATTCTGTGGCCTATCACAATAAACTATTCAAATCCAACAGGAATAATCTACAGTTGATTAATTCTTAAATTTGCTTTTATACTAGATTTAATTGGATTTTGGAACTCTGTGATATATTTGTCTTTGATTTGCAGAAGAAGGAGCAAGAAATGTGTCAAAGTACTCAAGGAATGAGAGACAATTATTTGAGAGGCTAACTAATTCCTCCGTAAATCCAAAAGGCTATTTTTTCAGAAGTTCCCCTCGTACAGCTGTGCCTCCTTCCACTGACTTTTTGTTTGATTTGGACTTCTGCAGAGGGAATAGACATGCAGGCTACTTGTGGCAACCCACTGTAAAAGACTTCACCTGAACCCCTGCCTGCACTTGTGATGCAGCAGTACAGCCTCACATCTTTTTCTGCACACTGGCAAGGATTGACAGTTTCAACACAACACCGTAGCTAGCATCCAGTTTGTGCTCCTTCCCCCCTCTTAACCCATTAAAAAAAAAAAAAAAAAAAAAAAAGAGCAGTACTAGGAAAAAGCACTGATTCCCAGAGGACTTTATTATAAGATTAAGATTCAGGTATTACTTTATGGTTCTGCTACATGTTCTCAGTTTAAGAAATACTGTAAATTTTATTTTCTGTTGGGAATGAGCTAAAAATGCTACTTTCTGTGGAAAAATGCAAATAAAACCTCAACTTTGTTCCCAGTTCTTCCATCTTTCTCTTCCTCCTTTGCATACTTGGGTGGTGCTGAACTTTGACAACAATCAAGACAAATGTTAATTCTGCTCCTTATTATCTTTTTTCCTTTCCTTTGACTGAAAGGTCTCTGAAGATCTCAACAGTCTGAGAACAGTAAATGCAAATGAGATTTGACAAAATAAAAAGAAAGGATACCAGAATTGTCAATCACAGAGAATTTCAATTTCTGAACTTGAAAGTACCCAATTTATACTTTTCTCTTAGAATGTACTTTCATTATTTTCCATTGTTTCAACAGAATAAAATAGGAACAACTGCATTGAGAATACAATACACCAAGTTCATCCCTAGGTGATAGCTTCTGGCTTCATCTACCAAATTTAATCCAGTTCCTTTACTGAACCTGTTCAGAAAATTGTTATAGTGTTATCTTTGAATCATCTAACAATGTGGTAGTCCAGCTGAAGGTTTTAGCACTATTTCTAAAGAAAAAGGATTACTCATTTAAAATAAAAGTGTCAAGAAATAGAACTATACTTTTAATTAATTTTGTAAATATTGAATGCATAGCCACAGTTTCCTTTTAACTCCATAGCTTGTAAATGAGCATTGAACTTCCAGACCAGACCTTTTGCTGTCTATTCATTACTTCTGCTCTACAATACTTTTCAGTTCCTGTCTGTGCAATTTCCTTTTATTAATGCACAAACAAAACATGATGAATTAAACATGCTATTGCATGTAGTTTTTGGCAAGCATCAAAGATGAGGTAATTGAAGATAGTTATTATTTCCAGCTGTACAGTGCAAGCACATAGTGACATTTAAATAATATGAGAGAAAGTAAAATAGGTGGTTTGGTTTTAACAACACTGTCCTCTAGGCATCCCAACTCACTAATTTCTACTAATTATTTCAGATGATATCATTGCCATACAAAGCTGCACCTCAGATTATTTAAATAATTTCTGATAGGGAAAGAAAAAATGGAAAACACAGTAATAACTAGATATCATATTATAGCTAGATGCTAGAACAAGTCTATACAAGTTATGTATAGATTTCTATCCAGGACACAAAGAATCACTTCTAGCATAAATAAAGTTTCTTATTCTTTGTTAAATAATAGGTTAATTGTAAGAAAATATCTTCATTTATTATTCTGAAATCTTCTATAAGACCTTGATGCTTTTTCTTTTCCCAATATTTTATTTAGTAAAAAAGAGAAGTTGAGGTTTCCCACATATTTTTCTACCTGGTTCAAGACAATTTCCAATAAGAAACCATTGTTTCTATCTTGGTCTGTTGTATGGCAATTTTCTGCATGTTACATTTTATTTCATACATTTTTATTTTTTTTCTCTCAGTAATTTTATTTTTTTATTACCCTCTATGTAGAGGGTAGCTGAACATAACAAAGTTAGGAAAGGCATTGTTTCAACCAAACCATCCTGTGCTAATCATAAGAGATGGCTAGCACTGTGGGAGTGACAGGCTGGTATAATTTCCATGCTTTCCCTATAATTCTGTGGAATTAACCAGCAAAAGGAACTTTAGAGATCTATGGTTGATTGCCATGTGTACATTAATTTTCCATTTGAAAAACAAATACAGCAAATATTTGTCTTGTTTGAAGTCAATAACCATTATGCATAACAATGGAGAGTACTAGATTGTGTTTGTCAGCTCCTTGTTTGGGTAAATTTGGGAAAAAAATGTAGGGTGTAGATACAAGGTACAATTTTTTATCTGTTCTTTGCAGAGGCTCTGATCAGACCATGCAGCCCATATAAAAAACATAGCAACTCTTGGAGTTTCATTTTATGCAAAATTTTTCCTCCCAGGCTTCACACCCTCCAAAGAACTTATTCTAGAAGGACAATGCACAACTTCCATGACTTCATAATTCTGTTCTCACCATCTCTAACCAGTCTAACCTTCCAGTTCCACACTTAGCACAGAAGTGCTGAAATAATGGACTGAAGCTCAATTAACTGTAAAATCTTGATTAAGACCTTATTTCATAAGTAGTGAACTGTAGAGAATGTGGTACTTAGAGTGTGAAAAATTCTCAGGTAACTGAGATGCAGGTCAGTGTAAATGTAAGGTGACATCAATGTGAATGAAATCCCCCTGAGATATTAAATGACATCTATTTTGTTTATGGTGTAGAAAATTCTGACATTAAAGCAATCTTAGTTTTGACCCATGTAGAGAACAACTGGGTTTCCCTTAGCTTATTTTGTAGAAAAAGCCACTTAAACAGGGAAGAAAAAAAAAATTGTGACTACAAACAAACAAAAAAAATCCATTGAAGTCATGAAGCTCATCCCACTATTTAATTAACCCAGATCCCAAAGCGGATATTAGTATCAAGAAAAATCATCTCTCTCGTATTGCATCCCCAAATCTGAATGTGAATCACACACAAAACACTTAAAGCTGGCATATACCTGGCATCTTATGTCTGCAACAATTTGGTCACACATCACACAAACTTAGTTCAAGAGTTCTGGACCAGCAGCCTAAGTGGTCATCTAGTCTTTTTTCAAGTATATCACCAGATCATGAATTTCATCCTTTTTAACATTATGCTAAGTCTGACTAACTCACTTTTTGTCAAAACACATTCCAAATATTCCAAATATGTATCTAAAGTCACCGTGACACCTGAGAATTAACCACATGTGACTCATCACTATTGACCATTAAAAATATGTTTGATTTTCTATGTTTGTTTTTTTTTTTTCCTCTGGCCTCAGGCGCTTTTTGCTGATCATTGTCTTTACTTTTTTAATAGTCTCATTTTATGCTTATATTTTCTCTATTTGAAATCACTTAGACACTCTAAACAAATCAGTTTCCTTTTTAGTGTCCTGAACATACTGAATTGTTTTAAGTCTCCGACTAAAAGGTCTTCCACTTCTTCAGTTAGACAGAGGCTTTTTCTTATCTCTACTGTCAGCTACACAGCTACTTACAGGTATATTGGAGTATGCATATACGTCAGATACTATCCACAGCTATGACACAGAACCCAAAAGGGAAGCATGTTTTTTTCAGCATCCTTCTTCCAATGTAGGCACTGAAATTATAAGCAGCGCTTCAGCATCAGCAGTTTCTGTAGAAGTAACATACTTCTACAGAATATATACCCAGTTCTTGATGAATTAAATGAAACTAATATATTCTTTAGAACATGGAGAGGGGGATTAGTATATTGGAAAACAAAGGACACCCTTTTGAATTATTTTGACATAATAGCTTTATTTTCTAGTCTTATAAAATGCGTTACACGAAAATAATATTTGTTGATGCAACTGACTTCATTGAAATTATTAAAATTGTTAATTATGTAGTTATTTTAACTTTAGTGAATTGCAAGACATTTCACTTATGTTTAACTTTCATTCAGGAACATTAGTGGAAAAAGTTGCACATCTTATAGTGAACATGCTTCCCTTTTGGGTTCTATGTCATAGCTGTGGAAAGTATCTGACATATGCATACTCCAATATACCTGTAAGTAGCTGTGTAGCTGACAGTAGAGGAGATCTATGGTCTTACAAACCTGATTCACTTTCAAAACATGTTCTTTTATGTGTTACTTTTATACTTTTTAACAAATACATTTTCAAAAACCATTGATCTAAGGTAGCTAAAAAGGGCTCCAAGCTCTACATTGCAACTGAAACTACACAATAAAAAGTACTTTGACTATCATTTGTGATTATATATGGCACAAATGTGTGAACAGATTTAACAAGATTCTTTTCACCATGTTTCAGCACATCAGGATGAATTTTCTGATGTAAGCATATGCTTAAAACCAGCTGAAAAGCAGAGGTTTGTTCACATAGTTATTTCTGGAAATGCCCAGTGATTGATTTAGGAGCTGAAATCAAGCTATTTTAAGGATTGTCATTTCCATGTGGTCTGATCCCGCTCTTTTACTTGCCCAAGTAAGATCTATTGATGTGAATCACTGCTCTGGTATCACTCACCAATGTAGTATTAATAAGGACTGCTGGATTCATTCTTTCTATCACTTTTTTTAGGTAAAAACATACTGCTTATGAGTGAATATTAAAGTTTATGCCTTGAATTTCATGTGACTAATTTAAAGGTCATACTTGTTAACTGTTGCAAATTTTTGCCTATGGAACCTTTGACATTATAAAATGAAATATAATCTTATAACACTCTAAAATTCCTTCAGTCAATGGATTCTGTTTCATACTATGTGGTGTTTCACATCTTGAAAGCATGGCATTCTGAGCCCTATTCTTAAGGGAAAAAACAGGAGCATATTGTGAAATTGATTATATAGACACCTGTAAAAACTAACTGTAAATAAATATGTTGCAACCCAGACTGAACAGGACACAATACTTTTTTTGTTATTATCATTTGGAAGAATGTGGAGAAGTTAACTTGCATTGCAAAGAGAATGTACTGTATCTTGAACCCAATATACATGGCTAGCCTGAGAAATGGTGAACGCCCTTCTATTCCTTGTTCATGTTGTCGAGGCACCTCAGTGTCTCGATTTCTTTCTCTGAAATGTCTTGACCCAACACTATGCTGGAGGATTCCAAGAATCAAGTCTCATAGAGGTCTAATGTTTGAGTAAAGTAGTCATTTTCCATTAATGAGCTGTGGGTCCCAATTGTTTGCAAATAAAAGAAATTGGTTGATCTTTGCTCCAGATCCTTATTTTCAGTCAAAAAATGTTATGGAATTGAAAGCTGCAGGCAATCGAAATTCCTGCATTAGATGTTTTATCTCAACAAGATGTTTGCTTCTCTAAAACTGTACCTGCAAAGTTTTAGCTTTTAGTGCTTGAAAATTATGCTAATGGAGACACTATTGTCAAACATACAGGATACAGTTTGACTTGGAGGTGCCACTTTCACCACTGTTAAGAGCTTTTGTGTCTGAAAACTGGGGACACATTCCTTTTACTCACACCCTTGTATTCTACATTCTGGCTAGTGTGCCAGAATAATACAATATTTTCTTTTAGATGACATGTTAAATCAAAGTTTTCCAGAGATTAACAATTACATGGTACTTTTTGAAAAAGAGAAGGATAATAAATCTGGTGTCCTGACAAATTTCTTCAGTAGTCTTCATAACCTCCCCCCTCAGACAAGGGCATAGTCTCTTTGGAAATAAGCATGCATGCTCAAAGAGATGTCCTGCTCAAAAAGCTGCTAAAAGATTAACGGATATCTAATGCTCTAGGACACATTGCAATATGCCATATTTGGAATGCCACAGTTTCACGGTTGCATTAAAACATAATTTTATTTCTATGCTCAGTCTACAGACTGCAGATGGCTTTATTTAACAACCGGTTTATGGAAACACTGGAAATCTGAAATATCATAGTACAATATATACAAAATATAAAAAATGCATATTTACATGATATTAAAATGAAGTTTATGTAGAGTGCTGCAATTCAGTAGATATATTGAAAAATCTGTCAGTTATGTATAGTATTTAGTAGTACCATTTGAATGGGACATTTTTTTCCAGCTTAATACACAGCTTAAATAAATAATTAAAAAATAAGAATAAAAATAAAAAAGGAAAAAAAATATGTGAAAATACTGCCTGTTCTCAAGTATAATTTCTGTTTGTTTGTTTGTTTTGTCTTATTTGTTTTTTGTCTTTGTAAAGTCAGCTGGTTCAGTCATATTTTCTTGGTCAAAATATAACTTACTCCTAAATAGAGGAAAAAACGTAAATATAAATTTTCCTGAGTATTTCCAACCTGCATATTAACATTTTTTTAGACTTGCATAGGTAAGTAATCATAAACATCTTTATACCATTTAAGAAAGAGATTTTCTAACAACATTCTCTGACATTTAATAAATGCGCATGATGTATTTTTGAATATTTGAAGTGCATTTTGTAATTAACTTTCAGGTATATGATAAGCATTTTCCTGTTTTTACAGTGGAATGTCTTTCAAAGGGTTGAAATTCAGAGTGTTGCAGTCACTCTGACCTTTGTTTTACCTATAGATAAGGATTATTTGTACTTATCTCCTTCGCACATCCATGTAGACTAAGTGGCAAGAACTGTAGCCCTGGAATGCTAACTTGGGTATTATTATTGATTACATTAGCATATAAGTTCCTATTTGGAACAGAAATATTAATATGTGGCATTATTGAAAGTATCATGAAAGTATCATGATTACATATTGGAATGGGACAAATATTATGTCTGATTTGTGCAGTGTTTAAGGTCTGGAGCCCATTGCCCCGGTGTGCTCAGGGACCAGCAGCAGTACTGGCTTCTTCTGACTGGTGACCACTGAAACACCATAGCTCCTCAGTGATTAGCCACTGCTCCTTTTTTGAGGAACCATTTCCTCAGAAAATCTACACAAACAGAGCTCAAGCTCTTCATAAGAGTGCAGGATAATGTCAGTTTGTAGCTTGTGAGAAATTTGTAATTTGCAGGACTAGAGTCTTTTTTTTTAAAAAAAGATTTTTTTTTTTTTTTTTCAGAGTTATTTTCAGAGCTGATACAGACATTTTATATCAATGTCACTGAAGTAATGACTTAAAAGAGTCATTCCCCTTCATCAACCATCTGAAGCTGGCATTCTTCTTAGAATAGAGTTTACACAAAGATAGCTAAAAAAGTTTGGCTTAAACCTAAAATGTCACCAGTTCTGCTATGATTCTAGATAAGAAGCACATTAAACAAAATAATTCAGTTATTCCACACACTCTTCTATCTTCCACTTATTCAAGCAGATAAGTTCACATAATTTATCATGAGGCGTAATGCTCATAATCTTCCTGATGCCAAAGGGAATTCTGAAGTATTTAGCAAGAGCTTAGCTCTCATGGTAATGGGCACAAGGTAGCTAGGAATACATACATGTAAACACTATCAATGTAGTGATCAAATTCCAGTCTTTGTTCTACTAGCATATATCCCCAGTAAATTTGCTTATTAAAATAACTAAAGAAAGTTCAGAACTAATTAGGGTCAAGCATTGAATTAATTGGGTAGTTTAAAAACTCTAAATTTGCCTGCATCCAAAAATAATAATAATAAGCTTTGCCTAAGCTGCAAACAAATGGCAGGCTTCAAAGGCTCGAATCAGTGAACAATTGACAGCCAGGAATAAAGAGCTTGCAGAGAATGTGACCAACAAGTCACAATAATGCACAGTCATAGAGTTATAGCTCTAGGACTTTCTCATCAATTGTGGGACACATTTTATTAAAAAAAAAAAAAAAAAGCGAACAAAGATTAATAAGATGACCTCACTTCAATGCCTGGTAAAATTATGGAGATTATTCTGGAAGTTACTGAAAAACACCTGAAAAATAATGTCTTCATTGGTCACAGCCAACACGGATTCACAAGGAGCAGGTCCTGTTTAATGTACTTAATTTCATTTTATGACATTACCCACCTAGCTGACCAAGGGAAGCCAGTTGAATTAATCTTTTTGTATTTCAGCAAAGCTTTTGATACTGTTTCTCACTGTATCCTTCTGCACAAAGTGTCCAGCACATAGATATATAAAAGCATAGTGCAGTTGATGAATAACTGACTGATAGGTCAAAAGGTTCTAGTAAATTGGGTTATATCAGGCTGGTGACCATTCACCAGTGGTCACCCTAGGGGTCCATTTTAGGGCCAGTTCTTTATGTTTTCATAAATGACTTGCATGCAGGACTTGAAGATGTACTAAATAAATTTGCAGATTACACTAATACACTTTTGGTCTGTTCTCCCACGTGTCTGGTGACAGGACGAGGGGGAATGGGCTTAAGTCACGCCAGGGGAGTTTTAGGTTGGATCTTAGGAAGAACTTTACTGAAAGGGTTGTTAGACATTGGAACAGGCTGCCTAGGGAAGTGGTGGAGTCACCATCCCTGGAAGTCTTTAAAAGACGTTTAGATGTAGAGCTTAGGGATATGGTTTAGTGGGGACTGTTAGTGTTAGGTCAGAGGTTGGACTCGATGATCTTGAGGTCTCTTCCAACCTAGAAATTCTGTGACTCTGTGATTCTGTAATATGGGAGGAGCTGTTGACTCCCATGAGGGCCGGGAGGCCTTGTAGAGAGATCTTGACAAATTAGAGGGCTGGGCAATCATCAGCTACATGAAGTTTAACAAAAGCAAGTGATGGATTCTGCACTTGGGATGGAGCAGCCCTAGGGGATAAGAGACTGGAGAGCAGCCCTGCAGAAAGGGATCTGCAGGTTCTGATTGACAGCAGTTGAATATGAATCAGCAGCATGCCCTGGCAGCCAAAAGGGACAACTGTATCCTGGGGTGCATCAGGCACAGCACTGCTATATATTTGAGGGAAGGGGTTGTCCCATGGTACTCTGTGTTGGTGCAACCTCAGCTCCAGTACTATGTGCAGGTTTGGGCAACACAATATAAGAGCTTAAAACTATTGAAGAGAGTCCAAAGGAAAGTTACAAAGATGGTGAAGGGTCTTTAGGGGAAGAGGTATAAGGAATATCTGAAGTCACTTGGTTTGTTCAGCCCAGAGAAGAGGAGACTGAGGGAAGGCATCATGGCAGCCTGCAGCTCCCTCACGAGGGGAGCTGAACTCTGCTTTCTGGTAACCAGCAATACGGCCCAAGGGAATGGCATGGAGATGTGACAGAGGACGTTCAGGTTTGATGTTGGTAAAATATTGCTCGCCAAGAGGGTGGCTGGGCACTGGAACACAGAACAGTGGCTCCCCACAGAAGTGGTCATGGCAGCAAGCTTGCTGGAGTTCAAGAATATACTCAAGCATACGGTCTGATTTTTGGGTCAGCCAGTGTGGAGCCAGAAGTTGGACTTAATGATACTTGTGGGTCCCTTTCCTCTTAGGATATTCTATGATTCTAGGACAGAACCAAGGGAAAACAAATTACTCCATCACCAGGAGTTTCTTGATAACTAAAGCTGTGAAATTTCCAAGTGGAAATACAAGAGCAAAACCAGAGAGCTATTTCCTCATCAAAAGAGAAATCTTGCAAGAGTCACATTCCACAGGAAGAATACAGAAGAACATCATGTAATAGTGACTTCTCTGTGACATTATGATTCTGTTCTCTAAAGATTCCCATTACACCTAATCAGAGATGTGGGGTGGGATCCAAGAGCTCATCCCAGGTTCCTCCTGACTCCTTGCTGGATGAGAGGATTCAAATATTCACTATCTCTATATCAAACAGTAGTTTCCACACAAAGAACAAGTACTACACAAAGCAGAAAGAACCTGTAGTTTTTTTCAACTGCATCCTTACATTGGACTATTGGGGTCAGGCCTGCTATAGATCTCCTTTTCCTACAGCAAACATGAGATGTGAAACTAAGTATTTCTTTCCCAAGCAGATAATATTCTTTCCCCAAAACACTTACCCAGAGAAGGATGCAGTTTGGTATATAGAGTTTTGAAGCCACTTTAAAACAGGGGAAAATGTGTTTTGGTCCTTTCTAAGGTTGAAGGGGAGAAACAGGAGACTCATCTGTAGTAAAATCGGTGGTACTGTGAAATACTTAGTCAAAAAGTCTCTAGTGGGAAGGACAGAGGAGAAGAAAGATAAACAAATGACCAGAAACTTCATTGGAGACTATAAAACACTCTTGAACATTTTGTGTCCTGTAAGAAACAACAAAGAGTAAACGATGTGCCTAGATTAATATCATGTCTTGCTCTCCAACAGCCTCATCTTTAACCTCTTATTTCTGCTAGTGTTAACCTACATCAGCACAAACATTATCTACAAGGAGTAGAGAGGACTGAATAGGTGTGTCTGGAGAGGACCTCTTGAAGTCCATATAAAAAGTTAGTTGACTGGTTTGAATTTCAGAGTACTATATACATATATATGCAAGAAAATGGACATGAACTTTGTGCATTCCAGAAACTATGAGAAAGCCAAAGACAATAGTCAAGGCTAAAAATTGTGGTTAGATTCACATGAATAGATCTGAAGCAGTATCACAGAGGGTAAAGAGTACATAGGCAGCTATAGTCAGTCATAAACTACCTGAAGCATAAGGCAAGAGATACTTTTGGATGATGAAGAAAGTCTGTGAGTGGCGCCAATGAAAGCAGATGTGAGAAAAAATAAAAGGAGAATAAAAGATATTTTTAAAAACGTTCTTTTTATCTGTGCTATATAATTAATAATAATAATAATAATAATAATAATAATAATAATAATAATAATAATAATAATAAATGCTTGTATCTTAGATATTTTTAATTCAGAAATCTAAGAAAAAATCATGAGTTCAAGTCAAAACAGAGTGAAAAAAATATTTAAAAGTGTCAAAAGGTATGCTCAGTTATGTATTATCAGTGTGAAAATGCTACAGGTAGTTACACATATAAGTTGAGAAATAAAGCAAATGAATAGATCAAAACAATATAAAAACTACCAAGAATTTAACTCTTACAACTTTGTAGCTAGTTCCAATTCTTACAGCTGTAATAAATCCAATGATATAAGACAAGCTAGGCAAATCCACACAAATGATGCTTGTTCCCGTATGTCTACATGCATAAAGTATAAACTGAAAGATATAAAGTAGAGACCTTATAAGTGAAACAAACGTCCTATGACATTTAGCAATGCCGAATATTATAATTTAATACATAAATTTGTGTTCTCCCATGTCAAAAATGTAGATATATTCCACTGAAATAATATTTGCTTCTACTGATTTACGATTGGTCTTGCATGTATCATGTCAAGCTGTTAATGTCATCCTTTTAAGATATTTTCCTTAAAGCATCAAAAAAGCAACTATTAGGTTTCTTGTCTAACCAGGAATAACTATTTATTTCATCCATGATGCCAGGTTACAACAGTTTGAAAAAGTATAGCAGGACCAGAATTACCTGCAGAAGACATGAGGAACTTGGAATAGGCAGGATTTCTATGGTGCACACTATGACAGTACTCTGTACCTCCAAGGAATGGTGAGATGACAGCACTACTCTACCCACGGATTGAGATATTGGAAGCATGACACCTTTTCTGTATGTGTCTATATCTATGTCCTATAATTCAGTCAAATAAAAGTGTGATTTTCAAGGACCAGTAACAAGTATATTTTCTCATTTGTGTAAGTGAAAAACTCTATGACTCTTCATGAAGATCATACGTGGGAAGATAAACATTGTTTCTTACCCTTAAAATGTGTTGAAAAGAGAGAGAGGGGGGGAAAAAAATAGCCTTGAACTGCCTCTTCCCTTAACCCGTGAGCTTTGACAGGATTTCACAGCACACTTCTGGGCCTCCATGGGTCATGATTTCACAGCTGCTGTACCCTGATAAATGGGTCATTATGTGAACAACTGAAGCTCACTGAAGAGTGACTGTGTTTCTTAAGGTCTATCAGATGTGTAATTCATCCATTTTCATGGAAAACTATGGTACTGTAGAAACGTGATGGAAGCTAGAACCAAGACCTAAATGTATATAGCATGGTAACCTAAATCTGACTGTGAATTTTCCTGTCTAGAGAGGTTTTCAGAAAAAATTCAGCACCATGAAGGTGTGAACTTTTGTATGATAATGACATTGTATTTATTTATTATTTGAAAAACATGTGACCTTAAGTATTAAGGAGAGAAAGCTGGAAATTGAACAGTGTCAATATTTTCAAAGCTTTCAAGAAAAAACACACACAAATCATATAAAGTGTGCAAATGATGTTGTCTTGATAGATAGGCTGTCAAATATAACATTTTAAATGAAAAAGACAACAAAATGTTTCCTATCCTCTTAAAAGCTAAATAATTTCAAATTGAACTTAATTAGAATTTCAACTAAAACTTTACACATTATCCAGTCACCAGGGAGCATGCAAAATAAGGCTGTTCTGGAAGAAGTTAGTTTGGTTTAGTTCTGTAAAGTTGCCAACTGTCAAACTTAAATAAACATTTTCTTAAGGAACTTATATGCACATAAATGAAAATATACAGCAGCAGAAGCAAAATATATAATATAATTTGGAAAGGTCTAGCTATAATTTGTCTGGATAGCAGATAGGTTTTGTCTTTATGTAAAAAAATAATATATTTCTATTTCTATTTGTGTTGAGACGTCTTTTGCCAAATTGGTCTTATAGTCACTGGAAATCCACATGTCTAACAGTCCTCATATTTCTTGTAAATGTATTTGTAAATGTCTCTTTAGAGTGCAGCAGCAGCAGAAATAAAACTGTGCCCAGCTTGGCAGGCTGATTCACACAAGTGAGCCTGAAGTCTCCTACTTCTCTGTCTCCTTGTGGGGGAGAAAAAAACTCACATGGGCTTCCACCTGGGTAAAACATGGAAAATGGCTCAGACATGCAACTTTCAATGCATACCTGTCTGGCTCTTAAGGTTTTTATAGCACACTAAAAGCTCCAGCATTTAGGCACCTAATGGTAGAAAGTCACTAGTGCAAGCTATTGCTAATGAGATACAGGAAGAATTAAATTTAATTAATTTATGCTGATTTTGGCTAAGCATAAACTTTCTGGATGAACCTTATCACCAAGCTCAGGATTTTACTGACATACTCATAATATTTCATTTATGCTCTAACTCCTGGAATCAGTGTTAGCAAAGAATTTTGGCTTCCATACACAGAGAGATTTTAATTCTTGATTGTAGACAGAAGTTTCATGCAACAAATTCTTAAAAATTCTTAAAATCTCAAATACCAAAGATAAATAACGGGGATGGGGGTGGGAGGGTGGGGAGATGCAGGGGCAGTGTATTTTGTTAAAATTCTGGTGTCTTGGTATTGGCCAAAAGCAATTTCAAAAACTCAATGGAAATTTAAGTACCCCTGTACACAATATGCATGTATGACCTGCACCTAGCAACATTGCCTTAATTTAAGGTGAGAGTGAACTCCAAATATTTATCAACATATAAGACTGATTTTATGGAAGAAAGAAAACAAAATACGATTTTCACAAAGGGATACCTAAAGAAAATGAATCTTCTTCTGACCTTCCTAACTTACTGAACTCTTAAGGATTTTCAGGGAAAAGTGTCAGAACCTTATATAAGAAACATAAATCCAAGATCTAGGTGCTGCATAAAAGACAGAACCATACATAAACTTTATTACACAAATATTTGTAATATATGGCATATAACTTTTGCCTAAAGAAAGTATCAGTTTTAATATTCAAGCTAAATAACTATTGGGATTTAACTTTGATCAGAGATCCGATGTTCCTCACCTCATTCCCACTGCTTCAGAAGTACTCTCCTAGCAATTTGTTACTTTGTGGGTTACTTTCTTCTCACTTACTTGTAAATTCACTCATCACATTTTGTTTCTAGATTACAGGTTTAAGCATAACCTATTTAAGACACTACATTGCTTACTTATTAAGCAACACATTATTAAGAAACCAATAAAACATATAAGTCAATGAACAGTAGTGTTACTAGCTCATAATTATATCATTTTTAACGTTACTATATGTGATCATACAAAATACTGTACAGAATAAAAATTTTAGTTACTCTTTAATTTGATGACTGGTTATTTTTCTGAAGTAGTCTTTCTTCGAGGAGAACTCTTTGAGGAGTCTGAAGGTAGCAACTACCTCCAGTTGCTACTTCCAGACTCCTCCAATCATATCCTGTTACTGTTGTCTTGAACTATTTGACCTCTGTTCACATATAGTTTAGAATGATTTCTAGCAATTCTCTACCATGTCTCCATTGTCTAATACGACTGTTCAGTCTGAATTTTGCCTAACCATACATTGGAAAAGATAATATTGATTTTCTTGATTGCAATGTTTGGACTATTGATTAATAAATACAAGTAGAATGCTTGTAAGATTCCTATAATGGATACAGAAAGAGAATGACAAAAGCAAAATGACATTTGGGAATGTTCTGAAGAGTCAGTGAGAGATTGAAGAAAGAGGAGGAGAAAAAAAGAAAAAAAAAAAGGAAAGGAAAGGAAAGGAAAGGAAAGGAAAGGAAAGGAAAGGAAAGGAAAGGAAAGGAAAGGAAA
>NC_140126.1:13341386-13366265 GCF_964035555.1 Netta rufina
AATAAAATGTTTTTTTTTTTTTTTTTTCATGAAATCCTGCAATAGATCATTTCAAAATCTTGAGGCAGAATCATAATTTAATGATTGTTGCACAGAGGATACTGAAACGTTGGTATTGCTGAGTTTGTAGTTTTATTCAGATTATATGTGTTCTATTTACAAGCACTAAATACATTTTTTCTCTGTGAGTTTCTCAATATAAATTGCATCAAGATGTTTATTTAGGAATTCAAAAACTTTCTTTAAAATAATGAGTAGTGGGGCTATCATAAAAGATAAATATTTACAGTGAATGGAAAAACATGCTCATTATGTGTTGGAAGTTTTCTAAAGATCTTGTTGATGTTGGCATATTAATTGCATATTTGATTAAACTTTTTTTTTAAAGAGTACGGAACAAAACTAAAATAGAGGAAGTAAAGAAAATTTATCTGTACTTGTTTAGGATTCCACTGCTCAAGTAAATATGCTACTCCACTGTTTCATCTCCCAGTCATGTATGATTTTACTTCCATTAAATAGCCACAAGATATTCCTTCTGTCAAATCAGCTATAGTTATGTATGATTCCACTTAATTCCACTTCACTTCTTGCCCCTCTTCATTTCTTTTCCATTGTTTCTTTGCCATCAGAACTTGAATTTGAAGGCATTAAAGGATTCATAAAATTATACTTCATTTTTGATATATATTTAAGCCTAACAGTTCCATTTCAACAGTATTTTGGCTGTCTATAAGTAATTTCCAGTGCTCATTTCTTTTCTATAAAAGCACTTTTGTTAATTGGTTTGAACAAATTGGGTTTGTCTTAGGTACAATTTTATGAAGCTCATATAAATTTTGTTTTCTGTAACCGGACATAGATTAGGGATATATTTCTAGCTCCTGACAAAAAGAATTCTAATAACTATGATATGCTCCATATTGTTACTTTCTGAAGAAAAAGGAAAAAAGTGTCAGCTATAGTATGGATATTAAACAGATAAAAAAGTGTTTGAGTACAATGGAATCTTCTCATATGAAAATTATACTGCCTTAAACAAAATAGTACATTTTACTGAGCTTTCTGCCACAGCGCTCCAAAAGTTTTGAGTACTGGAACTTTTATAACAGTGCTCTTGGTTTATGTGAATAAAACTATGCATACCTTTAGTTTGACTGGCATCAATACCATTGATTATCTGGTAAGAATTTGTATGCTTAGGCCCCAAAATGCATGTTTCTACAGATCTGGACTGTCATACTTGATTATTCCAGATAATCCCATTAATCTAAGTTGTGTTCATGTACATTCAATCATGCATTTTTCTTCCACTTAACTATATTGAATAGGAGTAACTCATTGGAATAAAAGATAAAAGGAGATTTAGATGAACTATTCTCATAAAACAGAAGCAAGCTGTGAGAATGTTTGCCTAACATCTGCTTGACTTTTGATAAAATACCATGAAACTGTTGGTCTGTTACTTCCCTAAACCAAAGAGCAACCCTTCCAAAGTACATGACTGGGTTTGTTTTTGACCTCTAAAATTTCAGGAAAACTCCAGAGGCAACATGAATTCAGATGCAGAAAATCTAAGGCACTTCTTCCATAGGAAAGGGAGATGTGAAGTCTTCTAAGAGTTCAAGTTGGTGTCTTTCAGAAAGTTCTCGTCAACTTTGTTTTCAGGGATTTACTATTTAACGTATATATAATTTGTTTTGCTTCTTGTTCCTAGATCAGAAGAGACTCAAAGGAAATTGTTGAAGTTATACCTGGATGAAACTACTGTACATAGAAGATTAGAAGGTAAGCAGGGCACTTAGTCTCCCGTTGTTTTATGAAAATACATAGTCTAAAGGTACATTGCCATGGAGAACAGAAGAAGCCAGAGAGATTCTCAAAATCAAGTGCTATTCATCAGTCAGAGTTAGGGGTGCTCAGATTAAAGGGCAAAATACTGATCTCCCTACCAGAACTGCATTTTGGGGGACAGTTGGGAGATAGGAATACACATATCACAGAACCAAATCCTCTGGGAATTAGGGAATAAATTACACTCACACACATTATATTGGTTGAAATCCGTTTTCACTAGAAATTTTCTTCTCAAAACATCTGTGAAATGGTGGGGTTACTCTCACTTTTCCCACTCTGCCAGTGGTTCTCCTTCTTCTCCTAGAAGAGCTATTGTGAGTAGAGGTAAGATATCACCCAAAATAACTAAAACTGGCATTTTGTGATGATGACAGTATGTGAGAAGTGCTGTAAATGAGGTTTGGGAAGCTTTTTATGATGGTGGACTGACTTGAGTTCTTAAAAATACACCATATGCTTAACCACTGTATAAACAGAGTTCTTAAGTCCATAAGGAGTCTGCTTGCCTAATAAATAATCTTAAAGTCAAAGGTCACTTATGTGTACTGTAAAGCACATAAGGGAGAAAATAGTGTCCAATTTTTTTTTAATTTTTTTTTTCCCAGTTTATAACTGCATATTAGTAAGCAGGAGCATCTGTAAGATTTGCAGATGTTGTTGGATCACAGCTGAAAATGTATTTAAAATTATCTGGGTTTTTATATTAAGTATTAAAGGTGATGCCCCAGTACAATAATGCAAACACAACTACCTTTGTAACATATATGTTTATTTGCCAGAACATAAAGATGCAGAGGCAATATTACTC
This sequence comes from Netta rufina, assembly GCF_964035555.1. Taxonomy (NCBI): domain Eukaryota; kingdom Metazoa; phylum Chordata; class Aves; order Anseriformes; family Anatidae; genus Netta; species Netta rufina. The sequence continues at coordinate 13,344,052 of NC_140126.1, forward strand.
AGATTATTAAGAATGAGAAATATGCCAGGTTGCCACTTACAAACCTCTGACTATCAGCAGTAGAATTTCACTTTTTTTTTTTTTTTTTTTTTTTTTTTCACTTGAAAAACACTATCTCAGGTGCCCTCTGTGTACAGATATCTGCAACTCCCATTATTAAGAATTCAGACCTTAAGGTAGTAACTGTATTGAGTCTTTGAGACCCTGAGAAATCAGCAGGTGAGCATAGTATTATCATTATCACTACAGACAATAATTTCACCTCTGTTACAAAATACATTTTAAAATTGGTGCTTTTAAACAGGTACTTCATGCATCTGATATAGCTTAAGTATAGCTTACGTTTATCTCAATATGATAGCCACTTGCTCAGCTTTTGAGTCATGGGTGCTGTAACTGGTGACTTTGTTGAAACTCCGGTAAGAGACACTTCCAAATGCCTGACAGAGGACTGAGGGTGAGAAAAGACTGTTCTGCTCATCTGCTCTGATCTCCTGTCATTGTTCTTGCAGTTAAGGTTTTTTTTCCTTCCTATCACATAAGCAAATGTTATCAAACCCAATAGTCTCAGAATAATATTTACAATGCAGACTAAAGGGGGGGGGGGGGGGGGGGAGAGACAAGGCTTAAAATAAATAAGGCTGACCCCAATTATCTTTGAAAATCCAAGTATGGCAAAGTGTACACACATCATAAAAACATCCTTATCTTGTCACACAGAGGTGGAAGGTGGTTCATTGCAACATGTGGTTCCAGTATTAGGGCTTCTAATGTCACACAGCAAATCAATTTCTAAATTAAAAACAAAACAAAACAAAAAGTAATTTCAGGTTTTTAAAAATCTGATAAGAGTTCTCCATCTGCCATGTGCTACAGTTGACAGCTGCTTCCTTTTGCATTGCTAAGATCAACCTGACCTTAGCCAGCCAGCCTGCGTAGGGTATACAGGAGTTGTCAAACATATTAGTGGAAAGTATTAAGGCTTGGCAGAATTTTCTGTTCTTTGCCTTCTGCCTTTTGCTCTGATTAATACCGATCCTTCTATACTGTTCCTGTCTGTCTCATATTTCTTCTCTGTGTTAGATGCTTTTTAAAAGGAGCATCATTCAGCTGTATTTGACCTTTTATAGAGCAGTGCTGACTCACATCAAGATTTTATAGGCCTGTTAGTTTCTGCACATGTGCAGAGCAGGGGTCCTCTTTGACCTACAGGAGTTACAGAGAGGGAGGCTTTAGGGGAGGGAGTTTTGGAGGGGGTAATTTTCTTCCGAAATAACAATGCTTTATGTAAATATATATATATTTTTTAAAGAGCAAAATTCTATGCAAATTCAAGAGTGGCAAATAATTAAAAAAATGCAATGCTGCAACAAATATAAACATATCCTTATTTTGTCAAATGTATCAAAACTGATTGTTGTAGCCTAAACAGAAAAATATTTTTGTGAAAGAGAGTGGAAAACTTCTGCAGTCTAATGCCAAATCATCATCATCGGTGACAGCATCTGATTTGTCACAGCTTCAGTGTCAAACACAAACACCATCTCAAATATCCGGTAACTCTCCTCTTTTTATTTTTCTCCTCCATTTTTATCTTCCCTCTCTTCATTCCTTGTTCTGCCATGCTCCTTCTTTTATATTTGTTTCAACATCTGTTTCTTTCCTCCTCTTTTTTTTTCAGTTTTCTGTGGCACTGCATTTAATTTGTTAAAAATTTTTCTCACCTCATCCTCTCTGTGGTTCCACCTATTCCTCTATACATTTTTGCTTATGTTTCTCCAAATCCTACCACCATGTTCATCCTTTTTTATCTTTTCCCTGAGTCTCATTCTCTGCACTGTAGTCACTCCTCACATAAACATCTTGTCCCACCACATGGCACAAAAGCATCAGATCAGTTCATATCTAGCCTTATTCCAAGATTCCCCACTTTCATTTTGACACTCTTGACAGCAGTAGGAATGATATGGCCTCTTTACTGATTGCACTCACAACCCACAGTACATGACATCAAATAAGTTCTAGGGCTAGAACACATTTACTGACCTGTCTCCTCCAAAAATATTTTATTTTCTTTCCAACCTTTCGTGAAACCAAGTGGACTTGTGTATGGCCTACAAGTAAACTGTAAAATCATCATAAAGACATAAAATTTCCTCTTACCTGTAGTTCACTACTGTATACTACATGTACATTCAGAAAATTTATATATTGTTTTAAAAATCGTGATCTGCAAAATACATGGCAGTGAAACTGTTAAAACATACCCCCTACTCATTGGGTCTTCAGATGCTGAGTTCACCTTGTACATGTCTGTTTACACATGAAAACAGAAGCTGTGTGCAACTGAGTTGGAAAAGTCACAATATGCAGATGCAAATAACCAGAAAAAACATATTCTGTAGGAAAAAAAAAAAAAGACAGGCAGTTCAAGCTCTTGCTACACTCACTCATGATACATTTATTTTCATGAGCTCTAAATGCAGAATTCTGAGCAGTACAAAGGAAACCACAAGTAGCTTCAATAATGATTATATGCTCCAGATGAATGTTACAAATGTGTAACAAATGTATTGGCGGTATCTATTGCATTAATACTCTGATTCTTTTTCTGTCTATATACATACATAACCCAATACCACTGTATTGTATGATATACCTTTCATCTTCATAAGTAATGGATGGCACATGTCCTACTAGTGGGAAAAAATACTAAGCCATACAAGTATGTTGTGTGTGCTTGCTCTTAATGTATGATTTATGATTTATTGATGGCTTTTATTTGTCCCTGTTCAAAACAGAGACCACTGAACAGTGGACAGTACATAAAAATCCCCTCCCCCATTCTTTTGCTTTCATGCATGAGAAATTATTGTACAAAGGGTCACAGTCTGTCTTTAATTCATTTCTCTAACGTGCTGATTAGACCACTATCACTTAGAATTCTCCTGCTTTTTATGTCACCACTTTAACAAGTTTGTGTCTGCAGTTGTGAAACTTGCATAGATGCTATTATGCAAATCGTGTGTGTGTGTTTGTTTGCTTGTTTGTTTTTCCCCTGCAGTAGCAAGGCAAACTCTTCCCAGCACAAACTGCACTGCTGGATCTGCAATGATATTTGCAAGCACACCGAACACTGAGGTAAACATCTTCTAACTGTTCCTTGTTCATTCGTCTTTCTGGGTCTCCCTACTGTTTGTCTGGTCATTCATTTTACAAGATTTGTTTTTCAAGGTCTAAGCAACAAGGTCGAAGCTAATTTAACGGGGCATCGTTTTGTGTTTACACATATATTCTCTTCAGCTAATTAAGTTGACCTGCCTAACCTCCATGCAGGTAAGTCTGTGTGCTTGCTTATAAAATACATGCAAATATATTGATAATAGAACACTTTTTTTTTTTTTTTTAATGAAGTTGTCAATTTTATTGTGCTCTTTTGGGAAGCAGTAAATACGAGTTATAATGACCAAAACCAGGTGATATACCCTCTGCAAAGTCTAAAGCAGATCACTGCCCATCAGACAACTAATCCACTACCAAGTGCCAACTTCTCGTTGCTATATTGCTTCATTTATTTGCTGCCATTTCTCCTTTGCAGTTGTTCTTTTTAAGTTTTTGCCGTTATTTTTTATTAGTATTTGCATATATATATATTCTTCCATTCCTTGAAACCACTTTGCGAAGGTCAGTGAGATGCAGAGGAAAAGAGTGAGCCTGTCAGAAGGAAACCCGGCCATTGCCTTCCACATAGAAGTATCCAAAGTTCCTAAGACATTAAAGACGTCGCAGTGAGCAGGGTGGCGATAATGAATGCTTAATTGCTTCAAATGGAAGGCGCCTTCCCTTAGCCAGGAGGAGCCCCTTTGTACGGCAGCTGGTGCCGCTTGTAGGGGGTTGCAGCTCTCCCCTCCGCCTTTGGCTCCGCGTCTTGGCCCCGGCCGGGCGGCCGCGCAGCCGTGAGCCCCCGCGGAACCACGCGGAGCAGCCAGAGCCGGCCCGGCAACAGCGCGGCGCGGAGCCTCCGCTCTCTGCTGCATAGCCAGGAGCCGCGGACCCCAAAGCAAGCGCTGCGGGCCGCTCCTGAGGGGTCACCCCGGTGCCCCCCGAGGCAGGCGAGGCAGCCAAGGAGCGGGCAAACCTCACCCGCCCCGCAGCTATCCTGCGCTTCCCTGCCAGCACCATCCCCCTCGGCCATCTCGCTGCCGCTTGTGCTGTTGTTATTTTGTTGATTATGATGTTGCTATTAATTATTTAAAGTTTTGTTTTGTTTTGTTTTGTTTTGTTTTCCTCTAAAGCCACACTCCATAGCTAGGGGTCCGGGCTGTTTTGGAGAAGAAAATTTCCATTGAGAACGAGCATGTGTATGGTGTGGAAGTGGCCCCACGTACGCTCCTTGCGAGACAAGCTCCGTGTGGACAGAGTTTTCCCGCTGCCCCACATCCCCCCTTCTCCCGGCAGTCTGTACCCTTAGAAGTGGGCCGCAGCAGCCGGCGCGGAGCCGGGCTTGGCTTGCTGCTCCCCTCCGGCCCTCTCGGTGAGAACAACGGGGCCCGATCCTCCCCGGAGGGACCTCGTTGGAGTCGTGGCTGAAAAGCGGGCCTTGAGAAACCTCGCTACCTAGAGACTTTTGTTCACCCCAGAGACAAAATCCGCTCTCTATTTCCTGTTCTCGAACACTTCCTGACACGGGGAAGATAACAAAGGGGAAAGTTTAAAGCAATAAATATGCTCCATCCGCCCCGTCCCCCGTCTTCGGCCGGCGCTGAAGCCAGGAGGCACTTGGCCGAGGAGAAATCGGGCTTTCCAGCCGTCGACCGGACAGTTCTTCCTACACAGGGTTCTGCCACTTTCTTAGCATCTTAGAGGATTTTCCTCCCGCCACCCGAACCTCTAGGGTTTATTTTCCTACAGCTGCCAAAGACCTTGTTCCCCAGCCTGTGCTCCCCCTTCCAGCCTGCCTATTGCAGCCCGGATTCAAGAGGGGCCGGTGCCACTGCCCTTGTGCTAGAGGTAGGGCTCTCCGGGAAGGCTCCAGGAAGAAAGGATGGCATTCTGGTAACAAGATTTAACAAGTCAAATGGCATTATTAAAGTCACGAAGGTTTCCTGGACGCGCAGAAGCCCACTGACAGGTTTTCTTGTGCTTTGATAGATTTAGTACTGTTTCGGTACACTTCTCCCTCCAGTAGCTAAGACTTGAAGATTTAAGATCGTACACCTCTACACGACTCAAAGCCTACTCCCGGAGCAGCTAATACACTTCGTGATTGATTTTCCCGCTGAGATGTTTCCCGTTTCAGCCCTGTGAGAAACCTCTGTCCACTCTCGACACACTGCTGGGGTCCTCGCCGCATCCCGCAAGGCAGCGAGGGGAGGTCGGAACCTCAGGGAAGTTTTCCCTTTTGGAAAACATTTTTTCTGCCCAATGCGCCTCAAGAAAAGTTTTAAACTGAAAGATCCTTTCCGTGTGCCCGAGTGGCGAGGCTCTACCGAGCCATCGCGGTGCGGTGGGGCAAAAATACCCATCCTAAGCGCAGGCGGAGTCGCTCTGCGTGCAGGGACCTCGCTGTCTCCCGCTGCGAGGCTCCGAGCCTGGACGGCGACAGCGACGGGCCCCTAGCCCTCACTGCAAGGGCATCTCACTCGACTGTTAAAGCTGCCTCCTTTCCGAAAACGACCACTACTTTATTCATTTATCAAAGCAGTTTTTTTTTTCCCCCCTTTACTTTATTATTTTCCCCTCTGGAGCCCTCCCGGTTTTCGCCACTAAACAATCTCAGGGCAGAATTAATAGCTGTTCTTTACGGGATGGAAAGGGTTAATCGCCGCTGTCGATTTGGGGTTTGGGTTGGTTTTGTTTTTGCTATTTTTTTTCTTTTTCCCTCGAACGCATACAATCTCATTTGAGCCCCTCAAAGTGGTGAAAGGTATTGATTGCTATGTAGATCCACCGACTTTTAGCAGGCTCCCCAAGCCCCCTTCCCAAAAGTAAATATATAAGAAGAGGGAAAAAAAAAAAAAAGCAAGAAAAAAAAAATATATATATATATACACACTTTTGGAAGTGTCCCAAATACGTACAAATGTACAAATCCCGTTTTATGTCTTCCCATTCACGTGTATATTGATATCATAAAAGAGAAATCCTTCAGCGAGGTTTTTCTCCCAATACTTTATTCATTGAAACTGGCAGTTCCACTTATTATTCCACTCCCCTAAACCCGATTCTGATGCTGGCTAAATATAGAGCTTCGCCTTCCTGGGAACGCGAATCGAATTCACAGTAAGCAAATCAGTAGCACAGGAGGGGGAAAAAAAAACCTTGATCAAAGCCCTCCTTTTCTTCCCAATCCTAGTTTGTTGGGGCGGAGACAGGTCTCTCACTTATTGCAAATCATTTGCAAAAATCAAGCTTAAAATGCAATAACCTCTGCCAGAAGTAGTAGATTAAAAAAAAAAAAAAAAAAAAAAAAAAAAAAAGTTATGGGATGGGGTCTTAATAGAATTAAAAAGACTAAATTATTTTCAAGTAAAGATGAAACGCTGGAAAATAAAATGCGTTCTTTCAGAGTTGGGGATGTGTGTATTTTTAATCAGACTAAATTTTTAAAATGGGAACGTAGACATCCACGGGGAAAAATGCACAAGACGGAGAACGGAAAAACACCTTCCCCGCTTCAGCCTCTCCCACAGAATCCGTGGATGCTGTTCTCGATCACTGGGATGCCTCTTTATTTTTTAATTACCACGAACCTTTTGCCAGCCCGCAGCCCGCGAGGTCACCCGGGGAGAGGGGGAATCGGCATGCTCCGTGCAGCGGTGAGGGGGGGGTGGATATTTGCAGAATACCGGGGCGGAAAGGCACAAAAGGTCAGAAACGCGCCCACCGCGCGGGGCCGCGGCCGGTCGCCCCGTGGCCAGCAGAGGTCGCCGCGGTGCCCGCCTGCGCGCAGCCTGCGCGCCCCGGCGCGGGCAGAGGCCGGCTGGGGAAGGGGCCGCCGGCAGGGAACCGACCCGTGCGGAGTGCTGCGCTCTTCCCGTGTCCGCAGCCCTCGCCACGCTGCTCACGCCGAGCACCGCATCTCGCCTTCCGCGGGCGGTGGGGATGTGCGCACGGAGGCCCTGCTAGGGAGCGGCCGCATCGAGCCGGGGGGTGCGCGGCGGGGTTGCTGCGGGCTGCGGAACACGGGGAGGGGATGGCGGGGGTGGGGGTCACAGCGGTGCTCCCCAAGCCCACTCCTGCAGAGCCGTCAGTGTCGATGGGAGCGAAGGTGCCCATTTCCAAAGGTTTGCCCCAAACACGTGCCGGGCTTGTCAGGAGCTGACAAGCGATAATTCTTGATAATTGCTTTTTGGTTACTCAGCTAAAACACAGAATTATAAACTACATCAATAGGTAATCTCTTATATACATATGTATACGCATATACGTAAATGTACACATGTATGTGTAACGCCAGTTTCTTGGAAGTAGAAGCAATCGTTTTACAGGGTTGCGTTTCCCACTGTTTATATAAACGTCGAATATGTAAAGTAAGTGTGTGTGTGTTTGCAACCATATCTTTACCTCCTGACACTATCTTGATATCATTTAAGACAGCTTAGTTATCTCTACAAGTGCCAACGCTGAGTCCCACTTCTTGTTTGAAATAAAGTTGGAGGGTGTGTTTGCTCCCTCAGCTTTGCAAAGGAAAACATCTTGCAAACTAAGTTAGGACTGCGAGGAGATCTGTTGTTTAGCAGCTGTCTCATCAGCAGATGCAAGTTTCAGAACTTTTTCTTGTCTGTTTCATTGCAGCCAGATTTTCCTGCGGGAAGATATTCCGTATGAATATGGCTTTTGCCTCTCTTTCACCCAAACTCTAGACTCGTCGGTTGCCTTTAAAAAAAAAATGTGATGACTGAAAAAAAAAATCCTGATGAGTAGTGATTGGAGGGCACTTATACACTACGTTGATGAGGGCGGTGTAATACCCCATATGGAACAGAACACAAAAATGGGATCTAAACAAACTCCAAATGGGACGTTTAAGTTGGGTGTGGGTGTGTGGATTCTGATGGTTCTGGGGTGCATAGGCTGGGGAGCCGCTGCAGCTCCGCGCATAGACTAAAGGAGACGCAGTGGGTAGCCTAAGCGGAGCCTGCCCTTTGCAAACACACCAAAAGAAGTCAGTGCCCACGGGAAAGTAGCATTTTGCCTGGTTCGGGAAGCTTTCAGATAACCTCCTGCTGCAGCCAGCAGCTCCGCAGGGGCCGGTGCACGGCAGAGCGAGCTGCCGGGTGCTCTGCGCCGGTGCGCACCCGGGGGCACGGGTATTGCACTCTGCCGCACCTCGACGCGGATCTGAGCATCCAACACCTCCTCGAGGGACCAGCGCCACTCAAACGGCAGAGTTCGCGTCCTATCCCCCCCCCCCTTTTTTTGTTTTGTTTTGTTTTGTTTTGTTTTTAAAGGGGTTCTCCAAGGGGAAAGACAGGAGCTTTTCACTGTTCTGTGCGAACCTCCATTTTCGGCCAAGCTAAGAAACCGTCCAAACAGAAGATGCATTTCTATTTACAGATGAGGGGGGAAAGAAAGAGAGAGAGAGAGAAAGAAAGGAAAAGGATCTAAAAGGGACTGGAAAACATAAATAGAAGGGAGGGAGTGTTTAGAGACAATTTAAGGTAAATATTTGTACCTACTTCGATCTCGTGTTTAACAGAAATACTTGAAGCTTTTATTCACAGTTTTAAGAGAGAAGGAGGCTGGAGGAAAACATAAACAATCCCATTTTGCGGCTGGGGCCATGCCCAGCCAGCCAGTCTATCCTCCCTGATCAGGGGAGCGTCGCCTGGGCGAGCCAGAGCAGCGGCGGCTGCCGCCTGGGAAAGATAAACGCTCGGGTAGGAAATAGCAGGATTAACACCACCCTCCCCCCAGATATAATACCTTTACGTACGCATTATATATAATATATAATATATAATATATAATATATAATATATAATATATAATATATAATATATAATATATAAGGTAAATACGGCACGGCGAGCCCGCGAGGGGGAAGGGGTGGAGGAGCCCGAGCGGGGCCGGGAAGGAAAATGAAAGGTGTGACGGGAGATAAGCGGCAGGGACGGAGGAAAGCGACAGGCAGAAAGTATAAAGAGAAATACAAATGAGGAGAGAGGAAAAGTTGCCTGCGAGAGCCCCGCGCTGGGGCCGCCGCGCCGCCGGGCGCTGAAATATGATAATGAGGGCAGCTGCGCCGCGCCGCCCGCAGCCAATGGGCGCCGCGCAGCCGTGACGTCCCCGCGCATGACGTCAGGCCAATGGCGAGCGGGCTGAGTTGGAGCAGAGAAGTTTGAGTAAGAGATAAGGGCGAGGCGAGCGCCCGAGCCGCCAGCGCCCAGTCCGGCACCGCCGCGCCGCCGCACCGCACCGAAACGCACCGAAACGCACCGCGCAGTTACCGCACCGCGCGGCCGGACCCCGCCGCGCACCCGGCGCCGCGCGCCCCCTTCTCTCTCCGCAGCCCTGACAGTATCTCCCACGCCGGTGGTGTTTTTGTTTTGCTTTTTTTTTTTTTAAGCTTACAGTCTCTATTTTTTTCTTTTTGTTGTTGTTATACTTCTGATTTTTGATTATTTTTATTATTTTTGATTATTTTTTATTATTTTTTAGCGACAGCTCTCAAACCTACTTTGGGGTCTTAAAACGAAACCGTACACCATTTCACTGTGGACATTACACCCTCTTACAGATATGGGAGACATGGGAGACCCACCAAAAAGTAAGGCGGAATTTTTACCGTTGTTGGAATAAATATGCTATCTATTGTAATCGTCTCAGGCAGGCGAGCTGAACTTCATTTGAATGGTAGAGAAGGTGCCTTTGTTGCCATGCCTGCATGCTTGCTGTGTTTTAACCTCGTAGCCTTGTATGTTAATAGCCTGGGGTCCTGCTCTTTTTTAAAGTTTGAGGAGCAGGCAAGGTTTTAATGGGCTAACCAAACACGGAGACTTAAATTCTCTTCGTGATAGACTACAGTGAGGCTGTCTGACTATCCAGCACCTAGTTCGTCTAGGGGAGTTAGCATTAGACTTGCAAAAGAGAGCAAGTGACAACCTTAATGATGCTTGTTCTTGCTAACAGCCTAGAGCCCCCTCTTCTATGTCAAAGAGCTGAATGGGAAGCGCAAGAGCCAAGCATCCAACGTTTCCAATCAGAGCCTCTTAAAAAATTATATGTAATGTATAGGTGCTCTCCCTGTAAGGAAAGGAATCCGAACGAGCAAACAATAAAATAAAAATAAAACAAATATGAAGTTTGGAGTTTTGATTCTGTGTGAGGCTCTTGAAATGAGGACCTTCACCCCGAAAAATGTTCACATCTGCATTTTAACATATGTTCCGCCTCCTTACTAAACGAGGCAAAGTTTTGATGGCACACTTCAATTACCATCCAAAAGTGTAGTACTCTTTAAACAAACAAACAAACAAAAAACCCTCCCAGAGTAAGCCCTATAAGGGAACGACACTAAAAGTGTGTTTATCTCGGTAGGAGAATAAATGGTTAGTCAATCATGTATCTATTTTCATTTCAGAAAAACGCCTGATTTCCCTATGTGTTGGTTGCGGCAATCAAATTCACGATCAGTATATTCTAAGGGTTTCTCCGGATTTGGAATGGCATGCGGCGTGTTTGAAGTGTGCAGAGTGTAATCAGTATTTGGACGAGACCTGTACGTGCTTTGTTAGGGATGGAAAAACCTACTGTAAAAGAGATTATATCAGGTACGCCGTTTACATTGTTTAATTCTTCGGTGAGATTTTTATTATTTATTTATTTATTTTTTAAATTTTATAAATCTAAAAGAAGCAGGGAGAGGAAAAATAGTGAGAAATGGGCAATTGCTATATTTTAAGTGATTTTCCAAAGGTACACAGACGGGGGTGGGGGTGGGAGGGAGAGTTCTAGTCTTCAAGCTTTTTATTTCACAAATTCAAATGCAAATCTCTGTATAAACAAAACCACACTCAGAAACAGCTAGCGACTCGGTGGGACCTTCCTGAGGACTTTGGCAACGTATCCTGTGATTCTATCAAAGTGGGAAATCGTAGGTAAGGGAGAATGTTTTCAATAGCATAGAATTATGGACAACGCAGAACTGAGCAATTTTAACATGACCTAAGAAATGTATGTTTGTTTTTTTGCAAAGCCATAATGGCACTCAAAAGAAAACCACTTAAAGCATTTATGCCGTAAAAATAAATACGTGGGGGGAAATAAAAATAAACTAGGCCTATTAAAAAACAAATAGGTAAAAGAACAGAAAACACGTTGAAGTTTCTTTCAGAATGAAGAAAGCTTTTATGGGAAGGTTAAAACCTAGATTGAAACGTTTCTTCGTTAAAATAACTGACATAATCTTTTTAAATATTAACCCCTTTGGTGATATCTGACTGTCTTTTCTTTCTTATCTTATCTGTACTGATGAATTAGACAGAGCAGATCAAATTGCCCATCATCTGTTGGCGAACAATTGGGTATATTTAGATAATGGAACCGCTTCCTTCCTCACATTAAAATCTGGTAACTGATAAAATGTGAGAGTTGCCAATCCTGACACTATAGAGAAACCAAAGCGGGAATTTCGAGAGTGCTTATTATTTGTTCTCCTGGGTCATACTGATCCATTTCGGTGTCTTCTACTGGGCTTGAAAAAACAGAACTTTGACACTGCGGTAGGGACAGTGTTTTTATTTTTTTATATATATATTTTTTTTTTCGGAAAGTTTTGGGAACAAGTACCTACCTACCCTTCTAACATACCTTCTCTAGTTTCTTTGTAATTCTGAATTGAAATAAAACGGTTGAGTCTTTTCTTCTCCAGTACACAATTCATAACCAGATCATTTGTACAAGCCATGCCGTGAGGTTATTCTCAAAGTTTTACTGTGGCAAAAAAGAGCCCTATTATTATTATTATTATTATTATTATTATTATTATTATTATTATTATTATTATTATTATTATCTTCTTTCAATCGCACTTTGGAGATGTGCTACTAGCGTCATCCTTTCACAAGTTTCACATGAAGGGAAAACGTTTTAGACTGAGGTGTACTCACTTACCTCCTGCAGGAACTCAGTGGGAGAAATTTAAAAAACAACAACAACAAAAATGTAACTCTTATAAGTTTTTGCGCAGTACACTTCATTTGCTACAGTTTTAAAAGTAAGTTGTCCATTATGTGCAAGTCGGCTTTGAATTAGACCATGAGCCTAATCTATAATTGTCAGGCATGTAGGCAACACCCTCCAACTTTTGTACCTATTAATGCATACACTCTGCTCTTTTGTAGTTTAGCAGTTTTACAGTTTGCTGTTGTTGTTTCTCTAAACATTATAATTTGCAAATTGTATGAATGTAAGGCGAGTACAAGTCTATAGAAGCTAAATAAGTGTGTAAATAAACACTTACACACAAGTATACATCACAGGCTGTATCGCTAGTGAAGTGTACTGGTGAGGAAACGGGTGTGAATGAATATTAGCTCAGTTTTAAGAGCAGCTTTTACAGTTCTGTGAATTGCATCCACGTTTGTGTGTGTGCATCTGTGCGGTTTGCGGAAAGATTATTAATTTTACTTAATACCAAAGAGTACTATCAATGAGTACTGGGTGGCAGCCGAGAGACAGCAGTTATAGACACCGGAGTTGGAACATTTTCTCCTGCTCATCTACCAACGGGTGAGCTGTCCCCCCCTCCTCCACGGAAGACGAGGAACCCCCCACCCCCTCCCAGAGACGCAGTAGTTGCTGTGGGGGGCTGTCGGCGAGAGGTTGCCCTTTCACTCGTGCTGTAGGGCTTCGGCCCCGGTTCAAGGTGGGAGAAAGTAGGAGGGGAGAAGGAGCCGTGAGGCTGGCTTGCAGAGCCAGAGCATCGAGAATGCCTTTTAGCAGGGGGCGGAGGAGGGGAGTTGCACTGCTAGTGAGTGTGCATGTACATAAGGATATAAGGGGGTGTGTGTGCCTCTAGCTGTTAAATAAAATGAACCTAGCGAGAGAGGGAAAGGGGAAGAGCGCCGGCAGAGCCGCGTCCTGAAGGCTATGCCGGCGGGAGCCCGGCCACGCGTTAAACGACAGAAGTCCTGAGTAGGTTTCTCAAAAAAAAAAAAAAAAAAAAAAATCACTTGGCGAGGCAGGCCTGTTTGGGTGTGTGGAGTGGGTGTCAGCCTCGCCAGCTTCGCCTGTCCCCAATGTACCCGTGCGGGACGGTTCAGCTGCGGGCCCGTCCAGGTCAGGTTCCCCCACCGCGACGGCCGGCGTGAGGGCACAGACGCCCCCTGGCCCCGAGCAGCACGGGCTCTGGGGCGGGAGGTCGGCGTCTCCCAGGGACGGAGAGGGGTCTTTTTTTATTTTTTTCTTCCAATCCTTCCGTCCCTTCTCCTTGCCCACCGCCGTATCTGAGTCTCCGCCACGTTTTATTGCGGGGGGCGAGGGGAAGAGGGAAGGAGGTAGGCAGCGCACCGCCAGCAGCAGAATCCGTTTTATTCCTTTGCCCTTCTGGCTCCCGTATTTTCAAGCCTTATTTATCTTGTGTGCTGCGCGTCGCGCGGCTACGCGGAGCCACGGGCTGCCCACGAGCGCAACTGAAAACCTCTCTCTTTCTTTTTCCCCTTCCTTCCCCCCTCCCTCCCTCCCTCCCTCCCTCCCTATTCCTCGCCCTCCCCTTTCCCCCACCCCGTGCTCTCCCTCTTTCCCTCCTGTCTCCTTCTCTCTGGGCTGGGCCCTGCTCAGGTTATACGGCATCAAGTGTGCCAAGTGCAGCATCGGCTTCAGCAAGAATGACTTCGTGATGCGCGCCCGCGCCAAGGTGTACCACATCGAGTGTTTCCGCTGCGTGGCCTGCAGCCGCCAGCTCATCCCCGGTGATGAATTCGCGCTGCGGGAGGACGGCCTCTTCTGCCGGGCGGACCACGACGTGGTGGAGCGGGCCAGCCTGGGCGCCGGGGACCCCCTCAGCCCCCTGCACCCCTCCCGGCCGCTGCAGATGGCAGGTACTGCCCGCGCAAGGCGCCCGGAGGAAGCCCGCGGGGTTTGGGGAGCTCCACTCCTCCCAGCCTGTGCGGCCACGGAGCGCCACGGGTCCGGCTGCCGACACCTGCGCGGGGGTCGCGCCCCGCAGCATCCCCCATTCGCCTGCCTGCATCCTCCGACGGCCAGGCAGCGGCTGCGGGAGAGCTCCCCCTCCCCGAGCCCCCGACGGCCGGGAGCAGGTCTGCGGCGCGGACCCCTCCGCGGCCGGTCCTGCGGAGCACGGGGAAAAGCTGCTTGAAGCACTGGTGGAAGCAGGGGCCGAACAGAGATAGACTTCATAACTACAGGCGAGCACTTAGGCTGTAATTTAAAACTGTCAAAAAACTAATCTTCAGTAATTGCCTTTTAAAGTGACTCTGCCGTCTTGAAACGTTTTATGTGATTTGATGAGAATTTCATCTTAAAACTCAGCATTGTCACTTCGCAGTCAAACCACCTTGCAACTTTACTCACACTTTTAGTTCTCGTCATGTGCTAAGAGTCAGGGACGCTTAGCAGAAGAAGAGGAACGTTTCTTAGAGACAAACAAAGCTCGATAAAATAATGTTTGCCGGCAGTGTTGCTGGGCAAGTAACTATAACATGAAAGGTTATTTACAAACACTGCTTTGTTTAAATGGGCTACTTTCCTGCTTCTGAGCATTTTTTTTTAAGTGAGATATCTATATGAGGGGAAAAAAACACCACGTAATAGATAATTTCAGAATTTTAGAAAGGTTGTACGTGCTCTCTAGGGTGTATTTGTGCATGTCTTTGAAAAGCATATTGTGTCTGCGGGTAAAATACTGCTAATATTTGAACCCTCCATATTATCTTCATCGAATCATTGCTGACTTATTGTTATAAGCAGATAAGTCAGAAGCCCGGCGTACTTTTCTCCACTTTTAAATTGGGGAAGAATTAATTTTTATTTATTTTTTTTTCCTGTCATTTTTTTAAAGTATTCAACAAAAGTTGACATAAATTCACCTAACACCTCAACTTTCTAAGATAGACGCTTGTCTCCTGAGCTCTGGGATACGGAGCTCTCACAGGATTTCCCTCCGTCGTTACGGTGCAGTGGATTTGGCTTGTTATGCTTTAATTTGGAAGCACCAAACAGCCGGGAGCTGTTACACGTTATCGTGGCCTCTGGCTAAACTGAGATAGATTCAGTATACAAGAAGCAGACCCGAATCATGATTAATTTTAAAAAGTATTCTTTTATTATTTTTCGGGCCAAAAAACTGTTTTGGTGATTTGTCAGAACATAAGTACATAAAACCCTCCCCCTCCTTTCCTAATGCACACACACCTTTGTTAACTCGCCCTCCCCTGTCTAGGCTCATACAGGTTCAAGCTTCTGTCATTAAGGGTTTTAGGAGGGGTGGATTGTTTTTGCAAATTAATTATCTGTGGAGTCAGAAATGTCAGTCCTGTCACTCTACCAGCGCATAAAGCAGAAGCGGCAGCAAGAGCTCGGGTAGAGGTGACTGCCTGAATGGCCTTTGAAAGGGATTCACCCCCCCCCCCCCCCGCCACTCCCACCACTCTCGCCTCCCCCGGTCCCACTGGCTTAGATTCAGAGCCTCTGCAGACTCCCTGTTTCCTACTCATGGGGATCCTATTCCTCCCTTCCCCTTCCCTTACAGCAGAACCTATCTCTGCCAGACAGCCAGCTCTGAGACCCCACGTCCACAAGCAGCCCGAGAAGACCACCCGAGTCCGGACTGTCCTCAACGAAAAACAGCTTCACACCTTGAGGACCTGCTATGCTGCCAACCCCAGACCCGACGCCCTCATGAAGGAGCAACTGGTGGAAATGACTGGCCTCAGCCCGAGGGTTATCAGGGTTTGGTTTCAAAACAAGAGGTGCAAGGACAAAAAGAGAAGCATCATGATGAAGCAACTTCAGCAACAGCAACCAAATGACAAAACTGTAAGTGCCTTCAGTCTCTAACCATGCATTGCCTTCCTTCCTAAAGAGAAACCCATAGGCTAAGGCCAGTCTGTCCAGCTTCTGGGGCTGATTGGGCGCATTTGATTTTATGGGAGCTCCCTTAAAACAAACAAAATAGTAACATTTAAATATTATCTGCTTGTTCTGCTCTCAGTGCAATTAAAACAGACCACAGAGAGAAGCAGATATAGGCTGCTCAAGCGAACACACGTATTTTTGTGGGGCTGAGGATTCGCAGTGGATTAGGCTAACTTCTATGCAGCATGAATTGCGACCTGCAGAGCTTATGGGATGTAAAAAGCCCATCCTTATGTAATATTTATATTGCAAATGCAAAGGACTCCTTGAGGGAAAATGACGCATTCACCCTCTTCAATGGTTTTACACAGGAGTAAACCCAGAAGTAAAACCCATGAGTGAAAGGGTAATTTGGTGTATTTCCTTAGCACTTTATATACATGTGTGTGTTTCTCGGTGCATTTACTGTAGGAAAAAAAAAAAAAAAAGTGCAAAGTTTTTGGAATTACCGTCGTGTCTTCAGGTTACTTAATAGATAGATGGTTCTTGCGTAGAAATATATTGAGTTCTTTTCTGCTTGCAACTTTTTTTTTTTTTTTTTTTTTCTGCTGTTTTTGCTAATCTACTTGAAGAAGAGTCTGTTACTCTCTCTCTGTATATTGACTGACCTGAGAATGACTATTAATTCATAAGGCTGCCTAGTTAAGTGGAATTTAAGGAGTTTCATTTTACCGTGTTGGAATGCAATAAAACACGATGTTATTAACTCGCCTGAACAATCTATTCGTCGAGGGTTGGAGTTATTTTGTATACAGTGCCTGATCCACAGGGCATACCGGGGAGCTGGTGTTTCCCTTTTTAATATTTATTTATTTAGTTATTGCTTTTGAAAGAGCATGGTACTGGAGCTCCCCAGGTTTATCGTTCAGAGGATATACGATCCAGTTAAGGTCACTCAGAACAAAACCAGCCGGGATGCAAACTAGAAAGCGAGCATGATTAACCGTTTCTTGTGCCGAGCCATCGGCAGCCGAGACACTAGCTATTCGCGTTTGAGAAGGCTGGGAGGGGCTGGAGGGAGGTTATGCTTTGAGAGAAATACGAGGATTAAAGGGAAAGAAAGTAAACTTCCAGTGTGATAAATGCAGCCGGGCAGAAATGGACTGACCTAAAGTAGAATAGAGTAAGACATTCACAGCAGATTAACAAAGCAAATATAAGCAACTGTATAGATAAGATAGAAAGCAGTTTATTGACACAGCGCTTATATACAATAAAGTTAACCAAGCTCATTAACATCTTTTGCTGGGCTGTTTACAGAATATCCAAGGGATGACAGGAACTCCGATGGTGGCTGCTAGTCCGGAGAGACATGACGGTGGTTTACAGGCGAACCCGGTGGAGGTGCAGAGTTACCAGCCGCCCTGGAAAGTCCTGAGTGACTTCGCGTTGCAGAGTGACATAGACCAACCTGCTTTTCAGCAGCTAGTAAGTGTCGGTTCCCAGCCAGAGCACTGGGGGAGTTCGCTGACCCACAGCCCCTGGAGATGAGCAATCCAGGCTAGCCGGGTTTTCCTGAAATTACGAGGTGGGCATTTTGACACTCCGTAAATGAAGTGAATTAAACTGATTTCGCAGGGCTTGGTACAAAACGGACCGCAGATCTTGTCGAGGTGAGTGCAAGCTGGGTAAGGCCTGACCCACGTCTGCGTCTAATTCAGCTCGCACGCCCCTGAAAACTGAAAGCTCCTCCACTTGAAATACTAAACTATTCCTCAGTGTCATTTAGTTGTATGCACGTTTCTGAAAGGAGTTTCAAAAATTTGTTCCCCACTCCCACTTCGGGCTATTTTTCACCTTATAATATACAATAGACTTAAAAACTGTGGTTGCAACATCAGCCTGAATTCTTCTTTTGTCCCACAAACATGAACAGTTTAACTAAAATGTCGAATTCCTTGTTTTACTTATATAAATCTCGATATCATTTTATACTTCTCTATTTATATATATACAAATATATAACTAGAGCATACGTTGTTGTGCTTTGGAAATAGAATTGTTAGTACGTATTCACATGCAAAATTCAAACAATGTAATGAACTGCCTTAAGCCAAAAGAAAACAGATATTTTTAAATAAATTCTGTTTTTAACTCAATTCCTTATGCCTACATCATTTGGCAGCTCATATGGGACCATATCATCAGCAATACTTAGGCCCAACCAGGTGAATTAAGGACAGAAGTTCAACCTTAACTCAATTTCCTGGCCTAAGTGTGTTAAAACCAGATCTTTAATATAATAAGGTATGTTGTGTATGGTTTTTCAGTGATTCCAAATAATACTTAATGATGAAACATTAATATACAGACCCTTCTTTGATATGTCAGGAATCTTTTTCCATATAAGTGACGGAAGATGAAAGTTTTTAGCCGTGTCAGGAGACATATTCAGTCTTTTTACAGTTTAGTATCACAATCCTTTGCAGGGTCCCCTTATTATTATTATTATTATTATTATTATTATTATTATTATTATTATTATTATTATTATTATTATTATTATTATTATTATTATTATTATTATTTCATTGCTTCCTGCTAAGTTGCAGGCTGCAGCCTGCTTGCCTCCCCTGGTGCACTATGTTCATTCAACAAACTGCAGCACAGAAACAGAGCTGTTTGCATCATCTTACTTTGTGTAACCACTAAAAACAACATTTTCCTGCTTTAATCAAGCTGTCAAACAGACACAAGAAAAAATGATATCCTTCATTTGCCTTGTTTATTGTGTTTTAACAGAATAGGATACTTTTAAAACCTTTGAAATATATATATATATATATATATATTTAAGGGATCGGTCTAAAGAAAAGTCATGGTGGAATATGGAGAGGCCAAATAAGGATAGGTCAAATATATTCACATATAGAGACGGATAATTCATTAGATAGATAAATATTGATGTATATTGTGCATAATGTCTGATACTGAAAAGAGATAAAATAAAAGATTGTGGACGGAACAGACAGTTAATCGACCATTCAGGGCACTTCTCTATTCTGGAAAGGGCCTTAATCATAGGATCACCCTGTGATAGGTGCCAAAGAAATGCATTTGGATTAACAAAGTTCCATCCTTCACATTAGGCCTTTTGCAAGCACTTCTTCTAAACTAAAAGGAGCTGTGGACCACTTTAGGATGGAGAAGTGTAACCTTCTTTATCAAACTGTCTCTTGTTAAAAGAGATACCAAATTCTCAAATTGCAAGTGAAATAGATGGCTTGTTCAAAAGCTTTCTTCTCCTGGATGCTTCTCACAGGTTTCTTTTAATAAATGCACAAAGGGGGAAAAATGTAACATTGAAGTTTTGTGTCAAAAAACACATGCATTCTTAAATAATTGACAAGAACATCCTGTTGGGATCATCACTCTTGCAAGACATGGAAGAAAGCCGCACTAATAAGGTTGTTTGCTCCCCCCCCTCCATCTATTTTTTTTTTCCTTCATGATTTGCCTAAGTCCTGAAGAAGATTCGTATGAAGTCCAGTGGGGTAATTAAACAAAACAACAGTGACATAGACTCCCATGGAAATGTATCTGGCCATTCAGCTGCATGCCTGTATATTTATTTTTGCATTTTTCTTTTTCTTGGAGTGCAGCTCTTCTTTGATTGTTACAAATGTAATTATTATTTTTTTTTTTTTTCCAGGTTAATTTCTCAGAAGGAGGACCAGGTTCCAACTCTACTGGAAGTGAAGTAGCATCCATGTCCTCTCAGCTCCCAGATACACCCAACAGCATGGTAGCCAGCCCTATTGAGGCATGAAGAACATTCACTCAGATTTCTGTTGTTGTTGTTTCTGCCCTTGCCCTCACCTCTGTTGGAGAGAGTGGGAAAATGATCGCATTGGGACTCTGAAATTTAGTGGGGAAAAGTATTTAACATCCCTGTAAAGGAACCACTCCATGAAATGAATGGAATCATGTTTGAAAAGACAAGGTAATATGGTAGCAACACTGTGAAGACAATCATGGGATCTTACTAGAATAAATATTAAAACAACAACAAACAACAACAAACAACAACAACAAAAGCAAAACAAAAGAAACAAAAAGAAAACAAAAACAAAAAACACTATTCAGTGTTCTTAAGGGGATAAAAAAAAAGGACATTTTCAAAACGTAGAGGATTTGTACTCATGGATCTCAGAGAAAAAAAAAAAATACGTGAAAAAAAAAAATTATCTTTTCCTTTGACTGCACATCTTAGAGAGAAACCAAGGTAGAGGGGACTTTCTATCGAGTCCCTCCTAATCTGAAATGGTGCTGTTTCTATATTGGTCATTGCCTTGCCAAAAGGAGCTCCAGTAGGTTTTCCATCATCAGGAAAGAGACGATTTAGCCCTGCATTGTTGAAAGATTAATTGCAGGAAGGTGGAGCTGCATTGGTTTGCAATGTTGTTTTTAGTTGACTCTTAACAAGGGGTTGTTTCCTGGGTCTCTTATAGCATGTACTGTAGCGGAGTTTTGGTTTTGTTTGGTTGAGATCCATCCTCTATCAAGTCTGAAGCGATTAAAAATAGGTTTTTGAATTACTCTTTAAAAACCAATTTATAAAAGCATTGCAACAAGGTATACCTCTATTTTTGCCACAAAGCGTCTCGGGATTGTGTTTAAATGTGTCCGTCCAAGAACCCTCCCCCTCCCCCAAAGATGTGTATAGTTATTGGTTAAAACGACTGTTTTCCCTCTCTTTCCCTCTCTTTCCCTCTCTTTCCCTCTCTTTCCCTCTCTTTCCCTCTCTTTCCCTCTCTTTCCCTCTCTTTCCCTCTCTTTCCCTCTCTTTCCCTCTCTTTCCCTCTCTTTCCCTCTCTCTCTCTAAATAAATAAACAGAAAAAAGCAAAAAAAAAAAAAAAAAGTAAAAGAAAAGGAAAAGGAAAAAAACACCAACCTTTTTTGTTTGCTCTTGCATTGCAAAATTATAAAGTAATTTATTATTTATTATCGGAAGACTTGCCACTTTTCATGTCATTTGATTCTATTTTTTTGTTTGCTGAAGTAAAAGAAAAAAAAAGGAAAAAAAAAGAAAAGGTTGTACCGTGGTCTTTGAATTATATGTCTAATTCTATGTGGTTTTGTCTTTTTTTTTTTTTTTTTTCCTTAAATATTATGTGAAATAAAAGCGCCATATGTAGAATTATTTTATCTTCAGGACTATTTCACTAAATAAGCGTTTGGAATAGAGAAAATAATAATATTAATATTAATAATGAACAAAGTTCCCTCTTAAATATTTGCAAGTTAGCAGCTAAAATACCTGAAATAAAATATTGCATGCAAAGCCCTGTCGTTAGTGAATACAAGGAGTGTGATATTTTATTGCAAGTATTAATGACCGGCTTGTAAATTTCCGTTTCAACAACTATATCAGGGCTAGTTGGATGCCTTAGCTTTCAATCGATAACATTAGAAACTCTCTTGTTCTCCCCCTCCCCCTATCCTTTACCTTTAAAAGTGATATTACTCTAAGCATGATCTGACATAATGTTAAGACGTCTAAAGAACCGGGAGCTCAGGCTTTTTTCTGAGTTCTATTATTTTTTAAAAATAATAAAAAGAAAGTGCTGTATACCAAAGCCTCGTTGTTGAGATTCGTTAAAGTGACCTGTACTTTAAGTATAAGCTCCTGATAAAAGGGACGCTTTTTGCTTAACAAGTCAAGTATGACCATTATTTATCAGTGTCTGCTGTCAAAACGATTGAAAAAAATGCTGCAGAAGGAGTAGAATGAGGGATATTGCTGTGAAATTGCACGATCGGTATTCCTTATTTTCTGTCGACTTCCCTCTCTTCACTCCCTCTTTTCTTCCTTTTTTAATTTGCGGGGGAGAGGGTGGTGAAAGCTAGAAACGTGGGCGAGTTCTTGGGGAAAAGTAGAAAGAAGAAAAAAGTATTGAAAGGGTTGTTTTTGCTCCAATCAAGTGTTCCCTAGTGCTCCTGGCCAGCACAAGACAAACGCTCACTTTAAAAAATCCTTAAAGGACTGGAATATACAGAGATTTTTAGTGTGACAAGGACAAGTTGGTTTGCATGATAGTTACTCCAAAGCCTAATGTTTTCTTAACATAACCTTCTTTTTTCCTCCCTCCTCCCCATCTCAGTCCACTCT
>NC_140126.1:13366465-13371465 GCF_964035555.1 Netta rufina
GCGGAGCCCCGCGGGCCCGCCGCACCCTGCTGGAGGCCCGGGGCCGCCGCCGAGATAAGCGGCTCACTGGAGGGCAAAGGGCTTGCATTTGGACTGGCAAGGGAGCGACCTATTCCTCGAAGCGCACACGGCATCCCGGACTCGGGGAGCTGCAGCCGAGCTCTGGCTCCGGTCTTGCAGCTGTTGGGGGTCCCCCGCTCGAGATGTGTCTGCATCCGCGCCCACCGCGGGGCTCCTGCCCCACGGAAAGCCTTCTGCCCTCACAAGCCCACCCATCCCCTCGAGGCTTGCGAGGGGCCTGCGGTTGCTCTTGACATGGCCGCCCTAGGGTCTCGGGTTCGACGTCGATGTGCGCGTCCCCCCTGCTCCGGGTGCCCTGCTGCGCGGCCCTGGGGCCCCAGGGTCACGCCAGAGCCTCCCCCAGAAACTTCAATGAAGCACACCTCGTCTTATTTTACAGTTATTTAATTTGCTCGTGTGTGTATTCCTTGATGGCCTTCCGTTCTCCTTTCATTTCATATATTTGTGGAATATTTCTTCCCTCCCCCAAAACTTTGATTTTTTTCCTCTCTGGAACAAACAGAGACACACTTTCGAGCCGTCCCTCCTAGTGCCTTCAGGAGAACACCCTTCCTGAGCTCGAACAGCAGTATTTGTGCAAGAGAGAGAAAACATCCTCTGTATGAAATACGTGTACTTATGGTGCTCTGTGCAGGTCCCTGCGCCGGTCACCGTTTCTTCCCACTCGGGGAGGGCGGCAATTAACATTCCCAGTTCCGCTGTTTTCTTCGTGCTGCAGCCCATCTTAGTGATGGCAAATAAGGTCTGTTAAAGCCTGCTACCATTTCTATGAGAATTTGTTAGCACACACAGAAGCCAATATTCAAACTCTTCTAATTTCAATATTTGTGCCAGGTTAATTAGCTCTCAGCATCTCCAGCCAACGCAGGAGTAAGAACGCTGAAACCGGGGGTGTGAATTCCAGCACAGAGATCAGTCGGACGTCTCCACGGTGAGTGCTTGCTTTTATATACGTGTGCCTAAATAGATATTGATAAATCCACTCTGGATCACCCAAAAGCGGCAGTGAGGAGGGAACGGCTGGCTTGGGGAGGACTCACTTGCCACCGCTGTTGCCCGCCGTAGCCTGAGCGCACCACCGGGACGGAGCCCCTTACTGGTCTGGGTCGCCGGTGCCAGGCGGTTTCGCGGCACCGCCCGTGCTCACCCGTCTACACGCCCGAAGCGCCGGCAGCGTTTTACGGTGCGAGGTGCCGCTGCTGGGCGCTTTGGGCTCTTCAGCGGAACTGTAAGTAGTTAATAAAGGGGCTGGGAAGAGATCCTGTTTACTGATTGTTCCTGATTGTTGTTTTCTTGATAACAGAGCAAGCCACTGAATGACTGTTTGAGCTCAGGCGCCACAAACATAACTTAACAGCTCCCAGTGTGCCGGCCCTGCTGGAGGATCACTCCTCACCTCCCGGGACTTGTGAAGTGCAGGCGGAGAAGGCAGCTCCCAAGGAGGCGGCGGGGAGGCAGGCTCCGGGGGGGCGGGGAAGGCTTGCTCTGTTTCCGTATCTGCTGTCCTTAGTCAGAGAAAGGGGTGCTAAATTAATCGGTGCGTTTCCCCAAGGCTTCTGCCCGTGACGAAGGTCGGGGCAGGGTCAGCAGTGCGTCTCTCTTCACAGCATCCTAGCCGGAGGATGCGGCATTTACAAAAGGCGGCTGTTTCATTTTAAACCGAATTTCCTTGGTGCGGCCGAGCCGCACTGCAGAAGTGCTCGGGGCTTGGCCGGTGCCGGGGAGGGAGAGAGGCGGAGGCGGGGGAGCCGCGCAGCGTCTGTCCGCGGCCGCATCGCCGGGGACCCGAGAGCGGCAGCACCGGGGAGGCCTCCCCACTGCTTTTGGGGCTGCACTGACTACCTGTAGCTCCGGCTTTCTCTAGGGGGCGGCGAGGGGGGAGTTGTGGGAGAAGGAGAAAGGTTGTAAAACAAGACTTTTTTTTTTTTTTTTTCCTGGAGTATTTTTTTTTGCCGCTCCCCCTCCTCTCCTTTATTTATTTTTATTTTTATTTTTATTTTTATTTTTATTTTTATTTTTATTTTTATTTTTATTTTTATTTTATTTTTATTTTTATTTTCTCCGGGAAGACAAAACAGAGCAAGGTGTGTTTGGTGGAGAGAGGGCGGGCAAGTTTTCCAGAAATAAGTGACACGGCGCAAAGCAGAGCTTGGCTCCTATCTTGAGGCGGCAGCGGGAAGAGGAAAATAGGGTGTTACTCTGGCTTTTCTTTGGGAGGGCTGTTCAGGCCGGTAGATCTCCAAGGCTAATCCAAACAACCCGCTTGACTTGTGAGGTCCGGAGTCTAGACAGAGCTGGTGGCTCGCGGCTCCTTATCTGGTTTTGGAATCAGCCAAAAGAGACTTTTCTTAATGTCCACAGCAGCACTGGGATCTGCCGGGGCCGGGGAGCCACCGCACCTCGCAGACAGGACAACAAAAACACCCACCACCTGGAGGCTTTACAGCCCGCTTTGTTGTTCCCGAGTCCTGTCTCGCCCCATGTCCTCAGCCGCCAGGCAGGGGTAACCCCCGTCCCCCGAGCTGTTTAACACAACATAGACCCCGCTGCTCGCCCTGTCGTCCCTCGGGCACTGAAATGCCACCTCCACAGGAAGATGGGGCAGTTGGCAGTTTTTCCCAGCTTTGGGACTACACCTTGAAAGGGGTTCGAAGTGCTGGTTCTCTCTCTCTCTCTCCTTCATTCTTTCTTCCTTTCTTCCTTTCTCCCTTTTTCTTTCTTCCTTTCTCCCTTTTCTTTCTTTCTTCTTCTTTCTTTCTTTCTTTCTTTCTTTCTTTCTTTCTTTCTTTCTTTCTTTCTTTCTTTCTTTCTTTCTTTCTTTCTTCTTTCTTTCTCTCTCTCTCTCTCTCTCTCTCTTTCTCATTCTTTCTCTCTTCTTTCTCTCTCTTTCTTTCTCTCTTTCTTTCTCTCTTTCTCTCTTTCTTTCTCTCTTCTTCTTTCTTTCTTTCTTTCTTTCTCTCTTTCTTTCTCTCTTTCTTTCTCTCTTTCTTCTCTCATCTTTCTCTCTTTCTCGTCTTTCTCTCTTCTTTCTCTCTCTTTCTCTCTTTCTCTCTTTCTTCTCTTTCTCTCTTTCTTTCTTTCTTTCTCTCTTTCTTTCTCTCTCTCTTTCTCTCTTTCTCTCTTTCTCTCTTTCTTTTTCTTTCTTTCTTTCTTTCTTTCTTTCTTTCTTTCTTTCTTTCTTTCTTTCTTTCTTCTTCTTTCTTTCTTTCTTTCTTTCTTTTTCTTTCTTTCTTTCTTTCTTTCTTTCTTTCTTTCTTTCTTTCTTTCTTTCTTTCTTTCTTTCTTTCTTTCTTTCTTTTTCTTTCTTTCTTTCTTTCTTTCTTCTTTCTTTCTTTCTTTCTTTCTTTCTTTCTTTCTTTCTTTCTTTCTTTCTTTTTCTTTCTTTCTTTCTTTCTTTCTTTCTTTCTTTCTTTCTTCTTCTTTCTTTCTTTCTTTCTTTCTCTCTTTCTTTCTCTCTTTCTTTCTTTCTTTCTTTCTTTCTTTCTTTCTTTCTTTCTTTCTTTCTTTTCTTTCTTTCTTTCTTTCTTTCTTTCTTTCTTTTTCCTTCCTTCCTTCCTTCCTTCCTTCCTTCCTTCCTTCCTTCCTTCCTTCCTTCCTTCCTTCCTTCCTTCCTTCCTTCCTTCCTTCCTTCCTTCCTTCCTTCCTTCCTTCCTTCCTTCCTTCCTTCCTTCCTTCCTTCCTTCCTTCCTTCCTTCTTTTCTCCTTTTCTCTCTCTTTCTTTCTCTCTTTCTTTCTCTCTTCCTCTCTTCCTCTCCTTCTTTCTTCCCACCCCTTCCTCTCTTCCTATCTTTCCCTCCCCTTGTGTTTGGTGTCACTATTTTATATATATATGTATATGTATATATATGTATATATACATATATATATACACATATATATGTATATACTTAAGGTCTTAAAGTTTTGCAGAGAATGAAATAAAACAAACAAACAAACAAACAAAAAAAACACAAAAAAAACACAAAAAACAAACTAAATCCAATCCTGTTCATCAACAGTAAGGATTGATTGAAGCATATCAATTAACAGAGAGGAAGAGAGGAAGTCGGTTTAGATATAAGATCTTCTTTGGGAGTAGAAAATTGCCTTCTGTGTTCGTCCCATTATGATGGGTTTTGGATACTGCTAGCTGTAAAGCTTGTTTGATGCAGTTAGGATCAATAAAAACATTTAACTCAATAGCAAACAGTATTTTGGAAAGGGAGAAAGACACATCTTTGGTTAGATGTCACTCTTTCTATTTATTCATGTTCTTGAGCTTTCAAACTCTCCTGGCATGTTGGGCAGATGGATGGTATGTTTCCAGATTTCTGGACACTGCTAGAGCTCATCTGCTGTCTCTGTGGTTCCTCTACTGGAACACAATATGGTTTGCAGTGACTCTGTGTGATTCCTCTCCAAAACCTGTGCTGTTTGCAGTTGAGTTCAGGGCCGTGATATTCCATTTTAGAAGAAAGCAAGCTGATTTCTCTTACTATGATGTACTGATATCCTATATACAGAAGATATTGTAACTGAGTCTGCTAATGTGGAATTATGAAATTTGCCATTGGGTAGAACTCATTCTCTCTGAAATTTAGAAGGTTTGTGGGTAAGTGCTGTTTTCTAGATTTACATGTAGAAGTTGCAAATTTTCTTGTGTACAGACCAAATTATACTGCAAAGCTTTTGTAATCATTTTTCCATTAAACACAATTAAACCATTTTAAACTTCCTATAGCTCAGAAAATTCAGGATCAAGAATGCAACATTTCCCAAGAAAAAGAATCTTAACCATGATCCTGATACTGCCACCCCCCCCCCCCCCGCCCCCCAATCTCTCTCTCTTTCTCATGGGTAAAACTTAGTGTTTATTTTTATCTGTCACAAATACAAGGTGTTGTTTGAAATGTGTTAAACTTAGCAGGTATATAGAGATA
>NC_140126.1:13373965-13396189 GCF_964035555.1 Netta rufina
TTGACCAGTTAATGATCATTTAAGTATGATGAGATATTTCCTCAAGTTCTCAATCACATTTTTAAGACAGGTCATGTTAATCTGAATTGTTTTTTAGGTAATTTTTTAACACTTTTTTTTTTTTTTTATATATATATTGTAAGGAATTAATTTTATTTGGGGATGAAGTGAGTAGAGTTAGGTGAAAGTACGTGATTTTTTGAATGTGGGGTTTAAAATGAACAAATAATTAGTGTTCCTGTGCTGAATTTAGGTCAGCAAAACTCTCAGGGACAGTGATAAGGTAAATGTAATTGTGAGGGCAATGTGCAAGATTGAAAGGGAAGATGGAGGAGGATTATATCTACCTTTGACATGACGCAGAGCTGTGACATCCTGATAACATTCTCTGGAGCTACAGCCCTGGTTTCATTGTGCAGCCCAGCCTCGTGCTTTTTGACTCACTGCTTGTGAGGGGTAACATCGTTTCTGATGGGGAAGGGTGGTTTACTGCACCTTGGGCTTGGCAGGAATGGTTACACAGATATTATCTTCCTAGCAGAGATCTTGAAAAGAGCTGTAGATATAGTTCCCAAATTATGAAGCTGTCTCAGACTCACATCTGTACAGGAAGAGGCACTGACCACAAGGAGAGCTGATCTCTTGAGGATGGATAGAGCTCAGGCATCTGTGATGAACTTCCCCATGCATTACTATACACAAAATATTGGCAATTGGTCTGCAGGGCTTGAAGGGGAGACCCAGGCTTGTGTTTCAGTGCAGGCTTTTTCCATCTCTGTGAAAACCTCTCCAGAGCAGTTGCAGGGGGGCTGGGGATGGCAGCAGTCCAGCTGGGTGTGGTGAGGCTGAAACGTGCCTGTTCTCAGGAGTTGGGCTGCCCTAATGCATGGCCGCTCTTCCTCCCCCTGCACCACTCAGGCCATGACCTGGAAGCCTCCAAATGTGGGAGAGCCCAGCCCTGGCTGATTTCTTGGCCTGAGTTCCCACACTCCCGGGTCCTGTCTTTGGCATTGTCTCTCCTTGCTCCCTGTGATGGGCAGTATGCTGCGGCTGGTGCTGGTGAGGATTCTCCTGGCTGCCTCTGTCTCCTCAGCCAGCACAGGATCTGCTCCAAAATGCTGAGATGTGAAACTCAGCACATGACACTTGCTGTTTAACGTCTGCATGAATACCTATGCCATAACTGAAGCAAAGGACACAGCAAGTTATGCCTGCTCTAGGAAGTGAGCTTTAGTGGGACAGGGTATATGCTGAAACAGCTAATTTTGGACATGTGGTTCTGTAATGGAATACTGGCTCTGGAGTGGCATCTTGTGCTGTAGAGGAAAGATGGGGAGAGCTGGGTGTTGGAGAGCTGAGTGTTTCTGAGTGGGATTAATGGAAAAACAGCTGCTTCTGATTGAGCACAGGGATAGATCACAGATTCTGCTCTTCTTCAGGACTTGGGCCCCAGTGCTACCAAGTCATTTCTTCCTCCTAGAATTTACAGCCCAGGCTCCTTTGTAATAACAGGCACTTATGTCCCTCTCCCCTTTTTTTTTTTTTTTTTCCACTGAGAGAGAGAAAGAGAGAGATATGGGGTATCATGGTATCATTTTCAGCTTTCAGAAAATGTAGGGTGGTAGCTCCCCCTACTCTATGAGTGGTCTGTGGCTACAGCATTTATTTGGGATGTGGCAGACCTTGTTTCAAATTCTCTCTTTGCCTGAGGTGAGGCAACCATGCAGTCATGTGTCCTTGCCCCAGCTAAAGGAGCACCCTAATCCTTGGGCTATAGATTGTTGGGAGATGAGCTTGTACGTAAAAGCTGGTGTTTGTCATGGGGTGTTTCTGTCTTTTCCACTGAAGCACAGGAAAGATTGTAGAGTGTAAATGAGGGTATGAGGTTTGAAACCTGTGTCACTGGAAGCAGGTCTGAATCCACTCAGAGGAAAAAAAAATATCTAAGGTATATGACCTGTCAGGAGTAGGGAGGTCTGAGCATAAGCCCAGACAGAGCTATGGGTTTTCTAGAAACTCTAATGTTGACAGCTGAGGACTCCAGGATCAGATGTCTCTGGGACTGGTCATCAGGTAGACAAAGGTTTGAGAATCCCAGTTTCAGGCCTAGTTGCTTAAATTGCAGCCAAACCTCATGCTGGGCACCTATATCTTTTTTTTTTTTTTTTTTTTTTTTTTTTTTTTTTTTTTTTGATGGCCACCCTTGTGTTTGCAGTGTTCTGACAGTAACTGCTAGAAGAGGCCCAGAGCATCTACTGGAGAAAAGTTGGAAGTTTCTACCTGGGAAGTTTCCATTTTCCTGGCAACATGGAGAAGGTCACATGAGGCAAAAGAGGGACCCTTGATCTCTGCCTCATTTAATGCACTCATTGTTGTCAAATGCCTTGCTCAGTGTGTGAGTAAGACTGAAAAATATGTGAGTGCTTGCTGGCCACAGCATGGCCTTCACATGGCATGTGCCATGGTGTGGAGGAGGCTGCTAGCAGCTAGGGCAGAGCCCATACAACAGAGCCCTGCTCCCTGGGGGCTCTGTTAGCTGCTAAATTAGAAACATTTAGCTTTGACTGCAGCTAGGTGATTCCATCAGGTCAAAGGAAGGTCTTCTCCACAACACTGCTCTATCTTTTTCTGTCCAGGATGTTGTTATTTTTTCCTTTGGACAAAGACATTGCTCTTGTGTTCGATGCCCTGGTACTTAGTTTCTTGCAATAGTCTCTACGTTATAGCAAACAAATTAGTCTGAGCTCAGTGAGTTTCATCTCTATTAATTAAGTAACGTGTCTTACTGGGACACAACACTAGATTTCCCAGAGCTCTGTTAGCCAGTGTTTAGTCTCCAGGTGGAGTTAATTTTGGCTTGCAGAGTGTATATATACTGCATGTGAATCTATCTGATAAATGTGTCTGCAGGTGCAACCTGTTGTCACTGATGCTAAGTTTGAGTAGCCACAACATGAAAATGGGAATGAACCACCTGCCAGCAAGCTTCTCTGAGCCTCTGCTTTTGAGCATATTCACTTCCTTTTTCTAATGTCACTGTAGTAAGAATATGTTAACCTGCAGGACAGGACCAAGTTATTAGGGTGGCTAAGATAGAGGAAATTGTAGAAGAAGATGCATGAATTTGAGAAAGATGACCATGGATGAAGTTTTCAGCTCATCTTGGGAAGTTATTTTCTGAGTTAGAGGTTGTTTTTTCTTTTTATAATTTTATAATGGATTATATTTGCATCCACAAGAGCTATAATTCCAAATTTGCCTGTCAGGCTGGGAGTAAATATTGCATTTCTTCCTAGAGTACTAGTAGATGTGGTCTCCTCTTCTGGAGCTCATGAAATAGCATGCTTACCCACACTCACACCATTTTATTTTTATTAGGGATACAACTGTTCTACTGAGAAATTCTGAAACTGTTGTAGTTGTTATGCAACCGTTAGCATTGTGTGCAAACAACAGTGGTTCCTGTACAAGCACTTGGCCAAGCACATAGCTCTGGGGTACTCTTGCCTCTTCATATTAATTTGTTAATCCTTGTTTTATTCAGTTCTACAAAGTGAGTCAAAACTCAGAAGCTTTTATTTATAAGGAGACTTGTCTAAAAGCATGCTGTAGGTATAATTGCAGCAACAATTGCAATTTGTAATGCAACTGTCTTTCTGAATATTAGGAGAAATCTCTTGGCAATGGAGGGCTGTGGTAGGCTGTGAAAGAATCTCACCAGGTTTCCATAATAAAAACTGTTAGCTGGATCATTTAATGTTTGATGGAAAGTGGTGGTGGGAAGTGAATGGTTAATACAAAGATTCAGCTTCATGTGAAAAAAATGCATTACTTTCACCACTATTAATTCAAACCTGAAGAAACGAAAAATATGACTGAGAGGTGCAAAATAGAGAAGCAATATAACATTTTTTTCAGAATACTGAATTTTTAAGGATCATGAGAAGCACAATTCATTCTGAATATACTTTTTTTCATCATATAGTAGAAATTACAAAAGAGTTCAATACCATCTAAACACAGTTTTAGGTACAACTAAGGAAACTAGCAGCTTTTCTTCCTCTTCATATTGTATCTTGATCAGGTACACTGCTCTGTCCTGATGCATACTATACACAGCATGGACTTTAGAGGTGGGACAAAGCCCTACAAAGGTGTTTTTTTTAATTATTATTAATATATTTTTTTTTTTTCTCCCCTTTGGTACCACACCCACAACACAAAAAGGCTGGTGCACAGAGTGAAGATCTGATCCAGGATGTTTAAAAATACCATATGTCTAGTGACTAAGCTAACCCTCCCCAAAGACATTTTGAAAGAATTTATCCTACACTTAATCACCAAAACATTCTTTCTGTTTGCCCCTAGCAAAATTCAAGGTTGTAAAGAAAAGGTTGGGGATTTTCTGATTTTCCCACAGGAAGGTTTTCTGTCTGAGAGTTGGAGATTCTTCATGGTATAGACTTATAGAGAAGAATATCGGAGTATGAAGCACTGTATACTTTCTTAAGGAAAAACTAAAACCCCACCCCCACCTCTCCCACCCCCCGAAACTGCAAAGTTGTTGCTGGGCTTAACTGTTTTTTTTTTTTTTTTTTTTTTTCTTCTGCCTTGTAACATTAAATAAATTTGTAAACTTTTATTCTTTCAGCTAAATTATGTGTTCTCACTTGAACATGGTATTTACTGTTTCTATCATTTGTCAGTGTTCTGGCTATTAATTCTTTGTCACGATGTTTTACACTGCAAGTTTGCTCAAAAGTGCAGATGAATTGAATGTACTTCATGTAGAAATTCACAAACATATATCTTAGTTTCTCTATGTCTGTGGATCTATCAGAGGGAGATAGTGACTCATTTCTCTCACATTCATCCTGCAGAATTCCACTAGTTTAAATACAATTTGATGGGTATAAATCAGGACTTGATCCTGAAGTATCCCTTATCTGTCTGATACTGCCACATTTGTAAGACTGTATAATGTAAAACAAATATCCAGAGAGACTTTTATTTCCTCAAGTGAACCAGAACTTGAATTACCTCAAAAGGAGTTTTTTTATTTTATTTATTTTTTTTTTTCTAAAGCACTGTCTAGAACACTCATTAGTCATGCTTCAGATTCATACATTAGCAACAGCATAATAAATTCTTTATCTGGTGAGTCCCATAACAGGTAGGAAAACAATTAGAAAGTTACTGCCACACATTGGCACAACCCTTTACACTTCATGCAATCTCAGCAACCAGCCTTCCTCTGTGTGACCTCTGGGTCTCCAATGAGACCCAGCATAAGCTATAGCTATTAACCAGAATGATGGAGCAATGTCTTGCCACCATTCCTGCTCCACTTTAGATGATCTGTTATAAACAGGATCTTACACAATGCCTTACTGGAAATGGGACCCACTGGATGTTCCTGAGGAAAAGATGACTGAGCAGAAGCAGCTGTGCTGCACTGAAGTCCCTTACAAAACTGCTAGTAGCATTTATGTTTCATGTTGGAAATACCTGTAAAATCAGAGTGTAGTTGTATTCTTAGAAGATATAATGGTTCTGTGCCTACATTTATATATGTTGAAATTTTAATAACAAAAACTGAGTGCTTTATTAGTCTTTTTAGTTTTAAAGAAAATAATACTGTGCTACACTCTTGCGTATAAAACAAATAGTAAAGCATGAAAGGTCTGTTGTAAAGCTCCAGAATATTTTTAGAGGGAAACTATATTTACCTAAATAGTTGTTAAAGTATTCTTATGCAAAACAATGAGAACTCTTGTACCATAAAATGATGGTTTTATGTTATGATATAGGGTCTGTCAAAGATAAATAAAACTCTTTATCAGGCAGCAGGTATAAAAGCAGATATTAGGAAGCATTTTTTCAGCCAACATACAATTAATAACTATGCTGCACTCACTGTCACACGATGTTATGCTGAGATGGAAATGGATTCCAACAGGAACAAGATCAGTTCATACAGCCAATTTTTTGTGCCTAGAAAGATCTATCAGGTATGGATTACTCTATATGTATCTCATTTTAAGAGACAGACAGGTTAGAAGGACCTCATATGACCTGGTACTATGATTCTTAACATGGCCAGTATTCTGTCTTTTCTCACTGCATGGCATGGAAATTCAGCCTACTAACTTCACTGTCAAGATGATTGAGTGGTTGATATATATAGGCTCTGTCATTTGTATTAAAATAAATTTTCACTCATTTGTACTGAGGTATTTGAAGGCACTCTTGGCCTGGAGGATGTGGTTCTTGACATTTCCTGGAAGTACTCCTTGAAAGACTTCTTTTCAGCCCATATAATTCCAGTGTATTTGTTACTAATAAGTTTCAAAAGTGCTGGGAGAGCTTCAGACCCATGACAGGAGAATAGGTTGCAGGAAAGGATACAGCAGAGAATGGCTGAGGAGGTAAAAAGCAGTATTAGTGCTGCTGCCGTGACTCTGTACAATGAGTAAGTGTTAATGAGTCCTCAAAAGTGTTTGAAATTAAATTTTGTCTATGTCTATACATGTCTAAACTCTTTCAAATGAGTGCTAGTACTACATTATAAGCAGTCACCTTAATAACCTTTAAAATATGTTCTTAAATATATATTAAAAATGCATCCTCTTCATTTAATTGTCCCCAAAATTTTAGTTTGAACTCTCCAATTCAAAAAGAATAGCAACATTTATTATAGGTTCCCTTTCCCCAAACTGTGAGCAACTTTTAAAATAATCTCTTTACTACTTTATTCTATTTCTAGCAGTCCATATGAAACAGGTTGCAATGTTAGTTTGTTGAATTACCTCTTTGATTTGATTTTTATTTCCAATCAAATGATGTTGGATTTTATAAAAACACTTATTGTGTATATTGTTACTTTTCATTCATGTCATGTCACCAATTAATAGTTCTATGCAGCTCTTTAAACTACAAAGCTTTGTCTACCTTCTATGTATTTTTCAAGTCCTACATTGTATATAATTTATTAATGACTCTGCTCTTTGTATGAACAGAATGTACCCTCAGTGAAGGTCATTCCTAAGGAAACCGTATTTCAAAAACCTTGATAAGGGCAACGCCTCCTTCTTATCATTCAGGATTTTGTCCAAATATATGAACTTAGGTATGAACTGAATTGGCATAAACTGATATGACTCTTCAAACAGAAGGGTTTGGATGTATGTTGTCATAAAAACAAATTGGCTTGATTCCTGCAAATCAAGCAAATGACTAGATCAGAAATAATACAGTGAAGAATGAATCTCAGAATATGATCTCTTTACTGTCATGGTACACATGATGCTACTTTTAGTCTGGAATCTTTCCATACTAAATACAACAGCATGCTCTCAGGCATTGCTGCAATAAAACATTAGGATGAGACAATTTCAAATGAAAAGTACATTCCCTCTTATTCCCATTGGAGAAGAAAGAAAATATATTGAATTATGGCATTTAGAACTCAACTAGTAAAATCTTTTCAAGAGGCCACCATCACTATAAACTACCACAGACTCTTTACAGATATACTAAGAACAATTCTATGGCATTTATGTGAGTTCTTGTTTGTTACTGAACTTAGCCTTTTGAATAGATCCTTTTTAAATAGCTGTCACAGTTATCAGGATAATGGCATTTTCTCCTCATCCTGAAGGTTGCTTCTGCTGGAGGTGGATGTGGTCTCAGTCTATATGGGGAGACTGAGAGGTGCAATGTCTTCACACATGTCCTTGCTAATGTTGAGGCAGTGAGAGAGGGTAGCTAGTTTAAGGATAGGGACAAAATTTCTTTGTTCCTATACCAGCTCTTCATCAAAATTTCTCTTAGTAACTTAGTGCTTGCATTATTGTCTCTGTGACTTTGTAACCACTGGTTAGCTTTTTAAATTAGTATTTGTTTTGTAGCAGGATCAAAGCATTAGAAAAAGAGGGATTATGAGGTAATCATCAGATTATATGTATGGAATTTTACCTAATAAAATGTCTCCTTAGCAGACAATTTCCTCAATTAACCCTAAGGCATGTTATATCTTAATATGATTCCCTCAAAGTTTTTCTTTTTGTCTAGAGAAAGAGATTCTCCTTTTAGCTCTTTTCTTTTTTTTTTTAAGCTCTTTTTTTTTTATTATTATTATTTTTAGTATAAGCTTCTATATGGTATTCTAAATCTTTCAAATTGTTTTATATGGAGAACACATAAAATCTCCCAAACCAGCAGTTTTGATGCTGTCTTTTAATTATCATTGGATTTTTGTATTGTAATTGCTCATCTAAGACACCAATCTCCTTTTCTGATCTTTTGTGAATTCTTATTTTAATAAGAATTTCTAAACAAATATGAACACAGAACAAACATCCCACTGACCTAGTTGACACATATTCTTGATGGATTATTCCAGGTTTTCTACCTTTGAATCCTAATGTAATGTAAAAATAAAACTGTATGCCAACATCTGTCCCTTATTGTGAAGTCCCAGTGAGTAACAGGAGTCATCTGAGTACATGCTGAAGGACAGAACTCATTGTAAATTAAGAATTTGTCTCAAAGATATAACATATAAACAGGTGACATAAATACTGCTTCTCTTTCTTCTACACTGATTGAGGTTTTACTTTTTGTGTTCTTTCATTTTTGGTCTCCTTCATGAATCCGGAGTTTATGTTTTTTTCTTATACTCTGTTGAGAAAAATAATATTGTACCACCCTAAGCAAAACAAACAAACAATCAAACAAAGATGTTATACAGTTTTCCCAAGTAATGCTTTGGATGAATTTCTTAGCAAATTTGTGAAGAATGGCAGGACATGACATGAACAAATGGTTTTCCAAGAAAAGTACAAGGAAAACAACTGTGATTTTTATTGCAATTTTTATTCTTGTTTAATCTAATAAGGCATTTTTTGTTTTTACACCTTATGAATGTTACTGAGATTTGAGGTTATTCAAATAAATTTTCCTAAAAGAGTCCGAGAATACCTCTGTGCCCATTTATGGCACAATATTAGTAATTCTAGCCATTAACAATCAAACCCCAAGTGAATAAAAGAGTGGAAACAGTAATTAAAAGTATAACACAGAACCACACTTTATTAATTGGTAATATTTATGACTGCAAGTCAATACAGTATTAACCAGTCAGTCAGTACTAACCAATTGTCTTATGTTTTTTTTTTTTTTTTTTTTTTTGACAAGGTTATAAAACAAAAACACCACTAGACTTTTATTTATTTATTTACTAATATTAATCATAATGGTAAAAGGCAGTCAGTTATGGTAAATTTTATTTACAGCTGTGTGAAGGTAGGTTGAGTACTATCCAAACATTTTTTATAAAATGATTTTCTCAATGGCTTTTCTCTGCCTTTTACTGAATACATTATTGAGAATGTATTGCCTGGTTCCCAGGTAATAGAATGATCACTTAATATTTCTAATTTTCTAATATTTCTAATTTTCTGTGCCATTTTTCTTGTCAGACACATAATTATTCTCTATTAATTTTCTCTACTCAGTGTATTCTGTGTTTTGGTACAAAATTCATAGCCTTAAAATACAACAGAGAAAGCATGTTATACCTTCTCCATTTGTTACTGGAGAATCACTTTCTGGTAGCTTCAGTAAATACTAGACAGATTCAGGAGCATCTGGCCACAGGAGCATCACACGTCACAGCTTGGCAGGGAAAGAGTTTAGTCCTGTTTTTCCCTAGGTGGCTGCATGGCTACTGTTGTTTTCTGCAACAGTGAGGTTAGTTAGCCTGTGCTGGACAGTTTCTACATCCCAACCTGGCCTCTCTTAAAAGGTAATACCTAACTCCAAGCTAAACTTATTCTATGGGCAGGATTTTTAACTTTTGCCATCTGTTAGGTGATAAACATCAGCTACTTGCCTAGAAATATTTTCTTGTCAACTCCTAACATCCCAGTTTTAAATGACTTCCAACTGCAGTCCTAAGTGATACAGGTAAGATATGCAACTTTTGGATGGCTAAACATGGTGATA
Organism: Netta rufina; assembly: GCF_964035555.1. Classification (NCBI taxonomy): domain Eukaryota; kingdom Metazoa; phylum Chordata; class Aves; order Anseriformes; family Anatidae; genus Netta; species Netta rufina. Next base: position 13,383,974 of record NC_140126.1, read on the forward strand.
TAGTGATGAGGCTTGCCTCTGGCAGCTTGTGGAAATTTGGAAGTTTCTAAATCCCAGTATTATCTGAGACTCTCTCTCTCTCTTTTTTTTTTTTTTTTTTTTTTTCCTGGCTTTTAGCTATTTAAGAATACTGTCCAAATTTGGTCTGGGTATAGCTTACCTTAATAAACTGAAGATGTGTTACTGATGTATTTTTGTTCCTTGTTTTATATTCGTTTCTCACATTCCCAAGCACTAAGCTGAGTATGCAGAAGCAGTCAGTTCTAAAAAGATTGTAGTGAAATCAGTTGATCAAAGAGCAAAAGGAAACTTTCTCAAGGAAAAAAAAAGAAAAAAAAAGTAATAGGAGCCATTTCTGTAGTGCACAATATCTTCCCTTCCCTTTCACCTTTCCTTCTCTTTTTTATTTCAATGACATGTCTATGCCTGGCCATGATGAGTGAAGTGGCAGTGCGCTCTCTCTGGGGCTGGGAAACTCCTGGCAGCACAGGCGTAGCTCCCTGTGCTTGGGTGACAGGCAGCTACACTGTCTGTGGCATGATATATCCTGTCAGCATTGCTCGTATTGTGACATAACAAGGATGATATTTTTGGGCGACGAAGCTGGTGAGGGGCCTGGAGAACAAGTCCTACGAGGAGCGGCTGAGGGAGCTGGGCTTGTTCAGCCTGGAGAAGAGGAGGCTCAGGGGTGACCTTATCGCTCTCTATAGGTACCTCAAGGGAGGCTGTAGCGAGGTGGGGGTTGGCCTGTTCTCCCACGTGCCTGGTGACAGGACGAGGGGGAATGGGCTTAAGTTGAGCCAGGGGAGTTTTAGGTTAGATGTTAGGAAGAATTTCTTCACTGAAAGGGTTGTTAGGCATTGGAACAGGCTGCCCAGGGAAGTGGTGGAGTCACCATCCCTGGAAGTCTTCAAAAGACGTTTAGATGTAGAGCTTAGGGATATGGTTTAGTGGAGGGCTGTTAGCGTTAGGTTGGAGGTTGGACTCGATGACCTTGAGGTCTCTTCCAACCTAGAAATTCTGTATGATATTGTGAAACCCTCTGTATATGTTGACGTCACAGATAAGATGAGCTGATTTTGGGCAGAAGTTAGATTGAAAAGAAGAGTTCCAGTCACCTGTTTGCTTTTCTACTGATATTTTACCCTTCCTTTCCATGTGAATGTACCTTAGCTATTCACACAATTTATGAACACTCTGGAAAATTGCTTGTGGGAATTAATATCCTTGGATTTACATGCTTGTACAGACATGAATGATATTTTACTGCAATCTGTTCTATTCCAAAGAAGGGACCCATAACGTGAATTGTGTTAAAGTCTTCTTTACTTGCATTAGAAACAAAACAAGAACAAAACAAAACAATAACAACAAAAAACAACCAACAAACAACAACAACAACAACAAAGAAAAACAAAAAAAGGTTCCTTGTATTTTAAATCTTCATTGCTATTATATTACACTTGCAAACCTATGAGGACCAAAATACACAGATAAAGACAAAAAAGGGAGACATTCACTTTTAAGTTGCAAGAGTTAAAATAGAAGGACATAAAACGGCTCTGAACAACTGCAGATGCTGTGATGATGGAGGTGAGACAGGCACTTCAACTAGCAGAGAAATTCTAAGCTCTTTGAGAAGAGAATCTCACCTGCAAGAATCTCACCTTCACTTTTCATTTTCTCTTTAGTAAATTTGCTGTATTTTGTAACAATTGTAAGAGTGTGAAAATGAATCCAGCATGGAAGAAAAGTTTACTTTTCAATAAGATGCAATAGACTGTGCTCCCATTTAAAGCTCTGTTGTTTTCCATCCACAAAAAAGTAGCTGTTTAAAAAAGGTGCTCATAGTTTGTCTATACATGTACTTGGATTTTTCACATCTGCTCCATGTGACCTAGGTGTTCTGCCCCTGGTTACACCTGAGTATCCTCATTGAAATCACTGTGACAGTCACATGTGTGTAATTGAGAGTAGTATTTGGCCCCCTGTGTTGAAGTTGTTTCTTTGAAAGCTGTTCCACCTCCTTTGGCTTAATCCTGTCCCATTAGGGGAATGTAATCCCACTCTTGTATAAGTGTAATGTGACTCGAGTTGCAGCCTGATAACTGAAGGGGGGAACCCAAAGGCTGTGTAGTTTAAACTCAAAGCTTTATTATATGTCTCTGCCATGGAAATTACACGAACAGTTGAGTCAGATAAAGAGCACATTCTCATTTTTCTTTCACATATCCCTTTAAGGTCCTTGAAAATTCAGCAGAGCATCAATACACAAGACACATTTTCTTCCCATGTACTTATTTTTTTTTTCTAAATTATTTTAGAAAGTAGGAGTTGTTTTAGGAAAAAGATAAAATCTTCCAAACTGGAACAAGAATAGCAAAGAAAAAGAAAAACTGAATAATTCAAGTCATTAAGAAGTTGGAAAGAACCTCTGGAGAACATCTGGTCCAACTTTCTGTTGAAACATAGCTTTAGATTAGGTTTTCCAGGGTCCTGTCAAACCAGTTTTCCAGTGTTCCTTTCCAGAAAGGGAGTTTGCACCACTTCTTTGGGCAGCCTACTCTTCTATTTATTGTTCTCACAGTGAAGACTTTTTCTTATATCCAGAGAGAAGTTCTCCCAAAGCAAATTGTTTCCATTGTTTCTTGTCTGATTAGGTTCCCCGTGAACCTTCCATCCTCTAGGTTGAACAAATCAAATTTAATCCATGTTTCTTCACATGTCATGTTCTCCAGCTCTGTAACAATCTTGGTGAACTTATCAGGAACATCTCAGCCTGGAAGGCTGCTCCAGATTATTCCATCACAGTGCAGAACTTCATATTTATTTTTGTTAATTCTCATGCAATTCTTGTTGGAAATTTGGGCTACCTGTTCAAAATCTCTCTATTCAGTGGCTCTTCCTGGAGCATATTTACATCTCCTCCCAGTCTAGAATTATCTGTAGACTTGGTGAGGTTGCCTTCTATCATGTCACCCAAGTTGTACATAAAAATATTGAATAATATTGAATTCAGTTATGGCTCCTGATGAACACCATTCATGACCAGGTGCTATTAACACTGGTTGACATTAACTATCAAACTTAAAGCTCATTAATCTAGCTGGCTAGCCATCCATCTTATGATCCATTTCTCCAGTCCCTATCTTACCAGCTTGTGAGTAACTGTGTGTTTTAGGACACCATGTCAAATGACTTGCTGAACTTGAGACAGAAGACATCAACAGTTCTCCCTTATCCACTGAGAAAGTTGTTTGATCTAGAATGCAATCAGATTGGTCACACATGATTTACCCTTGGCAAATCTGTGTCGATTTTTTCTTGATCTTTTTCCTTCATGTGCTTGGAAATAGCTTTCCATGAGAACCTGTTCCATAATTTTCCCTAAACAACAAAAAAGTTATGAAAAAGAAGCATAGGGACTGTTGAGTAGGCTTTATGTATGAGCATGAGGTAATTTCATTAGTCTTGAGATGTTATTTAAGAAATTTAATGATATGTTTTTATCATAGAATCATTAAGGTTAGAAAAGACGTCCAAGATCATCTACTCCAACTGTGCACATACTACCAATATTACCCACTAAACCACATCCCTAAAGTACCACATCCATACATTCCTTAAATAGCCCCACAGACAGTGAATCCACAACCTCCCTGTGCAATATGTTACAATGCCTAACTATTCATTCTGAGAGGAAATTTATCCTAATTTCCAACCTGAGTCTTCCCTGGTACAACCTAAGGCCATTCCTTCTTGTCATAGAATCATAGAATCATAGAATATCCCGAGTTGGAAGGGACCCATAAGGATCATCAAGTCCAACTCCTGGTACTGCACAGGTCTATCCAAAAGTTCAGACCATGCTACTAAGTGCACAGTCCAATCACTTTTTAAATTCAGACAGGCTTGGTGCAGTGACTACTTCACTGGGGAGCCTGTTCCATTGTGCAGCCACCCTCCTGGTGAAGAATCTCTTCCTGATGTCCATCCTAAGCTTCCCCTGCCTCAGCTTAATACCTTTCCTGTGGGTCCTATCACTGTTGTTTACAGAGAATAGGTCACCTGCCTCTCCACTCCCCCTCGCAAGGAAGTTGTAGACCACAATGAGGTCCCCCCTCAGCCTCCTCTTCTCCAGACTGAACAGGCCAAGTGACCTCAGCCACTCCTCATAAGGGCCCTCTAGGCTCTTCACCATCTTCACCATTGTCCTATCGCTAGTTATCTGCGAGGAGAGGCTGACCCCTAGCTTGCCACAACTTCCTTTCAGGTAGTTGTAGAGAACAATAAGGTCTCCCCTTAGCCTCCTCTTCTCCAGACTAAACAACCCCAATTCCCTCAGCTGCTCCACAAAGGATTTGTGTTCCAGTCCCTTCACCAGCTTTGTAGCCCTTCTCTGGAGATGTTCCAGGGCCTCGATGTCCTTGTACTGATCTTTATCACAGCCAGCTCCTTCGCCTTTAAGATTTCCTTCTTGAGGAGCTCCAGTCTTCCTGGACCTCCCTGCCCTTCAGGACTGACTCCCAAGAGACCCTCCCTGCCAGTGTCCTGAACAGTTCAAAGTCTGACCTTTGCAAGTCCAAGATAGCAGTTTTGCTGCTCCCCCTCCTGACTTCTCTATCAAGAATAGAGAACTCTACCATTTCATGGTCACTCTGCCCAAGACAGCTCCCTACCACCACATGTCCCACCAGTCGTTCTCTGTTCTTGAACAACAGGTCTAGCAGGGCACCTCCCCTGGTAGGCTCACTAACCAGCTGTGTCAGAAAGTTATATTCCACACACTCCAGGAACCTCTTAGACTGCTTCCTCTGGGCTCTATTGTGTTTCCAGCATGTATCATGGAAGTTGAAGTCCCGCATGACAGCAATTTCTGGTGATTTTATGACTTCTGCCAACTGCTTATAGAATGCCTCATCTGTCTCTTCATTCTGGTTTGGTGGTCTATAACAGACCTCCACCAAGATGTCCACCTTGTTGGCCTTCCCCCTGATCCTTACATATAGGGACTTGACCTTATTATTCTCAGGCTCTACAACACAGAATATTGATGAAGTTGCTCAAATTAATAAGGAACAAGATTCAGTGATCTATTAGATATACTGCCTTTCTAGTCTTTTATTTTTTTATTTTTTATTTATTTTATTTTATTTTATTTTATTTTATTTTATTTTATTTTATTTTATTTTATTTTATTTTATTTTATTTTATTTTATTTTATTTTATTTTATTTTATTTTATTTTATTTATTTTATTTTATTTTATTTTATATTTTATTTTATTTTCATCTGAATCATATAAACTGGTTGGCTATACCAATCATGATATCAGAGTTTATCCAGTTCAGCTGAGATTTACACCTAATGGTGTGTTTGAATCTGGTGAAGAAAATTAATTCCTTTTCTTTGGCCTTGTGTAAATTAACACTGAATATGAGAGATAAAATGAATATTTAAATAACTTTTGAGAGATTTGTTTAGATTGTTTAGTCATTTCAGTACTGAGGTACAACCAGAATTACAGAAGGATGAGTGGATATGAATTTGAATTGTTTTCTTCATACTATGAAAACATAAGGCAAACTGTATCATGGGTGCTGGATTTTATGCAGCTGCATTTTTTAACTGAGTATTCAATCTTTTCAGTTACCTCCTACATATGGCTGATCTTTAACAGTAAAGTTCCCACAAAGTTATGTATGTGTATCATTTTCCACTGTGAAAATGCAAGTGTATATATGAGAAAATCTCATCAGTAGGACTGGGTCTCTAGCCTGAAACATCCTGGAGGCTATCAGATGTGAACAACCGATATAATTTATTTTTCCTTATTTTTTGAGGTACAAGAGAGTATTGAGGTCTTGATAATGTGTAAATAAATAATAATTGGCTAATAAGAGAAACTTTTTTTTTTTTTTTCCCCAAGAAAAGTAACCATTTTTTAGAAACGAAATATTTTCTAGAACATTTTCATGATGTCTTCTATTTTTGTCAAAAGACCCATGTTTATTAAAAACATTTAAACAATATACCCAGATATCTGTTTTTGTATATAGATTGTTTACAACCAAATCATTTTTTGGAGTATTTAGAGCAAAATACACCTGTACTGAGGACTTGAAATCCTTTTTAAAGTGACAGTGATCTCATAATTTGGGTTGAGTATGCCAGAGGTATCAGCATAAAAATATGAATGTGCATAAGATTGCAAAAATTTTTAACTATTTCCACATGATGAGATTTCAGAAGCAAGAGCTCAGTTCTCACTGTACTATCTTTCCTTCCTTCCACTTGCTTTTCCCAGTTGACCTCCTTATATAAAGAATGATTTTGATCATGTATCTGAGGTGGCTGGACATAATGCCAATTATTCCACTTTTTTTTTCTCCTTTTTTTTTTTTTTTTTACTGAAACCGGTTTTATGTATGAAATGTTTTTTATTATAAAAACCCAAACATTATTTTATATATATATATATATACACAATATATATATATATATTGTATATATATATATGTCATCTTATTCTTTTTCTTCCTTTAAAAAAGGCATTTTATTGCAAAAATTACCATACACATGTGCAATGATATGATCATGACAAGATGTCTTAGTAAAGAATCAAGTTAAAAAGAAAAGAAACTTCAATGTTTGAATAAATTTTGAATTATTTCTACTTTTGTTTCTTCAGTTCTTTTTTATTTCTATTTTTATTTTTATTTTTATTTATTTTTTCCTTGAAAAAAGAACTCCTCATCTGACTATCTGACTAGCTTATTAAGGATGAATTTATCTCTCAGTGGGAGTTCTTTTTTCAAAGTGTTACTTATAACCCTTCCACAAAGCCAAAGACAGACAGGTTCTGTGATGATCTCTTGATTGTGACTGAAGACTCAAGACTCAAGATTGTGACTGAAGGCTCAAAGTCACTTGAGTCTTGAGTGACTTTGTATGAATGACAGGATCTCTGTGGTGTCACAAGAGTCAGTAAAATCACCCAGGCCCCAAGATTGGAGAGCTTGCTTTTTGTATTAAGTTCATCCTGACCTAGCTATGCTAATTTTCAGTCTCTCTGCAGAATCTCTGACTTTATCTTGAAGACTGGCATGTTTACCATTATTTGATTATCAAAGGACTATCTGGAAAATTTTAATATCTTGTTGCTTTAAAATGCTGTCAGTTTTAGACAATAAAATGCAGCACTTGAATGAATGGAAATTTTAGGAACTTCAGAGGTGGAGTTTCACTAGTTTTCATAATCATATCACATCTTGCAAGATATTCAAGGATTTTCTTAAAACACCAGTCATTTTAGATAATTTCCCTAAAGTGTTAACCATTTTTACCACACAGCTGGTTGATCAAATGAGCAAATAATCATAAAAGACTTCAGTTTCTATAACTTATGGTTGGAGAAAATATAAAGCACAACCATGATACGAAAATTACCTGTTAATTTAGTAACCAGAAGGTGAGCACAAGGAAACTAACTGGATTCACTTTAAAAAAAAAAAAAAGTGATTTAAGATAATAGTAAGATCAAGATTTGAGATGCTTATACTCAGACCTTTTGAAGGTTTAAATCTGACAATACTGTGGAACATTTGGATTAGGTTAAATATTATCATGGACTAAACTTCAGATAAATGCACTCCAGAAGTTGATATTTTGCATATCTCAGTTGTTGAGTAATGCCAACATACAAAGAAACACTACTTGATTTGTTGTGAGCAGGTTGTATCAGTGTTATCTCCTGTATACCTACCATACAGTATTTTCTCCCTTCCTCTGGTCCACCACCTCCCCAAAAACAAAAACAAAAAACACACACCAAAAAACACCCACCCACAAACAATATATATATATATTTTAAGTGGAATGGAACTGGCAGAAGTTTTTGCATGTTTTTTCGTCCAAGTGATGGCATCATTAAAGATGTTATCTTTGGGAATCTTATGTAATCCAGGGAAAACACTAAGAATCTGTATTATCCCAGGATCCGAAAGCACAGAGAAAAAGGTAGTGGGTATTTAAATTTAAAAGTCCAATGAGACTGTGAAGCATCACAGAAGAAATAAAAATAAAGAACTCTGCCACAGACTCTCAAAAAACAGTGATTTCTATATTTATTTATTTATTTTGAAAAGGCAAACAGCCTCCTCACTTCTGATTGCTGTGCTGGCAGGCAGGAGACAGTCCTTAGAGTATTCATTGTCTCCTACTGTTCACATGTATGTTCTGAACAGTAGGAAACTCACTCATTTCCAATGCACACTTTATGGTAAAAAGAAGATTTGCTCCGTTCTTGTATTCTCACTCCCATAATTTCCTTTCTTATGATTTGAAAAATGTCTAAGCAAATGTTGGCAAAAGGATGTTAGTTTTTATAATGCAGACAAAAAGAGAGCAGTTTAGATGGAAATCATTGCAGCTTTTCAGCTCACTTCCTTCCTATTATGAAACACAGAATTGGAAAAAAATCTTCATAGATTATGGAACACAAAATAACCAAAGGAGATGAAGAGGTATATGCACAGTATCAGCAGGTCTGATGCTTTGGCTCAGCAAATTAACAGCTATATTATGTATGAATTATCAGCACAGCAAGTGAAATGAACTGCCTATTACTGTCTCATGATGTCTGAATTTTAAAAAAGGGGAAGGTTAGATTCATTTGAAAGAAACTGTCAGATTCTATACTGAATGGGTGGTTATTCCTCGGTTATGGCAGAAATCCAAGACTCTACAGCTGCCATGCTGCAGCACTCGCATTGGGACATAACTGCATGCTTTTTATAATACAAGGGCAATATTTTAGTTGGATTATACCTTCTTTATGAACCTATTGCACCTAGTCTGTGACTAGAAGTATGTCTGTCATGTGATAGTGGTGAGTACTGTGATGGGCAACCCCAGTCATTTGACAGGAGAAGGATATGTATGGGAACAAAATCAAACTAGAGTGGATGTCCAGGACAAGCCATGAAAGAAGGAATCAAGGCAAGGGCTGCAGATTGGAGAAACTGTTTGGATTCAGGCAACAGCCATATGTTCAGCAGTCTGATGTTGAATTTAATATTTCATATGCAGTTGTTTTTTTTTGTTTTGTTTTGTTTTTTTTTTTTTTTTTTTAAATCAGTAAATTCAAGTAAAATCTCTTTCCTTTTTGGAGAGAATAAATAAATAAATAAATAAATAAATAAATAAAAAGGGAGAGAAAACTTCTCCTGGGGTCTTTTTTTTTTTTTTTTTTTTTTTTTTCATATCTTCTTTCTTATCTTCTCCTTTACTTCTTTCCCTAGTCCCATGAGTATCCTTTTGTAAAAAAATATTTCCTCCACGTAAATTTTTTTTTAAGACAAAATTTAGTCTCAGGCCAGTATAAGCACTACAGGACCATTTGTTCAACACGGTGACAGTGAAGTGGAAAGGTTGTGAAGTAAGGTTGATGTATCCTCAAAGCTAGTAAAAATCACGGTTCTGAGCCACTTTTTCAGGCTTTCTTCAGAATCAGGTGGACATTTTTACGTGAGTGATAATCTTCTGGCTAAGAAGATCATCACTCTGTGTCTGCAGTCCAAAAGACTGTATCTGAAAGCTGCACAACCCATAGAAATATATGATGTTTTAGCTGTAACACGTATTAAGCACTTGCTTAAGATCTTACAGAAGTATTTGGTTCACAGATGAATGCAAAAAGCCTAGAAGACTATGCAGTACTCTGGGGTACCAATAGCGATATGGAAGACTAGTGAGAACAGCTGACTGAGGTTTCCATTAGTATTGAAGACTACTGAAGCCCACTAACACCTCTCTTTCTTGTTATGATATTTTCACAATTTGCTGTGGGAGTAGGAAGCAATTAGATCAGCTTTAAAAAGAATGCAAACCCACAATTAATTATGTGCATATAGCTACAATAGGAACTTACAAATTCTGTGATTAACAAAAATGCTTCTAAACCTAAAGCAATTTTCATCAAGCTGCTCTCATTCAAACTAAATTAAGTAATTCTCAAAACAAGGTTCACAGCTGGATATGGATATGGTTAGTGAACAAAACTAGAAGATTAAAGGAGGATAGAAATGTGCTTACAGTGCTGGTTGATAATAATGATTCTGTTTATTAGAGGAGACTAGTATGCTGTATTCTCTTTTAGAGATAACTATAGATAAAAGAATCAGGGGAAAGATCATCCTTCTCCATCAGGCTTGTGGGAGGACAGAGACCAGACCCTTATGTGTCCTGGTTCACATTTCATTAAATGACATACAACCTTGTTTATATGCAATAGAGGTATAATAGTTATACCACCAAACTGGCTGTCAGTGAACTGAATTACTCTATTTCAACAGAAAATAAAAGGAAAGCCATAAAAATCTGTTGATACTGAAAAATTCAGGAGCTCTCCTTAAGTACAAACAATTGCAACCACAGGGAGTTATCAATAGGAAAGAACTTTTATGAGTAAGACTGAAAAAGCCCAGTGATCAGAATCCTTGAAAAAGCAAATTAAAAATAAAAATAAATCTAACCCAGATCCCTAATAGTTACCTACATAAGAAGGACCTGCAGTGACATAGGACTGTAATGACTTCAGATTAATAATCCCCTATTGTTATAGACAGTCATACAGAAAAAAGTCTTTTTGTTGGCTGATAAATTTTCTGCCAGAGACACCCAAATACTTGAACTCAATACGGAAGTGAAAAGGCTTGCCAAGTACCCAGCACAAGGGAATCACTGGCAATGAGTAATTCATTGATAAATTAAGAATTGTCTAAGTGGACAGTAGTTTTAAAGTATGAATATATGGATTACAAAAAATTGAACAGCACATCCTAAGCATAAACAAAACAATATGCACCTTCCTACCTGCAAGCTCTCTTTTGTAAAATTAAATTCCTTTCTCTTATGAAATGTTTGTGTTCACAACCTTATATGTTTTCACATCCAGGACGTGCCATTGATAGGTCATTGTGAAAGGCTGTGCAGGTACCATAGCTGACATCTGCCTACACTGGTGAGAAATGGCTGAGGAATAAGGGGTTGAAGAGGAAGAGACAGACCCTTATTCATCACTCTGAACAGCCTGCATTGGCCAGACATGAAATACGTGTAATGAGAAATGGTTGGTGCACAGGAAGACAGCTTAAAGGTTTAAAAAACAGAGTTAACAAAAATGTGAAGAAATAATAAATTATATATATATATTTAATAGAAGCTGTATTACTGCATTTTAGTGCTTTTAAGATTATTCCAAGACAAGGCTGAATTGGAGTAATGGTTTTGTTAGGCATGCTTCCTACCTGGAGCTAGGAGGATTTCGCTTTCAGCACTCATCCAGTTTATGAGTACCTTCTGGTATAACCTTGGTTCATCAAATCAAGATATCAAACTTGAAAAAAATAAATAAAATAAAATAAAATAAAATAAAATAAAATAAAATAAAATAAAATAAAATAAAATAAAATAAAATAAAATAATAAAATAAAAGGCTGAAGCAGTTCCATTTCTGTTCAGTACAGTACATGAATACCTGTCTGTATTTGTTGTAAGTGACATGGTGAGCCTTGAGGTTTGTCAGCTCCCCACAGGCCAACTTCCTCTTTCCCAGCAGCTGCCTGAGAGCCAGGAATCACTGTTGGAAAACATTAGAGTGTCACTGCATGACAGTACTAGGAAATACAATTTCCAACAGTTCTGAAGAAAGAAGGAAAGGGAAAAGGAAAGGAAAGGGAAAAGGAAAGGAAAGGGAAAGGGAAAAGGAAAAGGAAAGGAAAGGGAAAAGGAAAGGAAAGGGAAAAGGAAAGGAAAGGGAAAAAGGAAAGGAAAGGGAAAAGGAAAGGAAAGGGAAAAGGAAAGGAAAGGGAAAAGGAAAGGAAAGGGAAAAGGAAAGGAAAGGGAAAAGGAAAGGAAAGGGAAAAGGAAAGGAAAGGGAAAAGGAAAGGAAAGGGAAAAGGAAAGGAAAGGGAAAAGGAAAGGAAAGGGAAAAGGAAAGGAAAGGGAAAAGGAAAGGAAAGGGAAAAGGAAAGGAAAGGGAAAAGGAAAGGAAAGGGAAAAGGAAAGGAAAGGGAAAAGGAAAGGAAAGGGAAAAGGAAAGGAAAGGGAAAAGGAAAGGAAAGGGAAAAGGAAAGGAAAGGGAAAAGGAAAGGAAAGGGAAAAGGAAAGGAAAGGGAAAAGGAAAGGAAAGGGAAAAGGAAAGGAAAGGGAAAAG
>NC_140126.1:13396389-13481389 GCF_964035555.1 Netta rufina
TTTTCGAACTGAGCCTTCTGGGTGTTGATTTAGAACGTTTGTTTTATTTTCTAATTGATGATCTTTGCAAGAAACTGAGAGCAACCACATCCAATTGTCCTGCTAGTTGTTAGAAAACAGGGACCAAAGAAAAACCACTGACTCTGGGAAAATCATGAAAAGCTGGACAACCCCAGTTACAGTCAGATAAACAGGATATACCAGTGAAGGTTACAGAGGAATGTCGCTAGGGAAGTCACTGTTGGTCTTCCAGCTCTCTGGGCTTAAACATCTATTTGCAACATGTCCATCTGCCACCAGATGTCTCTGCATTATGTTGGGTAGTGCAGACACTTTTGATAAAAAAAGGAGACAAGGCTGGTACTAAAGTTCATTTCTTTGTGTTTTAGTCTCAATTGTTAATTTTGTGTAAAGCACTTGCTCTTTAATTATACCTTACATTATATGAATATAATGATACATATGGTAGGTTTCAGGTAACAAAGAAAAGGACAGTAGGCCAAAAAAACTTTTCAATGCCTAAATCCTGTTGACATTATTAAAACCAGTTTCAAAGTCTTTTTTTTTCATGGCAAGTCTTTTTAAAGAAGTTTTCCTGTGTAAACCAAAGATTAAAGTACTGATATTATGTTAAGAAAAATCTTATCTATCCATGGATTGTGTATCTGAAAAGCCTTATTAAAAATTAGGAAAATATGTCAAAGATTACCAACAGATACTTGAAATCTTTATTTTTCAAAATTAAGAAGTTACTGCAAATTTTATTCTACTGAGGTTTGGAAGAAATGGAAATTATTTATACCACGAGTTCTGAAACAAAAACCAACCTTCCTTCCTTCCTTCCTTCCTTCCTTCCTTCCTTCCTTCCTTCCTTCCTTCCTTCCTTCCTTCCTTCCTTCCTTCCTTCCTTCCTTCCTTCCTTCCTTCCTTCCTTCCTTCCTTCCTTCCTTCCTTCCTTCCTTCCTTCTTCTTCCTTCCTTCTTTCCCTTCTGTATTTTTTTGCCCTGCTGTTGCAAAGCCAGCATTGTAGAAAGGATGCAAATTGGCCACAAGCCTAAATATCAGTGGGAATACATTGTCTTGCTGGATTTGCATTCTTAAATACTACCTTAAAAACTCTATATAATGATTACTGCAGTCATCTAGAAAATATCAATCAAAAAAGAAGCTAATAATTACTAAGCCCTTAACAGAACATGAACTAATTAGTCTTAACTGCAGATTTTGTGTATATATTTGTGTAATTGATGAAAACAATTTTCAGTAACTTGCCTGGCATGAAGAAAAGCTGCTTGTTTCTGTTAATAAGCATCTTGTTGGATTAAATAAAGAAAGAGAAAATCAAAAAGTGAAGAAGACCAATTAGTTGTTTAGATTTAGGGATCTATAAAAAAAAACATTGATTTATTTTATTGGCAGAACACATTCGGATGAAAACAGTTGCCCTGGAGTATAAGACTTTTCCTCTTGCATCAATGAAGATTAAGAAATGATCATTTCTGAATTGGTGATTATAAATTATCTGCCAAAAATCTGTACAGATTATACAGTGATAGAATCATGGAATCATAGAATGGTTTGGATTGGAAAGGATCCAAAGATCATCTAATTCCAATCCCCCTGACAGGGGCACAAACCCCTCCCAGGAGATGAGGTTGCTCAAAGACCCATCCAATCTGGTCTTGAACACTTTCAGGGGTAGGGCATCCACAGCTTCTCTGCACAACCTGTCCCAGTGCATCACCACCCTCTGAGTAAAGAATTTCTTCCTTACATCTAATCTAAATCTACCTTCTTTTAGTTTAAAACCATTACTTCTTGTCCTATCACTCCACTCCCTGACAAAGAGTCCTTCTCTGGCTTTTCTTTAGGCCCCCATCAGTACTGGAAGTCTGATGGGGGCCTAAAAAATCCAGGGATAAAGCTCCCTGGAGCCTTCTCTTCTACAGGATGAATAACCTCAACCCTTTAAGTCTGTCATTATAGCAGAAGTGCTCCAGCCCTTTGATTATTTTTATAGCCCTCCTTTGGATTTTTTTCAACAGGTCCTTGTCCTTCTTGTGCTAGGGGCCCTAGAGCTGAAAGCAGGCCTCCATGTGGGGTCTAATGAGAGCAGAGTTGAATTGGAGAATCACCTCCCTCAACCTGTTGGCCATACTGCTTTTGATGCAGCCCAGAACATGGTTGGCTTTCTGGGCTGCAAGCACACATTGCCAGCTCATGTTGAGTTTCTCATCTACCAACACTCACAGGTCCTTCTCCTCAGGGCTGTTCTCAATCCATTGTCCACTCAGCCTGTGTTTGTGCCTGGGATTGCCCCAGCGCAGAAGCAGGACCTTGCACTTGGCTTTGTTGAACATCATGAGGTTTGCTCAGGCCCACCTCTCAAACCTGTTCAGGTCCCTCTGGATGGCATTCTTTCCCTCCAGCATGCTGATTGCACCACACAGCTTGGTGTCATGAGCAAACTTGCTGAGGGTGCACTCAATCCCATTGTCTATGTCACTGACAAAGATGTTAAATAGCACTGGTCCCAATACTGACTCCTGAGGAACAAACACTACTAGACATTGACCTCCACTTGGACATGGAGCTGTTGACTCTAACTCTCTGAGAGCGGCCATTCAGCCAATTCCTTACCCACAGAGTGGTCCATCTGTCAAATCCATGTCTCTCCAATTTGGAGACAAGGATATCATCAAGCCTACATTTTGTTTCTGCAGGCAACAGATAAGAGTCCAACTCTAAATATGCACAAAGAGATGTATAGAATAAGAGGAGAATAAAGTGTCATTTTTACATCATCGTCTCTCAAAACTGAACATCACCTAAGAGAATTTAAAGACGCTTTGGAAGAAGGATATTCTGAATTTTCTGTATCCTCTGGTTGTTTTGAACACCATAACTGGATGTTAACAACAATGCCTGGTAAATGCCCTGTAACATAAAAATAGTGGCAGGAATACTGTTTGGCTCATTTTCTGACATCATTCTAGGAGACCATGTCAGGTGTGCAGGTGTTGTATAAATTCGTGCAAATCAAGTTCACCTGAGTTTATTCAGACTCTCCATCACTTTTCTAGCACAGGTAAATTTTAAATGAGAGGATGTAAGTTACAGGCTGGTAGGTTGCAGTGAGTCCTGGTAGAGCATGCTAGCTACAGAGAGCACACAAGTCTGTCAGAACTGAGATGCAGAGAAAGTCCAAGGTGATACAGGGGTCACAAATTAGGTGAGCTCTGGGGGTACCTGGTCAGCATCTGTTCAAATGGTATCCAGGTTTGAGTTTATGGTTATCTGAATAGGTTTTATACACAGAATACTCAGATTCCAGCTTCTGTCCTAAATACACAATTTTTACTCCATGCTGTGTAAACTAAGGTTTGATGCCACTTAAAAGTTCTGCTGCACTTTATACCAATTGGATAAACAAGTGAAAAACTAATAAGGCAAGCAAAAATCATACCTTGTTGTCATAATTTTGTGCAGGCAAATTAAATATATAATATTCAAACCAGCTTTGCTCTGAAGATGTGTCTGTGACTGGTTGCAGCCAGCCCTGCTCAGAATGCTCTCTGTTTTTACAATTAAAAAAAAAAAAAAGTATATATATACATATATATATATATATATATATATATATATATGTATATATATACTTTACATACATATATATATATATGTATGTAAATATATATATATATACATACATATATATATATATGTATATATATATATATACATACATATATATATATATGTATGTATATATATATATATATCTATGTATATATACATACATATATATATATATATGGCCACAAATAACAGAAACAAAACAAATATTTATGCATATATACATATATATATTGGCTGGATACATTTCTACGTACCAGGTGTTGCCACTCACAGAGCAACACTGTTAATACATTAAGGTAAGAATTCCTGATTCTCCAATTCTAGTCAAAATTGGATGGTAATGGGAAGTCTCAGGCAGGTAAATTTACACCAACATTTCAAACTGGAAACCATAAGTGAGACGCTAAAATCTTAATTTAGATGCCTAACTAAATGTGGTTTGATTTCAGATGTTCAGAAAAGCATGTATCATCAGAAAAGTACCTAGCATCTTTCAAAATTATGTTGGAAGGTAAACTTTCCTAGATACCTACATTGGAACACTTTAAATTGGTTAATTTTAGTGTTTCCAGCAGTAAAATATTCTAAAACTTTTATGGGCCACCAATGAGTTCTTATAAGGCACTGTAGATATATTTGGGAAAAAAAAAAAAAGGGGGGTGGGGGTGGGATGAGCATAGAAGTAATGAGACTTTCAGTAGTATATATCCTACCTATTATTTACCATGGGAATATTATAACTATATTACACACATTTTATATTTTCCTGTAGAATTCTATTTATGGGCATCTTATATATTGTCATCTCTAAGAACAATATTTACTGCTGGTATGCTAAAGACCTTCTTTAGGAAATGGGTGCAATTCTATTAATATTATTATTTTAAGATCATTCTAAGTCACTTTTGTGCTGCTAGAAAATTACTCTAATTAAAAAATCTAATTAATCTAATAAAATCTTTGAGACATACAAATGAACCTGAAAGGTTTTCAAAGTTCATGGTGTTTTGTTCAGTGTTCTCTGCTCAAAACATAGAAAGAGAAAATGTTTCCATATACTCTTCTTGGTAGCAATGCCAGGAACAGTCATCTGAGATAAAGGTGAAAAAAATCAACATGAACATATTGACCTTTACTGTACCTATTATTGTACTCATTACTGTAAATTGAACCCATAAGTCTTGTAACTACTTCTATTTTACAGGAATATGCTAAAATCCCCCCAGTGAACAACTGGAGCTAGCTTCTTATCAGCACTTTGTCATCAGGTGGCTCATACTATGAAACCATACATTTATTCTACTTTATTGTTTGTTTTTTTGATGTAGGTACAGAAAATCTCACTATCTATATAAAGTACAATTCTGTATGCTTTCTACTTAGATACTTGTTTTGGTAATGCCTTATGTAAATCGTTTCTTTAAATTCATTATAATTTACTTTTAAAAACATCTTTATATGTCCATTGTTGCTTTGCTAGATTATTTATTCCCTGTTAATTTATTTATGAGATGGATACATTGCCATTTCTCTCTACGGTATTCCCTTTGTTGTTATGCAAAATTTATCTGTTTCCTTTCTTAGTCATTAATCCTAAAATCTGAATCTTTCTTCTAGTTGAACATTTCATTTCTTTTTTTTTTGGTTTTTTTTTTTTTTTGTTTTTTTTTTTTTTTTTTTTTGTTTTCCAATAAAATTTGGAATTATGCCACTGAATTTCAGGTTTTTAATTAAAGCTTGTGATTTAGGATCAAGCTAACTATAAACTCCTGTAATGCCATGGTAACAAAGACTACACCCTTGAGCTAATTTTGTATAAATTGACTATAAAAGGGAGTGGGTAGGGGACAACAAGAATGTGAATTAATATATTCTGACTAATGCTTGATATTTGATAAACATCAAAAGTTATAAATTTGGTCTTCAAGAGTGAGGAAAAAAAAACAACACATTTTTTCATGACTGATCAATTATCAGCAATGTTTGATAACCTGTTGCTCTAATGTAAGTGTTACTGTGCTAATAACCAGTGTTGCACTGAGCACAGCTGTCACGGAGCTGTTTGCAGAGACACCAACTACCATGAACAGGAACTTTAGTGCTTAACTTAATCTCTAAGTAAAAATACCACCAAATTATGATAAATTGTAAATGTATAATTTTTGGGGAAAACTTCTCAACGTACAGAACTCTTAAATTCTGGTAATTTATTTAGACTTGGGTTCTTCCTGAGTTCCTTTAAAATGCTTGGTAACTTGTTAGGAACAGTTGCACTTCTAAACACAGTTCTGGCTAATTCACTATCTTTTTCATGATGTCAAATGGGGCATGCTTGGAAGTTACATTTAGCATCTTAATCATAAAATGACATTAATTGAGTTTCCATTAAATCTTAATACCTATTATTTCTGTCTAATTTAACTTGGAGTCTTTACTGACACTGGTGGTTTATTCTTATTTTTTTTTTTTTTTCAGAATTAGTATTACAGTGTCAATAATTTGCTCAGTACTGGTCAGGGCAAGTTTTCAAAATGAAGGCATCAATACTACTTACAGCTCTTACTTTCTTATTAAACATTTGGCAATATCATATATGGAAAATAAGTTATGCCATCTTAGGAACTAGACCTTGAAGACTGGATATCCAATGAACACAAAAAGACATCAAGGATCATCTCCTGGAAAAATAGTGGAAGGACATCTGTGTATGTATGTATATATATATGTATACATATGTATGTACATATATGTATACATATAAATATATATACATGTCTGTTTGTATTTTGTTTTAAGTGCATAACTCCCCTAAGGAGGCAAGCAAATACTCTTTCAGTTTTAGGGATGTCAGCTTCCATACTTCAGGGACACTCACAATTTTAAGCAAAACCCCATAGAGTTCTTAAAGTCTTGAGAACAACATTATGCATTTATGCATCTCTCTATGTATTCTGATGTCTATTCAAAGGCATCAAAGACAAATTTAAAACTTGCCATTTGAGGGAAAATGTTCTAATTTTTGATGAACAATGAAAACTTTTTATTGTCTGTTTGTTACTTTTATTTTGTTCTTTATTTCATACTCTTTCATGTTTCCACTTGTTTTAAACACAATTAGCATCTGCGTTTTAATCGTATCTATTAATTTTATCTGTCTCTTTAAACAATTTTCAATTAACAGATAACTCTTCTAGAATAATATTATGTTCAGATTCTTTTTAATTAATTTTATTACCAAACCCTGTTTGCTCTTGCAAGTATTCCTGCAGAAATCATTTGGACTACTTGTATGAGAAAAGCAAGCAGTTCTTGCCTTTATTTGGTAAAGCAACAGACTTGAACAAAAGCAGTACTGTACCTGCTATGGGCAGCCAGAAACACCGACGAACTCCTTGATAAGATTAGATGTAATTTTAAATGCAAATGGGACAAAGAATCCCTCCCACCAGCCCCAACTTCTAACTCTACAGTAATT
Organism: Netta rufina; assembly: GCF_964035555.1. Lineage (NCBI taxonomy): Eukaryota > Metazoa > Chordata > Aves > Anseriformes > Anatidae > Netta > Netta rufina. The sequence goes on from NC_140126.1 coordinate 13,403,504, forward strand.
CCACTGTAGCAAAACAGTTGAAGAATTGCTGACAAGAGCCAGACTGCCGAGTAAGCACCACAAAACGGACATAGAAACATGATCTGTATCATTTCTAAGCTTGGCAGACATTTTGCACTTCTTTCAAAAAAAAAAAAAATAAATAAATAAAAAAAATAAAAAAGAAAACAATCTTTTAAAGCAGGCAGATGTAAACCTTAGACATTTCTAGTTTTACTGTTACAGGACAACCTTAAATCTGAAACATCCTTATAGGTACACACTGAGTATTTTTCTGTGAACCAGCTATTGTGGCTGATTTTTTCAAAATAAACATATATTTTGCATAGTCATTGCATATGAACAAATTATTTTAACAAAAAGACTTTCTCCAGTTGCAAGCTAATCAATGACCTTTCTCTCACAAAATTCACGCCCACAAAACTGACACTTGAATCTGCAATTATGAAATGGGTGCAAGACTATATGCAATACAGATTCCCCAGCTAACTCCATATTTATTCTTTAAAGTAATGTATTTGATTAATTCTGTCTGTAACAACCGAAACTGCCAACTTAATGCCTACTTATATCCTTATTTGCAGCCCTGAGATAAGCACTATGCAAATCCATACACATGAGATTCAGACATGATTTACTTTTCAGCATAACTGTATTTTTTTATGTTTTCCTATTAAAACATACTATATTATATATGGGTCTCATGTATTTAAGTTGTAACCCTAAAGATAATAATGTATGGTTAGATTCTGTGATTTTATGATTCTATGACAGCTGATTTGCAAGATGCAGAGCACACTAAGCACTCATTCACTAAAGCCCATCAAATACCAATAGGCTTTGGATCAAACCCAGAGGCCGGATAACAGAGGTAGATTACAGAATTCAAACAGCACAGGCAGTAGCTCTGAATAACTGACAAAGGTTACTAAGCAGAGCAGGATATGGTGTTTTACAAAGTGTCACCAGTTCCTTGCTTCAGAATCTAAGGTTTTAGTAATAAATATAAAAATAAATATGTATTCTCACTCTATTCCCTAAAAAGCATGAGGAAGGAGTGTCATCTGCAGCTAGTGTGGGACAGTTACCCTCAGCAGCCTGCCCAGTCAGGGAACAAATGTTGAAGTGTTAAAAGTGAACTTGGATGGGTGTTAACTGCCTCAGCACTAGTTAGCTGGTGGCAACAGGGGGTAGAAGACTATCTTCTATCTGCCATCTTCCACCACCTCTGAGAGCAGCAGGCGTGTTTCGAAGCCTGGAGTAGACAACAGCTGGTTTCACTGACTAAAAGTCAAGAAGTGCTGTACCATGTAGTGGCTTTTCATAGGAGAGCTTTCCAGCATTTACCAACAATTTTTAGTTCTTGGATTTATCTGAAAGTATGTTACCCTTTGCCAAGAAGAGTTTGTCCTTGCTATCACATACTTTGTCCTGGACTTTGTGATCTGTGTTGTTCTGAGAAGCAAAAGTGCCCTTACTAGATAGATGGTCTTGGCACACATCTGTGACACATTTGACTCAGGCACAGAAGTGTGATGTGACTCTCTGTTCTCGGGTAACCTGCACCTCACTTCTCCACCTGAATAACAGAGATAGCACCAATCCTCCCCTATCTCTGAGAGGTAGTGGGAGGATAAAAACCATTAGTGACTGCTAAGTGCTAAAATATAATCTCATTGAAGTCCATATAAGTGCTTCCACAGATAGCAGGCTTCAAAATTGTTCTGAGTAAATATGACTCTGTCTCAGCTGTAACTAATTTTGTTGCCCCTCATTTTATGAAAATAAGAAATTCATCTAAGTTTAGAACAGTGGCTTGTAAATCTGTTAGAAGAGGGAATGAAAACCTTTTTAGAAATATTAATTATGTTTATGCAGATTTCAAAGAACTTCTTTAAACTTAACATTATATCTCTTAAAAAACAAAACAAAACAAACAAACAAAACAAACAAACAAACAAACAAACAAAAACAGCAAAAAAGACACAAAGTAGCATGACTAAGTTCAGAAAATTAGCTGTTAATGGGGTTGGAGCATGTTGACCAGCCCAGAGACAGGACCTTGCACTGCAAAGGCCCACCTCTCAAACCTGTTCAGGTCCCTCTGGATGGCATTCTTTCCCTCCAGCATGCTGATTGCACCACACAGCTTGGTGTCATGAGCAAACTTGCTGAGGGTGCACTCAATCCCATTGTCTTTGTCACTGACAAAGATGTTAAATAGCACTGGTCCCAATACTGACTCCTGAGGAACAAACACTACTAGACATTGACCTCCATGGACATGGAGCTGTTGACCCTAACTCTCTGAGAGCGGCCATTCAGCCAATTCCTTACCCACAGAGTGGTCCATCTGTCAAATCCATGTCTCTCCAATTTGGAGACAAGGATATCATGGGGGACAGTGTCAAATGCTTTGCATAAGTCCTAATAAATGTTAGTTGCTCTTTCTCTATTTATGCTACTTAAAAACAGTGGACGGGAGGTAAAAGAAAAAGAAAATAAAGATTAGCATTTCTGTCTAAAGAACTAGTCAAGGAAAAAGAGGCGCAATATGATCACAGATAGAGAAGTAGGATTTTTGACAGTTTAGACAAACCTGATATTTGGTAGATTAGGGATGTGTAGACAGTGAGAATTCAGAAGAGTAAGGCCTGGTTGTCTGCTGGCAGAAAAGGAAGTGTGCTGGGGGAGCAGCTGTGGCTGTAACAGATTGCTCTACATAAACAATAAAACACTGATTGGGTAAAAATGACTGCCCAATGTTACAAAACTAGTGGGAACTTTTGTGTAGGAGGCCTAGCTCACACAGAATGAGTGGTTTCAAGTCATACTGGAGAAAAACCAAAAATCTACCTGTGAATAACAGAGGTGATCCTTCAGTACTTCCTGTAAGTTAAAATGGCACTACATGCTAAGTGACTGAGATACTAAAGCAACAGTGTGGAGGTGGTCTAGCTACCTTGGTGAAATCCAGTTGTTGGTATTCAAGTTTAACAGAATATTAAATTCAGAATTTTTCTGAATGGCTTTGGCTACACGAAGTCAGATATTTAGTGTCTGTTTCAGAGTAAAAATGGTCAGCACATGCTGACAGATAGCACACATATTTCTGTGGTAGCAAAACCCAAAGGCACCTAAGACCATGAATCACTTTGAAAGCATGAGCTTGGATTGACCTGGAGACACATGAACCTTAATTTGTGATAAATCTATATTTTGCACAAAGGAACCTGACTGCAGCAGTTACCAAGAGTTAAAACTGGGAGCAAAACTTAAAGTGGCTATGGTTTAAGAGAGGTGTCTTTCCAAGATATAACTTGTTCTCCTCTATCATTCTCCGACAGGGTTATCAGAGGAACTTTCTGCATTCAAAAGAGCCATCTTTCACAGTTCAGCTAAAGTGACCACAGCACAGTGTGAGATGACATGTTCCTCTGTCTGTCCCCCCCCCCACCCCGGCCATCACCCCCTCCCCCTGTTCCCCCCCCTTTTTTTTTTTTTCCTTTCTTTCCTTTAAACTTCCCTGCCTTGATTCAGGCTGCCTATCAAGAACCAGGCCCTGCCAGGCCTTGCTGCTTCAGATGTGTTGGTGAAGGGGATGCTCCAGGCACCCTGCGTGCCTGTTGAATGCTGAGAGACTGCAGTGCTGGGTTCTCCTCAGGCCTGAGCCACAAGAAGAGGGTGTCCTGGCTGGGATTGAATCCTGGTGCTGAAAGGGTGCACTTCAACCTTTCAGTTTGTACACAAGTCCCAGTGTAAAGGCATTATCTGGCAATTGGCCTTCTCAGGCCTAATTTTCAGTCCACAAGTAGGAGTTAGGTCATTGAGGATATCCTCACCATTAGAGTTATTCAGTTTGCATAAAAGCTCTACTTAGCACTTGAGGAAGGAGTGTTGATTTTCAAAGTGTTGATTTGATCCATAGCCACTGCTGTGTGAACTGCAATGCAGCAGTGTTATGCCAGCAGAAAGTTCACTCATGACCAATAAAAAGCAAAGCCCATCTGGAAATGGACAGAACTAAGGGAAATACCTGAAAACTTCACTATAAACAGGGTTATGATACCTGTCTTGTGACTACAAATTGTGTTCAGCCTCTTGCCACACAGTGCGAGGAGCAATGATTATTGAAGTAGCTAGTTATATATGGGGGGAAAAACACCCAAATGTAGATATTAATTAAGTAAAACAAATTTAAAGAATGAAATGCATCAGATGAAGTTTGTCATATATATTTGTAAAGTACAGTTATATGAGATACAGCAGTTGCTCCTTGCACATACTTGCAGATGCTTAAGGTACAACTCTTTAAGAGATCTGTAGCTGTTAAAAGGGATTAATAAAAAATATTAGAGCTCTAAGAAAGCTTGTAATGAAGCTGAAACTGAAAATATACAAGCAACATTTATCTCACCTTCATCCCCTTTCATCTCATCTCTGTTCAGTTTAAATGTGCAAACCTCAGAAAAAGTTTTAGGGAAAAACATCTTATTTTGCAAAAAAAAAAAAAAATATATATATATATTTATATATACATTTTAAATAAATATATATACATATATAAATAAATATATATATATATATATATATATGAAGGTATTTATGTGAAAAGAGGAGAAAAACTTGATTTTTGTGATTGGATTTGTGATTTTCAGGCTAGCTCAAACATAGAGGAGAGGCAACTCTATCCAGGAAAAGATCACTGATGCTGAATACTATAGAAATTGTACTCACCTGGAGAGATTCAGTCTAGAAGACTGAAAGTTAATTGTTTTAGAATCTTAATGTTAGCAGAAAATGCTCAAAACTAAAGAATATTCTTACCTAAGATTCAGACTGCCATAATTTACTTGATATCTTTAATTGTAATTGAACAATCTACATCCCACACTAATCCTGAATACTTATCTGTTATTTAACAGTTGTGGGGAAGTTAAGCTTTGTTCCAGGTTCAGTTCAGGCTTATTGCTGGTGGCTAATATGCAGCCTACAACACTGCGCTTTTTCCTACTGGAAAATATCTAACAGCTATGACAAGTACTGCTACCCTTAATAGGACACTTTTGCTTACGTAAAAATATATGTGGCATGGTTCCACCACATTTGTAAATTCCAGCATTGACTGAAATGACTGACATTCAAGAAACAGAGCACAGACCTTGTGAGATTTTCTAAATATTATTAGACTAATTTAAATGAAGATTTTTGAATTCTTGAATTATTCATTTACAAAGAAGCCCCAGTGTGCAGAAAAAGCTTAGTGCTGGAAGCGCTGTAGAATCTTCTTTTATTTTGTCATTGTTTTGATATTCGGAAGATAAGCAACCTCAGAACAGAAAAAAAAAATCAAAAAAAGAAAACAACAAAACAAAACAAAACAAAAACACTACAAAACCCATCAAGTTCTAACACAGAAAGCTAGATTTTCAAATCAAAATAAGAAACTTGTTTTCTCCATATTTTTGAAAGTAAGAAAAATTGTGTTTTTCAACACAGGTGTGGAAGTCTTATTCCAGTTCTGTTCACTTCAGAATAGGAATTCCACTTAATGACTTATTAAGAACGTCCCAAACCGTAAGCAGAAGAAAGACTGCACTGTCCTCATTATTGAGTCCTATAGCCTGGAGCAAGGGACCTGAGGGTCGCTGATAATTACAGATGAGAGTTTTGAGTCTTTCTGAGATGTTCCCATTTCCAAAAAGTTAGCAAATCCATGTAAGTAACAATATGGGATATACCATTAATACCGTTAATAAATGGGTAATTTCTTCTTATAAACTTCTTAAATACTAAAAATCATTCTCTGCTCTTGAAACTTTAGAATTGCTTCACTTGTCACCAGGCACTAACCATGTAACCAAGAATGGAATGCAGTCCAAAAAATTTATATAAACCTTCTGCCTGACAAGCATGGTTAAACCCTGAAATTCTTCCTTTCTTTTCTCTGGTATTATCTGAATCTATTTTAAGATGTACATATCTAGTCTACGGTAAATGTCAGGTCATTATATTTTACACATTCATTAACAGTAATGAAAATAATGATGTTTTATTCTCACCCACACAGGATTTTTTTTTTTTTTTTTACTAAAGAAAGCAAAACTGTAAGTTTGTTTGCTTTTATTTATTTATTTATTTATTTTTCTTTACTAACCCAAATGCCATGTTTTTAAATAGATAAATTTGATGCTAAGCACTGACCAGACTTAGGCTAACAGTTTAACAGTTTGTTATTGGCAGATAATTTAAAAGTTATTCATGGGCAGTTAGTAGAATCATAAAGCACAAAGCCCTGTTTAGAGATACATGTATATCTGTTTTGTGGGATGATACCACTTTTATTCACAGCTACTAACCTGGTTTGTGGATGACTCTGTTTTTACTCCCAGCTGGTATTAACAACAAATTTTACACTGACTTCTCCCTTCTACTCACACTCCAGAAAGGTGTCTCAGTGTTTTCAGGGATGAGAGAGATGAAGGAGATTATGTTCCATGCTAAGACATTTGACTTAGGCCATTCACTTGTTTCTGATGCCTGGCTGACTTTCTTATGCCTACTTTTTGTAGGCAGAGATTGTGTGATCCATGTTCATATTGCTCAGATAAGGGAATGCAGCATGATCATTAGGAATTAGTAGGGATAAAGGATTTGATCTTGTTAGGTGCAGAGGATTTTCTAAAATTTTCTTGGTGGCCTTTTAAAAATGTTTTTACCTTGCACCTTGCATTTTACTGATTTTTATTTTTTTTGAATGGGAATGTTACTGTTATGTCTGAGTAAATGATAACAATAACTACAACAACAACAATAAATATTTGTCAGAGTGAGAGTCAGAAATATGTTCACTGGTGAAGCACTCTCATTTCAATAGTACTTTGAGAAAACAGGCTTGTGAGGACTTTTCTGAGCAAGTTTGTTCTGAAATTGTTCAATGATAAGGCTATTAAAGTATTTCTGCCTATGTTTTTGGAGAGGACTGGAATTTCTTTATCTCGTCCTCAAGGAGACTAAAACAGTTCTAATCTAAACTTGATATATGGAAGTCAGAAGATTCTGATTCATATTAGAAGATCTATGGTAGTCATGGTAGTAGTTAATGAAATATTATAAAATGCAACTGCTTCAGTTTATTGTTTTGTAAGGACCTATTGAAATCTAGTTTGAATTAATGACAGAACAGAAGAGAATATCCCAAGCTGGGAGGGGCCCACAAAGATCATTGAGTCCAAAGATCACTGACTCCTGGCTCTGCACAGGACTACCTGAAAATTAAACCAGGTATGGAAGTATCTTGCTGATTTAATTTGAAAGACCTTACAGACCTTATTAGATAGATTTCGTTTTGTTTTGTTTTGTTTTGTTTTATGTTTAGAGTAATTTTCTGCACATTTTAACAATCGCACTGGAATAACGGGATCAACTTACTCATAGTGAAATGTATCCCAGAAGTTTATAACTGCTGCAATAGGTCAGTCTGCTTCTTCTGAAGTTCTTACCCTTCCAAAATCAGCATTGAATCATGCTGAGCTTTGATAAGTTAACTGCTTTGTGCTAGATTTGTGCTTTGAATTCCATTTAACCTCTTGATAAACGGTAACAAATAATGCTTTCATCAGTAATTATTTTACTTTTTCTTATTAATGGAAAAATATAATTATGGAAATACATGTAATTTTTGAAGTGTTTTTACAATAATTAGAGACTCCAAATGGATCTAGGGTTAAAATCTTCCTAGAACCCAGTCCTATGCGTAGGCTGTAAGAGCAATGATTGTAAAACTGATTTGTTTCTTCACTGCAGTGTTGTTGATCTGTTCTAGTGCTTGGGATAGCAAAGAGAATTTAACAGAAACCCTTCTTGGAAAACAATTTTTGTTTCTCCAGGTTGTCATCATTTATAAAGCCTTTAATAGAAGTTGACATTATGTGCCATTTATGTGTCAGCCTGGTTAGCAAAATCTTTTGATACGTAGACTTATTTGTCAGGTAGCTGATTCCCCATACTCCTTTTCACCTTTAAACCGTTATATCCGTCTTTGGTCAAAAATATCTGAAAAAACTGCTTCAACATGAGTCTTGTCACATGAATCTGGCATTTTCCTCTTTTTTTTTTTTTTTTTTTTTTTTATCAAGCAATTTATTTTTAAATACCTGTCATGTTCAGCTTGTTACTGCTGCTCTACTTCACCAGGAAAAAAAAAAAATGGTGCACTGGGTGCTTGTAATTCATAAAGTAATATGTTAACTGACTTTGGGATTTAGGAGGAAATCAACTGCAGTGATTGGTTTCTGTTAATTTTTTTTTTAATTATTTTTTTCCCTGTGAAAATGATTGTTAATGATGGTATATTTTTAATTCTTTAAAATTTTGTTTTTATACCACTAATAAAATTAAGATTTAATAAATAAGTTCTACTTTCTTAGTATGGCCAAACACAGAGTTCAGCCTTACATGCTCTTATTATAGAACAAGATAACACATTACACTAAATGCAAATGTTTAGATTGTTCAGTGATTCTATGATAATCACAACAGATCACACAAGCATTGCAGTCCTGTGGCCTTATCCTTAATACCTCGAACATGAACTTGATTTTCAGTACGTGGAAATTCTTGGTGATTCTCTTATTATGATGTATGCAGGATATGTGGTACCAGACATAGTTAACAAGCAAGTAAAGCAGTTTGATTCTGAGAAACTGACCTTTTGCTTTCTTAGGGCTTGGATTTGTTAAGTTACAACTTTACAGACATCCTGCCCAACTAGGAAGCAGGTAGTGAGACAATCTTATTTCCAGTACTAACATCAGTCCGTATATACCTTTGGGGACAAAAATGCTATGTACGAGTTTACAATTAAACTGTGCTGTTACCTCCATGTGTTTTATCAATCATAAATGTGTTTTCAAAGGTTATATCCTGTCTGATATAACATATAGTAATTGAATTTTGCTGTAAATTATTATTATTTTTTTTGGCAGTATATATGTACATATGTATATATGAATATATATATATGTATATATGAATATATACATACTGTTTTCCTCTAATAGAAAGGATTCACAGAATCACAGAAAGGATTTTTGTCTTAGGTATTGTTTTTGGTAATCTGGATAGGATTTTGTTGTAGTTGTTGAAACTATTCTTAGTAGAAAAACTAAGACTAATGAATATTTCTGAAATTAGTCTTAAGTAGATGATAAACAAATCACCAAATACTCAAATATCAAATCTGTCAAAAAAAAAAAAAAGTGAATATTGTTCTATATTTTAAAATAATAATAACAAAAACAATGGTTACTTATTCATCAAGACATAATACTTATACTAAAGTAAAATTCCTTGTCAATAAAAGTGCAAATAAATACATATCTGTGAAAACTCCATCGGTCTGAAGCAACATCTATCTGATAAGCCAAAAATATTTGAATAAAAGTTAGTCTGATATCCAATAATATCTTCATATAATTTATTCATTATTTTGGCACTATTTCTATTGTTCCCAGAAAGACTCATTTTGCTGACATAACACACTGGCTGGTAAAGGGTTACTAAATCAGAGAAGTTCAGAGACAGATTAGGGTTTCCCAGCGGCACATATCTCTAGCAGTAAGTGTGGAAGCCAACTCGGAAGAAACACGTTTGAAGTGGCAGAACTAATCATGCAGAAGCAATTTGCGATTTTCTCTCTCTCAGCCTAGATAAAGCAGAGCATTATGACATTGGCTGCATGGAACAAGGTCAATTTACTGTGAAAAGGCAGCTATAGACTCCTACTTCAAATAAACTTTCATTCTGTATGAAGGAAAAGAGGATTTACCTTATTCCTTATATCATAGAGTAGGTAAAAGCAAATGAACAATTCAATTAGAGCGTACTCATTTGTACCCTTTTCTTTTTCTCTACTTATGTTTCAGATTGTTTCAGATATTCATAACGTAATTATATCTCAAGGTATTTCTCTTGATTTAAAAAAATAGAGCTGCTTAATTGCTGATGGACTTGACCTCAACTGAAGCTGTGGGCTGTTCTGAAAGTGGAAGGATTAAATTGCAAAATTTAACATGACGACTTCAAAAAAGATTTTTTTCTTTTCACATTTCAGATTTTTCTAATGTCAGTGAAAACAAACTAGCCAAGACACTGTATGAAATAATTATTTTTTTCAATTCTTCTATTTTTCACTATTTCTCCATTGTGACCTGAATTTCTCATACACTAAGTTCAGCTTTCTGTGTGAGTGATGTTGCTGCATGCTGAAGCCTCAAAGTAGAGTTACTGGAAACAGATGTGATTCTTTCCCTACTTGCTTCTTTATTCAGGCCAGTGAATAATATCCTTCAGAAGGAGTAAAGATACAACACACCTTTCCTAATGCATCAGCTTAAATCTGATTCCTAGGACATGGAGAGGCAGAACGAAAATGTCAGTTACTTCCCATCTTCCTTACCAATGGCTAGCCCACAGACATATTTTCTTCTTCTCATCTCCTTTTTAACCTGAAAATTCATATCTTAAACTGTCCCCTTCTATTTCCCCTGTGTCACAGCACTAATACAAATCATAATGTATTCCCTAGAACATAGTGAATAGATGCTCACTCCAATAAAATCATCACTTTGACTATACTGCTAATTCTGTTACTAAGACACTCCAGTCAAACTGAATAATTTTTCTGGGGGGTTGTTATACTCAGAGAATAGTCAAAGAAATACATCCAATGATGATCCCTGTGACTAAAACCAAACTATGTTATAGAAACAAACAAACAAACAAACAAACAAAACAAACACAAACTCTCACTTCACTATTGCTAACAAATACACAGGGCAGATCATTTTGGGGAGGAATAAAACAAGAGTTCACCTTAATTATCTGTTCAGGAATTCAGCCAGCTAGGATGCTCATGTTTTAATGCATTTATTAGTTGAATCCCAGTGTCTTCCTCTTTCTTCCCTTGTCCTTCTGCAGTTTATATTTATATTGAAGTCAATAATCAGGATATGGAGGTTCTTATATACATTCTGAAATCATAGTTGGAAGGTAAATGAAGTTATGATTAAATGCCATTGCTGTTATAGTTCATGTTAAAAAATGCACAACCAGACCAAGGGCAGAGAAACTCAGTGAATTAATACATTGGTCTATTAGTCTTCCTGTGCCAGACTGTAGGACTCCAGATTGAGTTCTGCTGAGCAATGGACCTCCATAGGGCTGACATTTGCTCTGGAAAGGAGTAGAAAACAGTCCATTAACCTTCACATTGGTATAAAATCAACTGCTGAACTCAGGAGCTGCTGGCCAGCTGGATTCAGCAGCAAAGATATATGAATTTTAAAAGGTATATCCTTTTCCTTACTGATGTTGTTTCCGTGGCCAGTACAATTAATATATCTGGTACTTTGTAGGAAAATAAAATAAAATATTCTCTGTAGTTCAAAAAACTTTTAGGACAAAACCTTTTTGTTTGTTTGTTTGTTTGTTTGGTTTGGTTTGGTTTGGTTTGGTTTGTTTCCCCACAAGCCAACATGAATTGCATACCTTTCAGTGTTCAGACTGCTAGTTGCTCTTTCTTAATTTTGCAGGCTTGGGGAAAAGACATTAAGAAGCTTATCAAAGATAAAATGTACAACCCCTTTGGTCTCCAGTTAGTGTAATTGAAACAGAGGAATTGTGCACTGACTTCTTTTGGATTTTGAAAGAAAGCTTGGCTAGCACTACTCCCTCAGAAAATCTGACAAATTGCACAGCCCTTGCCAAGAGGCCCTTGGCAATGACTAGAAATGAAGCAGGGACATGCTATGAAGGGCTTCCACCTCCATTTAATGCTCACTGCATACAAACACATGGGCACTGGAGCTTTTGTACGCAAAAAATAAAATATTAGGCCCTGGCTGTAAAGCATAACAGGCTGCTTTATTTCTAAGATTTCTAAGGTGCTGAGAAAATTTTGCTTCACCCTGTAAAAGGTGATAGGAAAAAAGAAAACTGATTGGAATATACCTAACATTTCACAAGTAACAGAAGAAACAAGTTTTTTTTTTTTTTCTTTACTTTTTTATTAAAAAAATATGAAGAGAAAAGAAAAGAAAAAAAAAGAAGCATCATAGACATGCCTTGGCTTAAGGAGGGTTTAAGACTAGCATTTCTTCAGAACTAAGCCTCCCTTTTGACTGCTTTCAAGCATTTTAAATTAACATAAAACACATAAATGTTCCCTTTCAGGGGCTTACTGTAGAGCTTTTACAGCTGTATAGAAATGAAAGCCTACTTTAGACTTGTTGCAGGCTTCTTCAGTTGTTATATTGAGTGTTTTCTTCATACCGTGCTCAGGGAGTGCTTTGCCCAGAGCATGCTCTGGAATTCAGCTGAGATGAGCATACCCCTTCATTACTAAAAATTAAAGCTGTAGTTATTTTTTCATTTGTTCATTATTTGGAATTGGAAGACTCCTGTTTGGAAATCGAAGAGCTGCTAGGCAGATCCAACTTTTCACCTTAGGGTACTGACTGCTGGCTCACATCCATTTCTTATCCATGAAGTATTGCTTTGTTCCATTTCTGGAAATGCAACAAGATATGTCTAGGTTTCCTTTTGAAATGGATAATTTGTGATAGATTTCTCATACATCCACGTCAAGAACATGTCAAGAACAACTTGTTTGTCCCAGAAACTCCTGTATTATGTGGAAACCATATTAAGTTTCTTATACCTATGTTTGGTACATTCCAAAAGTCACTGTTCTTGTCATAAAACAGATACCACGTGATAAATGGGCAGATACTCAGACATACATGCATGGAGTGTGTATTTTAGGTGCAAAATGAGACTAATGCAGTGTTCTAAAGTGAAATTGCATATACGGGCCTCAGAGTCATTAGATTTATTTTATAATTTTAACTGATCATTCAGGTAGTTGTACTAATGTCCAGAGTAAGATTTATGCATTTAAGGTACTTATTGCTAAGTCACTCATTTCACACATCTGAGAGAGAACATGACAAGCTTTGAAAAATATTAAAAATGGAAAAGGTTTCATTTTACACATTTACTTGTAAACTGATATTATTGATTTTAGATATACAGGCAAGATGAAAAAAATATTGTTCGTTTATCTAAAACACATCAGGTTAAATCCTTCAGTCTGTACACACTCTTCAGGTTTACACCTTTACTTACAAGTAGCCCCATTGTTCAAAGAACAAGGTGTTAATAAACTCAAATAAAGACTCCAGCTTTCATTCTTTTATCCTGGCAAACTCATGCTTCATTTCTGAGTCAGGGTTACTGAGGGACAGATTGTGCAAGAAACCTAAAACTTAGCAGTTTTTCTTTCTATTATGTTCTCAAAGATGTAGGAACTGTCACTGAAAGAGAAAACTGGAGTGTGAATGTGAATTGCATGAGTGACATTTGAAAATGAAAATTTATCTTTGTGCTCACAGACCCCTAATTCCAATAGTCATATGAAGGCATTCAGGCAACAGAAATGTATCGTTTGACATTTTGTGTCTAAGGTATTCTTCCCTAATTTATTAGGATTAAAAATAAATAAATAAAAATAAATGAATGCTAGGTCTGTATAAAATATTATTTTATTTTAATACCATTCCATATACACACATACTTTCATTGGCTTAAATCCAATTTCTCCTTGTGTTGATTGTGTCAAGTTTAGGCTTCTGATTTGTATTTAGCAGTTGATCAATATTAGAGGGTTGAAGTCACTGCCCCAGGTGCTGACATTACTGCTTTAATGATCCTATAGTATCATTATCAGTATAATATAGTATCTATATACTATACTATAATATAGTATAGTATCAGTATCAGAAAGGAATATGGACCTGTAACTCAGCACCATAACTTGTCATCTGGCATGTCTGTGGAAATCCAGTGTCATTGTTGTTTTCAGTTCCTACAAAGAAAACACAAGTAAAGGATGAAACTGGGGGCTGTAGGGTAGTAACACTTTCAAACTCCCATATCTGGATTCACAGCAAGGCTTCTCTATCAAAACCTGAGGAAGTTTTCATTCAGATTTCAAATTTACACTCACTGGACACATAATCAGTGTAATAAATGTTACTTTGTGTCCTACTACCCCAACTATCTGCCCCATTTCATTGATGCCTGTGGAGCTGGTCAGCTCATGCATGGCTATCACAGGTTAGAGGACAGTAGTGTAACATAATCTTTTGGTAATTCAGATGTCAGCAATTCAGAAAGTGATCAGCTTGTAATCTTGGTGTAGAGTGAAGGCAGACAGCCATGGAATACATCCCAAGCTCAGCCATCTTTCTGTGGCTCTCACACAGTGTATAGGCAGTATCTAGACTATTTCCATGTGAGTGTGAGTACTTCTCCATTAGGAAAAAAATCAAACTAAGTGCAAGTGTATAGTTAGATAGAATACAAACTAGTATTCTTCATCTTAATGAATATTCATATATATTTTTCACTGGTTTCAGTGGTGTTTTTGTTGTTTCATTTTGTTGTTTCATTTCCAGCCTGTGTGCAGCCTAAATCAAAAGAGTTTGAATCTTTGCACTTTTTACTGATGTATTATTAATACTAATTGTTATTACTTACTTTTAATATCAAATGCTCATGAAGGAACAAGTCTTGTCTCCAGGATAAAAATCTGCTCATAGTCAGGAAAACTCCAATAATTTTCTTTTACTATCAGACTTCTTTGGATACCAACCTGGGAGATGTGTGCAGATGTGTCATTAATAATCTTTAATGACTTTAACAATATTCTCAGCCAACTCTATTGCAGCCTGTGAATAGTCCCAGTAATTTGGGGGTTGGGGTACTGCTTTAAAAATAAAGCAGAATAGACATATTAAACAACATAGTATCCTTTGCTGTTTTGTTGCCTTGAACTACAGCAAATCTAATTTCAATACTCAAGGTTTAGGTTTTACCACTAAAGATATCTGAAATACAGCATCAGTTGACAGAGAAATCAAAACTCTTCAGGACTCACAAAGAAGAGTTTGTAATTGCTGCCTGCTGCTAATCCTATCAGCTCATGTTAGTGAAACATGCCATAGTGCTGCAGGGAATTTGTCAGGATCTGGTTGCAGGACTCAGCCTTTAGGAGAGGATTCAGGCTAAGCTAAGGCTATACATCGCCACCCATGAGTCAAAGTACATCTATTCTACTGAGTGACAGGCCTCCGAGGGGGAACAATGTGCATGAAAAAGAACATGCCTCTTTCACTGCAGTGCTATTGTTGCATTGGTTTAACTTCTTAACCTCCTTCCTGTTAAAGCTTTATTCAGATATAGAAAAGATACCTGTAGCACTTTATTAAGCATCTGTTCTCAAAAAAAATGCATGAAATAATACTTTATTCCAGGTGATATTTTTCAAACTGAGTGCATTCTTTGTCTTTACCAGACTTTACCGTATTCTCTCTCTCTCTCTCTCTCCCTCTCTCTTGGTATTTAGGCTCGTTCTGAAAGAAAGTGAATGATAGATGGAAATAAAATTAATCTTCTAACTTAATCACACTACAAAATATGTCAATTAGAATTTTCTAACACCTCTGACAGTTACAAATCATATCAGTTTGTATATATATCAAAGGAGCATGCTAAATCTTTCAGTTAGTTTGTGATTTACAAATTTTCTTTCTTACTTTTTCTTTTTTGGACTAAAGCCTGAAAATGCTTGCTCATTTGGAGCCTGAACTAGACATAGACTTAAACTGAACCATAAAAATATTTGCTTAAATAAAATTATTTATTTTTTTTTCCTAAAAAAATGTTACTTATATTAGTTACGTATATTAGTTTCTTATATTCCCCCCCATTTTTTATTTTTTTTTTTAGAGTTAACATATTTGCTATTTGTATTCACCAGCACAGTTCTCTGGATGTGGGCATGATCATGAAACAAACTCTCATCCAAGCTAAGTTTTGTTAAAGACACAGTTATCTTTCCACAGTTCATATTTTAGGAAGTATTTTTTTTTATAAACATTAATAAAGTAGGTGTGTTGTTGTTCTACTCCTGTAAATATCACCTTGCAATGCTTGGGTTTACTTTCCATATTCTGTACCATATTGCTTTTTACACTGTCTAAAAAAAACCACTAAGTGACTAAGTCTAGAACAAAATATTTGGGTCTGCATAATTATGTGAAATTTGAATTTTTATTCAATTCCTCTAACTGCAATATCAAGTCCAAATTTTACTGTTCAGCATCAAAAGAAGGGTCCACTCCTAAAATTAGCTGTCTGTTGGTGGGCTGTGCTTGGATTGGGTGATTCTTGCAATTCTAGCACAGACTGCGTAGGCAGAATGGGAAGAGAGCTCACGGTCTTTCAAGTAGGATTTTGGAAAGAGATTATAAACCACACCCTATTTATTATTATTATTATTATTATTATTATTATTATTATTATTAAAAAAACAACAACTATTTCATTTATTTATTTATTATTTTTTAATTTTCCTTTGTAAATTGCATAATTCCACTTTGAATGGCATGAAACCAGTTGCAGGGCTCCACAGAAATAAACATACTCCCTTGGAAGATAAAAAACTGTGCATGTCTGGAAGTGTGTGTGCCCACCTTTTTAAAAATAAAAACATCCTCCCAGAGAAGCTTTATTTTCTGTTTTCCTAGTTTATATCTAATTTTCCAGTTCGAGAAGAAACAAGTTATTATTTTTATTATTTAAATATATATTTTTCCTTTAACAATGACATTGAGGTTAGGTGATTTAAATTTCAGGAAGTGGTTATGAAAATTATATTTGTGAGCACTAGCTAGGGCCATACAGAGTGCTGACAAAGATTAAGAGAGCTTCTTAAAACACTTGTGCTCCAGCACCTTGGCTATGACCTGTGACACCCAAATGAATGCAGAGTCACATCTACTCAAAGTTGAAACTGCACATAATGAAGAATTCTAAGATGCTTTTTCAAACAAAGATTACTCGTGGCTTACTTCAAACTTGAATTCAGAATTTAAAGCCTGAAATGTAGCTATTGCCTTGTCTTCCTTTTCAGATCAACACAATACCACATACAGCATAAAACTGAATTAATTTAATACTAATGCTACTGAAAGATATCTGAATTTAAGATAGAAGATATCTAGAATTTTTTTTTTTTTTCTCCAAAATATCTTTCTTATGTGCTTATATATAGATATGTAAGCAGCACCACTGCAATCAATGGATATAATTGCATGCTTAAATGTAAGCAAGTGTACAAATCTCTACAGGGTCATGCTCCAGTTCACAAGAGGCCAACCTCCTTGACCTTGCAAACCAAAATCCTCTTGTCAGTAAGACCTGCAAGAAGCCTTGCTCACCTCAGACACCTGGAATGTGCACAGCTTCATCTAGATTTTAGGGTGGATAGGACAAAGAGTAAGTGTCTGTTGACAGAAAATTGACCTTTAATAATCTACACATCTGGGCTTGAATATCTGCATGATCAAGGAGTACACCCTCTATAAAGACAAGTGCACTCACACTTATCTAATACTTGTGGTAACTCCTACCTGCTAGTCAGATCTGAGGAAGTGCAGACAATTGCATGGGTCTAGATGAAGTTGAGCACCTGCTTAGCCTGAGACCCCACAAAGTACCTCCAAGATATATTTGTGCAAAAGACTATTTTTATCATATCACCACAATAATTCTCTGTATGTTCCTTTGTCAGATGGGAACAAAGGGGAAAAATTAAAAAATAAACCAGACCTGCTTAACTTAAATAGTTATACTAAGGCAAGTTAGTTTTCCTAATATAAGTAACTTTTTTTTTTTTTTTTTTTTTTTTTTTTTAACTTTCTACTTTATGTACTCAACTACTTTGTCTGATGGGAGCTTATATACTTCTAGGATGAGGGTTTCATTTTTTTCAGACCACATAGCTATTTTGACATTTAAAAGATATTGCTTGTTGTACTGACAGAGAAAAAAACAACAGAGAAAAGTCAGACCCATCCCCTATCCTGCTTTATTTATTTTTTTTTTAAATCACTTGACTTTACTGTTTGAAAATAAAGTAAATGTTACTTATGTCAGGTACAGTAGTATCTCCAGGAGTAATATCTTTAAATTGTAAATACTTTATCTGAAAAAGAAGTTAAGTCCAAATGTCAAAATGAAACATACTTACACGTGTGTACAGTCAAAGCAGAATGATGGTAAAAGTAAAAGCATAATGCTGCAGCAAGATGTCAGATAAAAGTGAAGGGTGTATGTTTAATTGTTTTTCTTAATTAGTTTAAATATAACAATGAAATAGATTAGAGGTAATAAACAACTGCATATGCAGAGTAAAAAATATATTAATGTCTACATGTAAATATACATATATATATCAGGAATAAAATAATTATAGAATTTGAACATAAATGTCATATACATTTGTTTTCAACTAGAAATACAGTAGTCAGTTCCATTTTACATTTTAAAAGAGTGACAATATAGTATCAGCTGAGTCCTATCTTGAAGCAGGTGTTGGTTCCATATCTCCCAAGTATAGTTCATATTTCTGCAATATATATTTTATTTGAAAAATCAATAAAGAGTGTATAAACACAATATAAAGGTAAATTGATGAAAAAGTAGACTGAATTGTAAAAAAAGAAAAAAAAAAAAAAAAAGGAAAAGGAAAAGAAATCTTCAGATGTGTAGTTAAAGTATGCAGACCCAGAATCTGTTAGTTTATATTGATATAGATCCAGAGTATGGAAAAGCAGTTGAGCAGTTGTATTACTTTGGATTTTCTTGTGCAGCTTAGATCTGAATCTGGCCCATAAAATTTAACAAGCTGCATTTTGCATCATATGGCAATATATATTTCTATAGGTAAGTACTTCATGGTTTATAAGTAATATATATAATAAAGAGTGGCACAAATATGGTATTTCATGTTTCTACTACTCATGGTCTACTGTAACATAAATGTCACTTAGGTAGACAACTTTAACAGTACACCTTTTTTAGGGACCTTTTAATTTAATTTAATTTTATCATTTTATTTTTTTATTTTATATTTTATTTTATTTTATTTTATTTTATTTTATTTTATTTTATTTTATTTTATTTTATTTTATTTTATTTTATTTTATTTTATTTTATTTTATTTTATTTTATGGTAAAGCTCATTCAAGATACAATGAAATACCTGGCAAAGACTGTGCTTGTGGAGAGAGCATCAGGGAAGGTTAACCCACTTTGGAAACAATCTCACTTTTATGAATGAAGCCTGCACCTCTCAATCCAGAGGGCATGCAGATTTTCAGTCAAGAGAGAAAACTGAAAGGTTTTCAGACTACACTGTCTCTCTGTGCTGCAGTCAGCAAATTATACACTGCAAAGTATAAAATACCTTCCAGACCTCAAAGCCCTGTAACCTCACTTAGACCAGTTGCTGAGAGCAAGAAAGGACCTTTGCTTTTCCCACTGCTTCCCATACACTGGCAGGTTATATTCAAGAGTTTGGCAGCATCCTGTGACCTATGCTGGTGATTACCTGCTCTGCTGACACCCACAGCAAAGTCAAAAGGAGAAAGAGAATGATCTCAAAGAAGAGGTAGTGTTTTGGTTTAACCCAACAGCAAGCACTACTCAGCTGTTTGCTCACCCATCCTTCCTGCCATGGTATGGTGGAGAGAATCTAAAAAAAATAAAAGTAAAATGAAATCTTGTGGGTTGAGATAGAGATAGGTTATGAGGACAGAAGGGAAAGTAAAATAATAATAATGATGATAATAGTACTACTAATAATAATGTTTACAAAAGAAGTGATGCACAATGCTCACCACCTGCTGACCCAACCTATCCCCAAGCAGTGGGTCCCCCCACTCCAGCCAGCCCCTCCATATTAATTGGTCAGCGTGATGTCAGATGGTATGGAATATCCCTTTGGCCAGTTTAGATCATTTGTGCTGGTTCTGTCCCCTCCCAGCTCCTGCTGCACCCCCAGCCTGCCTGCTGGTAGGACATTTTGAGAAGCTGAAAAGTCCTTGGCTTAGTGTAAGCACTGCTCTGCAACAATTAAAACATTAGCATGGTATCAACATTATTCTCACCCTAAATCTAAATCGCAGCACCATACCATCTTCTGGGAGGAAAATTAACTCTATCCTAGCCAAAACCAGGACAGGTAGAAAGGAATGAAACAGAAGAGAGCAAGAAACACAATGCAAAGAGAGGAAGAGAATGGAAACATATACTATGTCTGTTAATAATAATACAACACTCCTTATATAATTATATACTAATATAATTAATAACAATAAGAGCAGCAGTCTTGACTATAATGGAAGAAATTAAATGAATAACGGACAATTAGGTTCCTGTCTTTTGACCTTCATGTTGTCCCAGAGGTAGTGCTGATGGACACTTCTGAGACAGAGCAAAAGACAAATACAGTGTTTGTATTTCCGTCCACTCTCTTGCATTTGAAATCTTTCATTCTCCAACATTGTTAATATTTCTAAAATTCATAGTAGGCTTTTTATGTTCCCTATTTCAAAAATGGATCATTACCATAATTAACTTCTCACTTTATATTTTTCATATTCCAAATTAAAAACAAAGAATCAAAAAAACATTACATTTGTATGTAAATGGAGACATAGTATTAATAATAAACTTCTTTTCTGCTGACCCTAGACTGTAGAAACTGGAAAATCTGCATTTATAACTATACAAAATCCATTTCTAAATCCTGTGGATCTTTACACCTAAAATTGCTATGGAAAAATAGTATAATTTGACCTAACAAGATAGGACATATTTGTCTGTGCATGCCTTAAATAAAATCCCTTATTTAAACAGCCAATTGCTGGCAGATAAACATGTAAACACTTTCAGTGTCTGATCTCTTCTTTTCTCATTTCACATTATAGTCACATTAAGCTATGTGAAATAAGCTCCTCAGATAGTGTATATATTAGTCCACTGTAGTCTCTCCCAAATATAACCTTACAGACAGATGGTATGGATATGCCACCATCACCTCAGACTCTTATTTCCTAGACAAAAACAGTAAAGATGCAGCACAAATAACTCTCGTTTGAGGTATTTTTATATGTGCTGAGATACTTAATATGACTTTCAGAATCATCTGGAATTACATTATATACACTAATTTGGTTTCACTTTTAAAGCATAAATCATACGAACAGAAGAATATCAAAAACCCAAACACAAGAAGAGTAATAAGCTCTTCTAATTTTAACGTTATTTTATAAAGAAGCACTCAATTCTTCTGAAATTAAACACTGGAGAATTTTTTAGTTTACATACTAGACAAAAACTTCGGTATAGTATTTGGGGCTCAGAAGGAAGTCTGAGAGTTTAGTAAATAAAACAAAACAAAATAGCCAACAGCAGTGTACATTTTTTTTTTTTTTTTTAAATTTAGTCTTTGTGGACAAAACAGAATTTTTAAATTCTTCACAATGGCAACAGTGGCAAATGCAGAAAAAACTAACTAACCTCAAAATGTTAAATTCTAATTCAGCTTCCTTTAGTCAGACAGCTGGGTCACTGCTGCAAAGTTATAACTTCAACTGAGAATTAAAAATGCATTCCTTAGATCTCAGTGATTTGGGATGAAAATGTACTCATATAATGAGATCATCACTGCAGACAGAGGGCAATTCTAGTGTTCCAATGTTTCCAAATCATAATGGATTTCCAGTCTTCATGAAGTTAATATTCTTTTTAAAACTGCATCAGGTTGAACTTTGTTATCTCTGTCACATATTGATGGGAAGAAAAATAATAAAAAGAAAAATAATGTACTTCAGAGGCTCAGAAATAAGAAGGCACACACGTACACAAAAGAACTTCCAACAAGTCAAAGCAAGAACAAGAAAACAAAATCTAAACAATTTATCATTGTAAGAGGTTGTCGTATAATCATAGAATCATTTAGGATTGAAAAGATCTCTAAGATCCATCCTGTAGGTTAGACTAACCTGACGGTGGCCTAGCACTACCAAGTCCATTGCTAAATTACATCACTAAATGCCACATCCACATCTTAAATGCCTCCAGAGATGAGGACTCAATCACTTCCCCAGGCAGCCCATTCCAATGCCTAAGTTCAAAAACTGTTTCTGTTATCCAGTCCAAGCCTCTCCTGATGCAACTTGAGGCTGTTTCCTCATACTCTATCAATTATCACCTGAGAAAAGAGACTGATGTCTACCTCACTACAACCTTTCAGGTAGTTGCAGAGAACGATGAGGTCTTCCCCCAGACTCCTTTACTCCAGACTAAACAACCCAAGTTCTGTTGGCTGCTTCTCATATGTCTTATTTTCTAGTCCCTTTCTACTCCTTTCATGAGGAGTGGTATGGGCTCAGTTTTTCTCATAAGTGCTAGCACACACTTTCGCAAAAGTGCAACACACAGTTTTCTCAGCAGACATGAACTAGAACCCCCTAATATGACCGCTACTATTATACCCAAGGCCCTCACACACTCATATCAATAGCAGTAAAAAATACATACAAGATGATTTAGTAATAAGAAAAACTGCTAGTAAGATTCTTACTTTGTAAGAAGAAATACCTGTTTAAAGTAATATAACAGAACTTAAAAATTAAAAGTACCTTCCTGAGGACTTGTGGGATGATTTTCTAGCTGTCATTTTTAATAGTTGCTATTTTAACTGTGTGTAGTTTTGACAGGGCAGTTACAATATAGAAACTGTTCTGAAATTTTGATCATATTTGCAAAATGTTCTACTGAGAAGAAATAAAAATGTTCAGAAACAAAACAAAACAAAACATATTGAAGGAATATGCCAGTTTTTTTAACTTGGAGTTTTTTTTTGTTTGTTTGTTTGTTTTGTTTGTTTGTTTGTTTTTCCTTCCATTTACTAATATTTCAGGCTGAAATGAAAAAAATTTCTCTTTTCCTGCTATAGCAGTGACCTGGGAAAACAACTTTCCCCTTAATTACTGTTTTCCAAGTGGTATAATCTTCTTGATGAAAACACAAAACATTTAATGTCTGACTTTGCTGTAGAATGAGCATGATTCGATGCACCCTGAGGTAGCAGCATCAGGTCTGGACCATGGAGAAGCAGTGATAAATGTCTGAGATAATGTACCTTGTTGATTGGCAGAAAATTTGGAGGTGGCACCATGCTTGTGGTGCCTGCTCTGTTTGTGTGCCAGAGAAGCACTGCTTCTTTTCTGCCTTGACCTCCTGTCTTGGGTAGGAGTTGCCTAGTATGTACAATCTTCCTGGGTCCAACTTATATGTCTTGTCAGTTGAGAAACAGATATATAATTTGTACTAATAAAATTGTACTAATATTCATGAGAAATAGATGAATAACCACATTAGTTATTAAACATAAAGCAGCAATGTCTTGTCCTGTCATTACATTACAGACAGGTCTGGGTTGGATTGCCAAATCACATATAGAAGGGCAATGATAGATATGGAAAGTCTTGTTGACTCCCAGCTTCCTAAACAGAGGTTTTGGTCACCCAGCTTTTCCTGCACTAGTCCAGCCATGGTGGGGTGGTATTTGCACAGACATACAAGATGCAAATTACTTAAGAGTTGTGAACTATTCAGAGCTGAAAGCTGACCATCTTCTCCGGTAACATTTTCTTCAGGTTTATCAACAACAACAGAACAGAACTACTGGGTATGCTACCAAGCTGAGTCAAGCTTTTATGCCTGTTCAAAATACATTCTCATTCTCATTGTGAGAATTCATCTATTCAACTTAATTATATTTATCTATTATGTATTGGAGGCGAAAGGAACAGGGTAGTTGGGGTGGGTAGTACCAAGATTTCTGTCAGAAGATACTCTTTAATTTTACCTTTTAATCATTGTCAATATTTCATTGGGTTATTACTTCTGCCTTATCTTTCATAATTCATCTCAAGAGCATTCTTTTGATGTTAAGTTCTCTTATCAAATGCTGTGTACAGAGCACATTAATCTTGTATGAAGAAAGAATAATTTTTCAAAGTACTCTTACTGGTAAATATTTTTGTGGTATTTCAGACAAATTCACAATATTTTTCCTTGTACAAGAAAGTAGAAAAATTTGGGTATTCTGCTGATTTAATAACTATACTGACCATAGGGAACATGCAGGGAAGGAGAAAGAGCCACTTACAGATAAATTACTGGTAGAAAAAACAACTAAGCTTGCTGAAAACAGTTTTTACAATCAGTTCAGGAACTTTTACAGCTGGTTCTGCAAGTGGAAGTGGACTATGTCTCATCCTGGCCTTGCACTTGGTTACTTGGTTAAATTCATTTATCTCCAGAAATCAGAATGTTAAAAATAGATTAAAAAAAAAAAAAAAATCAGTACAACTATGATACCACACCTAGTAAATGTTGGGGGTGGGGGTAGGGATGAGGGGGTGGTGTGGTGGCATATCTTACACATTCAGAATTTTACAACTCATAAGAATATGGTGGATGGTTCTTATATTATTATCTCCACCTGATGCAAAAAGTCTTCCTTTTTCCATATATTTTAAAGGCCATTAGAAGAAATAAATTTATGGAAAAAGATGTTTTAAAATGTGTTTATAAAAGGATAAGTCCCCTGTGGAGAAAAATCAATAATAATAATAATAATAAAACACACTAGTATGTACAAGGATTTGGAATGAAATACAGCCAAACACAGTTAGAAAAGGTTTGGAAGATTTCATGAGACTTGCTGGAAAATATACATTATTCTATGAGAAGATTTGGTTTATTAGTAAAAGCCTGGGTAAAATTTCAGGATTTAAGAGTATACCAATAAAGTGAAGACTGACATTAACCAGACCATGCTATAAATACCACACAAAGAGACCAAACAAATCCACTACTGAAAGACATGCCTGATGTTCTGCTTAACTGCTAGTCTGCAACAATAGGAAGAAACTTGTTGTCTCCACAGAATTAATTCAGTTAAATAAACTGCTTGTAATGCTATTGATTACATCTGGAAGCAGCTGCTTATTGCATTTCCTGTTTGTATGTGATCAGGTGACACAGCTTAGAGTCTACTGTAATAAACATACATATTAAACCATGCCATTTGGAATATAGGAGTCAATTCTCATTGTTTTGCATTTTTTTTTCTCTCTTTTTTCTTTTTTTTTTTAATTGAACATTGAGCATAGCTCAATATTAGTTCTTAATATCATCTATAAGCCATGCTTTTTCTGAATGCCACATATAAAGACAGGGGAGCCAAACTCAGAAAGAATATGTTATTTTTACAAGGAGATTGAAATTCAGTGTGATGGGGAATATATCTGTTGTTGTTAACTTTCTGAGTGTGTATTTTTATAATAAACAAGAGAGTTTACATTCCTTCAAGCTCTATCCTGCAGATATTTAATAATCCAGGCACATACAACACCTTTCAGTTAACAGTCAGGTTGTCTTTTACTACCACAGTAGAGGACATTTAAGCCTGGAGGACAACACAGCAAACATTAAAGATATTTGTTACACCATTTAAGTGAAGCCATTCTGGATTTTCAGGACTGTGAACTATAACACAAACTTTCTGTTCATTGGTAATTGTGAAATTACCAATGCAGTAACGCTAAGCAGTAGAGAGCTGTGTTCAGGCTACACATAGTCATATGTCAGAAACAGACTATAGGGTAAGAGAGAGAGAAAAATAAATTTTAATTCCCATCCCTCATACATAAACTCAAAAGATGCTTCAGAACAAATAGGCATATCCTCAATTGGTAGGATGGATAAAAATGGACCAAAAGGTTGTCAGAGGGTTGTTCTCATGAGGATAACAGGAAATAGAAAACAAACTTCCTATTATCATCTGGCTCTCACTGGAAGCCTGATATGCTAATCCTATGCAGAAAAAGCTTGTATGGAAGTCAACAAGGATGCACTCTTTAAAGTTCCTGCAGAGTTCGCAATTCATGTTAAAAGAGTAATTGAATAAATGGAAATTAATACCAGCACTTAGACTTTTCTCTCTGGTTTGAAAGAAACAAAATGTGAGAACACATTCAGAAAGATCCTTATTTCTTCCACATTATGCTAAGAAATGAAAATCTGTCTTCTTAACTCTAACATGTATTTATGAGTTTAATAGAAATGAAATGCAGTGAGTGTCCCATTATTATTATGAAATATTTGTAAATTTGGGGCACAAGTATCCAGATAGAAACACTGGGAGAATTTATGAATAAAGGTTGATGAATTAGGTTCTAAATCAGGCTCTAAAATTGACACAAGATAAAAAAGAATTTTAAATTTTCAGACTAGTATAGATAACTGGGGGAGTGTACAAGTTATCTGGCAGAACATCATGTGCCAATGTTTCTTTCTTAGATTAATAAAAATAACCTTTATGGTGCCATAAGTCCTTTGTGACTTTTTAAACAAGCATAACAATGACTGATAAACAAAAATAATGTTAAGCAATATGTATTTTTTTTGAGTTGGGAAACTGGGAAATGAATGTCAGATTTGGTGCTTTGGAATCTGAAAGTAGGAAAAAATATAAATATATTGTTTGTAATTCAGAAGGTAATTAATAGTTTTCAACTGAAAATAATATGCTCTATTTAATGTTAAATTCATATCAACCTGATGTTTGGTAACAATAGATATTCAGAATAATATTTGATGGTGATTGGAATATTAATATTCTGAACATAACATTTAGTTGAATTTAAATTCATTAAAACAAAATTAAAAGGGCAGATGGAGTATCAAAATCAAGAAAATTTAATAGCTTTATTCTGCTTATTTGCATTCTTCTCTAAGTACTAAGAGATGATTGCATGCCTCTGAGGATTATTCAAAGGAGAATATTTACACACATAAATCAGAATATAAATTATAAATATAAATCAGAACACCCATCATAACTGTATTATGCCACCAAACATTATTAGAAATAAGAGATCTCAAAGCAGTTTACAAAAGAGGCTGTTTTTTTTAAATCAGCTGAGGCCTGGTAAGGAATAGGAAAGGGTTGTCATCCAGTTTCCTCAAGTAAATAATCTGTACCTGTAACAGCTTGCTTTATTCCATTCCAGTATCAAAATGGAGAAAACATTTCCTTTTGTCTTCTGTACTGAAACAAGTTTAGGCCAGAACAAAGTCAATGTTTAATTAAAGCTACATTAGAGTACTTCTTGAGCTTCTCTTCTGAGATCTGTATACCAGTATAGGTTAAAGTATTTTATTTATTTATTTATTTATATATATATATATATATATATTTATTTTTATTTTTATTATTTTTTATCTGGCTTTTTTTTTATAGGTAAGTTGCTACTTCGATGTGCAACAACAAACTCCCATGTCAGGGAAAAAGGTATAATCTGGTCCTCAATTTTTAGAATTTTGACATTAGAAGAAGAATTTTTACAGAGTAACCTCCTGAAAATCCTCAAGTAATTTAATGAATCATACTGCACAAACTCTAAGGAGGATGGATTCAAACTTTGTCTTTAAGTGAAGTCCATCTACTAGAGCAGTAAGGTGAGCATTTAAGAATTGCAGCTACTGTATTATTTTATAATTTTATAATTGCATCACTGTATTATTTTGACTTGAAAACCATGTTTTTCCTATATTTACATAATTCTATTCTATCTTTTATTATCCTATCAGTTTGCTTTTTGACACTTTCATTCATTCCCCCAACCTCCATCCAAAACAACCTCATGCAGCAAATTCAGCCCTCTTTATTTGAACCTTTATTTTCAATAAACGAGACTAATTGAATGACTAAAGATTTAGGTGCACACTTAGAAATAAAAAAAAAAAACAAAAACAAAAACAAACAAACTCTGACAGTTTGAGATTACATTCACTTCCCTTCTTAAATTACTTCTGTCACACCTCTACTGACAAGAGAGATGACTCTGAAGTCACCTCAGATAAAAGTCCAAATTTCCAAATATCCAAATCCAAAAAAATTTTGGATTGGAAAATGTTGATTTGGATCCACGTACACACTCTTGCATTGCATATCTATGAAACATTTTGTTCATTTCCCTGACAAATGCATTAAGATTTCCTTGGCAGAATCTTTTTCATTCATTCCTCATCTGCTGCAGCTCACATCTGACAAATATCTAAAGAAAGATGTAGCCTTTGTCCTTCCACCACAACTTTCATAGTTTCATCCACACAAAGACTGGCCAAGGGCTCTCCACTACACCAGTAAGGGGAGAGCATGAGCCTCTTGACCTTAGACAGCACTGTGGAGCCAGATAATTGTTGTATGGTACAGGTGGCCCAAAATTATCCTTTTGTCATCTACATTTTTTCATGTCAGGTCTCAGTAAGACTGATTTGTAGTATCAAATAATTCTTTATCTTATATTTATAAAAGAATTATGTGTGTGTGTGTGTATATAATAGGGAGTAAACAACATTGTGTGAACTTATTTCTCCTATGAAAAGGTAGTCACATTTTCTAATCCTTCATTTTGTTGCTTGTTGCCCTACTACCAGTTCAGACATGATCAGTCTCTTCCCAAAGTCTCATGAAAGACTTTATTTATTTATTTATTTATTTATTTATTTATTTTTAATACATTAATGAAACAGTTTTTCAGTTTTCTAGGTATTGTTAGCACATGTGAACTTCAAATGATCGTGCAATGCATTTTGATATTTGTTTTCCTACAGCCCATTAAAATAAATAAATAAATTTCTATTCCAGGCAATGCTTTATCTATGGTAAAGTATCCTTCAAAATAACAAATAATGAAAGAACACATGCATAATAGATTTAATAAACTTACTCTATAAGCAATTTAATCGTTAAGGGTTTGGGTCAGAGCTGTGACCTAATCTACAGAAGAATTTAACTCTACACCATGAGACTGGTTATAGATACTCTTCAGTATCTTTTCCCCATGACTGTAGGAAAAGGATGTATTCTGGTCACTGAAGACAAAATCTGAAAATATCCTAGTGTCAAAGATTATATTGGAGAAAGATGTAAAAGCAAAGATATATAACCTAATCAGTTGGCTGAGCAGCAAGTGTATTTCTTTCAAAGTAAATAGCTTCTGCAAAATATTATTTATATAGTTCTTGCAAATTGGTTTGAAGTGTTGTTTAGACAATCTTATTATGTATAAAGATAAAAACTTCCATCAAGAAATTATGCAAAAGAAAATGGACACACCAGCTGGATAAATCTATCATACATTGGCAAAAAGCTACAAGCACTTTTAATTAGCTGAGTGAATGTAGTTTGCTGAATGCTGAAAGCACAGACTCACTCATATTAAAATGTGCCTAATTTTCTGTGAAAAAGTCCCATCTGAACAGCCCTGACCATAGTCAATCATACTAAAAGCCACTGGTGCTTAATTTGATTTACCAATATAAAATGCAAATGAGGTGATTAAGTGGAGTGGCAGACATAGTAGGGCCTCTTTCAAACCATCAAGTTAAATGCAAGCAGACAGCAAACTGGCTGTGCAAAGAAAATTTTAGCATATTCGTTTGATTAGTGCTACAAAAATTTAATTAGGTTGGCTAATTACTTGACAAATTGCTCTACACTAGAGAAAAGGCAGAGCATGTTTTATTCCTGCAAAAACCCTGTGTGTATTTTAGCCCAAATGCTATCTGCCAATTTGCAAAAGCATTATTAAATGAATGAAAGATGGTACAACAGTCTCCAACAATGGCAAATTGTATAATGCTTATAATTAGACAAGGCACACACCACTATATCCATATGTCCATGATCTCTCATGTCTAAAAATATTTAACACAATATTTCTAGGAAAATACTGTCAAAACAGATTATTACAAGGCTGTCAGTTCTTCATAAGAAGCAATATACAGAAAATACTCATTAGTGAAATATTCAGCTCATCCAAAGCAGAGCCTCTTTACCCAAGTGAACACTAACAAAGGTGGTAACGGGGATGCACTTTATCTTGCTAAAAGGAAACAGCATACAATATTCAGTTAAAGGTTGTATCTCTGTGTCTATTTATCGGTAAGCAATGATGAGAACATTAGTTATCTGGGAAGGGAAAAAAGGAAAACCTGGATGATTTTCACATTTTACAGTTTTAGTGGTATAAATAGTCCCCATAAGAAGAATAACAGGACTTCAATGTAGAATAACATATTTCTCTTCTTCACCTATTTTCATTCATATGTCACAAAAGCTGCCAATTTTTATTCAGGTGCATTTGCTGTTTTTCAGTGTAACTAATCAGCCTCTACTGACTCAAACATTATGATAATATAAATAGATACCCACTTTATCTACTCAAGTGGAAAAAATAAGTATCATATTATATAAACATAATGCATTGCAATTGGCAATTAGATACTACATTTAACTCAGGCTAAAACAATATCTTAGGAAACCATAAGATACATGAGATCTCTTTTAACGATCATCATACATGTGCATGCAAGCATAAAATATATCTTGCAATTAGCAATTCTCAACTTCTGTTCTATCATGCCAACATAGTTCTAAATGTACAGTCTTAGTGAGATGTTGAAAACCTTAAATCAAACATAATTTCATGTTACTTCAGCATAATTATTACTGTGTATGATCAGGTTTGTTTCTAATATATTGTGTTCAAACAAACTTCAGATCCTTATCAGTTTGCCTGAATAATTGCTAAGAGCACATGAAATAAGGGACTAAACAAGCCTCATGATGATTTTTAAAGGAAAAGAGCCAAACTGGATATTTCTGTCTTTGTCTATGTTCTCATACTTCAAAATTCCTTATTTTTGAAGGATGATGCTCATTATTACACTTATACCTCTTGCAACAGAAAAATCAAAATATCTTAAATTCCTTTACATCTTAAAACAATCTTCTTATACCAAAATATTCCAGGAAAAACACATCAATATTTATTAGACTTCAATATTAGTCAGACGAGGAAGTACTGACAAATGCAGTCAGCTTCACTGCCCTCTTCCAGAGAAACGTAAGAAAAACAATGCACAGGACTCGGTTCAGAGATAGAGATCCAGCATCAAGGCAACTAGCTCTGACACATTCTACCATTTAGTAAAGTCATTAGCATCAAGGTAGAAAATTACTTATATTACTTGCACATACAGTGGAAGACATCACAAATTAATTATCTAAGCCTGGGATTCATAAAAATGGTAAATATTAAGGCGAGAAGCGAGGCTTTTGTTCAATCCTGTTCTGTCATGTAGTATGAAAAACTCTTCAGTGAATCACAGAATCACAGAATCACAGAATTTTCTAGGTTGGAAGAGACCTCAAGGTCATCGAGTCCAACCTCCAACCTAACGCTAACAGTCCCCACTAAACCATATCCCTAAGCTCTACATCTAAACGTCTTTTGAAGACTTCCAGGGATGGTGACTCCACCACTTCCCTGGGCAGCCTGTTCCAGTGCCTCACAACCCTTTCAGTGAAGAAGTTCTTCCTAACATCTAACCTAAAACTCCCCTGGCGCAACTTAAGCCCATTCCCCCTCGTCCTGTCACCAGGCACGTGGGAGAACAGGCCAACCCCCACCTTGCTACAGCCTCCCTTGAGGTACCTAAAAAGAGCGATAAGGTCACCCCTGAGCCTCCTCTTCTCCAGGCTGAACAAGCCCAGCTCCCTCAGCCGCTCCTCGTAGGACTTGTTCTCCAGGCCCCTCACCAGCTTCGTCGCCCTTCTCTGGACCCGCTCAAGCACCTCGATGTCCTTCTTGTAGCGAGGGGCCCAAAACTGAACACAGTACTCGAGGTGCGGCATCACCAGAGCTGAGTACAGGGGGACGATCACCTCCCTAGCCCTGCTGGTCACGCTGTTCCTGATACAAGCCAGGATGCCGTTGGCCTTCTTGGCCACCTGAGCACACTGCTGGCTCATATTCAGCCGACTATCCACCATCACTCCCAGGTCCTTCTCTGCCTGATGTGAAGCAAGTGAAGCAAGTATTCTGTGAGAAGTTTCAAAAAAATGGAATTTTGAAATGAAAAGAATAGACTAAAAAGTAACTGTTTGGGGGGTTGGGGAGATTGGAGGTGTGGCAAGGGAGGAAATATTGAACCAGCTCCAGGTAATAGAGATTTTCATTATTTTTTTCCTTTGGTCTTGAGCAAGCTGTGGCTACTATGCAGGCATGGAATTAAGAAGAGGACAACATCTTAAGACCAGCTATACAAGAATTGTGATTTCACAGGGAGGTCTCTCTTGACACAAGTGTGGTGAGGAAAGTGAAGAAAATAAGTTTCTGATTATTTTTTTCTCCATATTTTGTGATAAGCAAGGAGCAATTGTGTTTAAAAACATTTCAAATAACTATAATTGAAGAATAACTATTTAGGGAATAACTACTTATGCATAACTCTATATAGAATAACCATGTATGGAAGCCAGATGATTCTCAACCTTTTAGAGATTTTTTATTTTTTTATTTTTTTAACTGTAATCACTCCAGCTTTTGTAAAGATCAACATTTTGCCCTCCTTTCTCCTTTCTCTTTGCCTGCCCTGATAACTTTTTGACCCAGCCATGCAAACTGAATCAGTATAAATGAAACATCTTTCCTGTGGAGGAAAATCTATGAGAGAAACAGGGAGAAGGACAGAAGAACAAAACAAAATAAAAGAAAACAAAAAACAAAACAAAACAAAAAAAAAAAAAAAAACAAAACAAAACAACAACAACAACAAAAAAAAAAAAAAAAAAAAAAAAACACAGAAGAATGGTGTTTGTGGCAGAGGTCAGAAGACATTTAAGAGTCCTGGTCTTTCTTCTGAAGATACATGTGCCAGCCTACAGGACTTATACCATGTCCCCGAGATGCCCTAGATGGGGCTACCCAAATGTCCTGGAGAGCAATCCCTGGAGACAGCAGCAGAGGCAGTGTGGGCAGTGCTGAGGAAAGCTTTCATTTTAATCTTTTTGCTTTGGGCATTACTAGCACAGAAATATATAGCCATAGCAGTGCTTATCTTAAAATGACAAATGTGTCATTAAAAAAAATCTGGCAAGTACAGTTTCCTGCCTGCTCAGTTTTCCTTATTTTTCTTCTCTTTACACTTCTGTGTGAAACAGAGGAACAAAACCAACCAACCAACCAACCAAAACAAAACAAAACAAAACAAAACAAAACAAAAAATCCCAAATGTTTGAAAAGACTTTTGCTACAGCAGGAGGAGAGCAGATAAAAAATAATCAGCAGTTTTCATATTCTTAGGAAAGAAACACTTTTTAGAAAAGTGGCGGAAATAGAAATCCAATTATTATTTAGATGAGATAGTTATGAGCAGGTCTTTGCTCAAGACAAAATAGTTATTCATTTCTGCTACTATTTTATTTTGTAAAGTGATAATTGAAAAAAAATGCAATTGCTTTGGATACACACAGCTCTGTAACTGATGTTAATGAGATCAACAAACGCTTTGGTTTACATGGAAATTACATAGTTGGTACGTAAACTTTGTATTACAGTTGTTTTAAAACACTATAAATTTATCATAGGACTATCTTTCAGAAAATTATTGCTTCACTAGATTACGTCTTATTTATAAGAAAAAGCTTTAGTTTGGATGTCTTTTATGGAGTCACTTAATATTTTGTGTTTTACGTTCTCTTCTAAGTATCAGCTCCTTGTCTGGGAAATGGGATATGGGATTAAGCTGGTATGACATTTCATTCTTACGCATATACTACGACTGTAAAAGGTTGAGAAAAAACATTTTGTTTCCTGTACTTTTTCATGGATATGCTATCTTAGGTTTGTGTGAGTGTTACTATACTACGCATGGTTAGCATACATTTTTCCTATATGCTTCTGGAATCAAATGTTGGATCGCGACATTACACAAAACAGACTCCTTAGCTGCTTAAATAATGATAATTTTATTTCTCCATTTTTTATGGAGAAATAAAGACTCACATTAAGACTCACCCAAATTAGTGTTTTAATCGTCACATTATATTTCATTGCAGAGAAAAGGTAATATACGATGCAGTGAAGTGTACAAATTTGATGATTATTATTAAATGAAAAAAGCTATCTTAACCTACTTCTATCTCCTCTTTTCTGACACCTGTGGCTTGCATATTATTTTTCTTTTTTCCTCACTCAATTATGTATTTACATAAAAATAATGGTGTTGAATCTTGAAAATCAATGTCAGCATGTTATATTCCCAATAAAAAAATTGCTTCCAGTCACACTTGATTACCTCTATCAAAGAGTTAAAACATATAGAAAAGTGCATGTTAACAGAAGACCACCTGTGCTGAGAATCTGAAGGAAAACTCAGCTAAATTTAATTGTATTATCATAAACAACATACTCTAATAATTTTTTTCCTTTCATGTGAATTTGAAAATCCTTCTTCCCTTGAAGTAGTTGCTAAAGAAAATTATGCAAGAGTAAAACCACACAGTGCTGCTGTTGAAAAATGCCGATAGATTCTGAACTGTTTCAGACAAGGTTATATTAGATTCCTCACATACTCATAAATTATAATATCAGAGGATACCAGGCTGATGAGAATAAATGAAAAACTTCCTGTGCAATGCAATAAAACACAATCATAAGTTAATTTTTCAGTGATGGTCTGAGGTCTATGTTTGTGGCTGAGAAAATGTCTGCTTTCTTTTATTTCTCTGTATTCCCCAAAGTATTAGTTACATACTTGCTAAAAAATTCAGTTTTCTTTATAATAAGAGGATTTTATTTCAACTCCTGAATGGATTTTAGCTGCTTGAATGAATATTTATGATGTTTGGAATGACCGTTTGCCCACCTTTGTAACAACAAAGAATTCTACTTTACATGTGATCAAAAGTGGATTGTATTCTATGAAATGCTCTGGTTTTACGTTCTGTATACTGTGATAGCAGGCAGAAAAATGTTAACAAGCTCAGTACATGAAATTATGAGCCACACTTGTTCTCCATTTATGTTAGAACAAAACTGAGTAACTTTCATGAATGCAATATATTTGCTCAAATTAATACAATTGAAAACATTTTTTTTTTTGCTTAATACCACTTTTTTTTTTTTTCAAATTACCTAGCTGATACTGTAAAACTTGCATACATCATTTCAATATATTTTGTTGGTGATACAGCAAACACATGTGACTTGCTTTCCCTTGTAGTCCTCAGCAACTCTGCATTTATTTGTTTATTTGTTTATGATAAGGTTAATCTTCATTCTACTTTCAAATTATTATAGATTTTCAGTAATACAGAATTCTTAAGACTTACTAATAATTAGAATATATTATTAATTATTTAATGAAAACCTTGTTCTTCACAAACTAAGACCAAGTTTCCAAAAATAAAATAATAATAATAATAATAATAATAATAATAATAATAATAATAATAATAATAAAATAACTTAGCCTGTCATAAAGAAGGTATGTGCATGTGTGCATACATGTGTATGTGTGTGTTTGCTGCCCAAACGAGGTGGTGGATTTGAAAAGTAATGAATTGGTACATTCCCTTCCCTTCCCTTCCCTTCCCTTCCCTTCCCTTCCCTTCCCTTCCCTTCCCTTCCCTTCCCTTCCCTTCCCTTCCCTTCCCTTCCCTTCCCTTCCCTTCCCTTCCCTTCCCTTCCCTTCCCTTCCCTTCCCTTCCCTTCCCTTCCCTTCCCTTCCCTTCCCTTCCCTTCCCTTCCCTTCCCTTCCCTTCCCTTCCCTTCCCTTCCCTTCCCTTCCCTTCCCTTCCCTTCCCTTCCCTTCCCTTCCCTTCCCTTCCCTTCCCTTCCCTTCTTGAAGATGTTCAGAAGACTAAGGAACAAATATTTTCTTTCATTTATGATAAGATGGTGGATGCAGGACTGCAAAAAAGGCTTGCAATGAAACAAACTGAAATAAAAATTGTTTTTGTGTGACCAGAGTTTAGTCTCTGATGGATTTAAGCAAAAGACATGGTCAGGAGACAGTGGTGCTGATCAGAAGAGTCATCCACTTTAAAAACCGTGAAAGGAATTGTGGTAGAATAAAGAAAATAATGGGCCTCTTAGTGTGTTACTTCACTTCTAGCAGATCTTCTATGTTTTTTTATTTCTTTTGCTTCTTTCTCTTCCGTAATCATCAGATTAAGCAGAGAAGTGGTACACCATACAGAGGAGGGGTCCATACCCAGCATATCTTACTGCGTACTTGTCCCAAGACAGTGTCTTGGAAAAAAAGAGGTTGTATTCATTTTATTGCAATCTTGTTGTTTTAATATAAGGCATTACTTTATTTTCTTGTGTCTTTGTTTTTCACCATTCAGGTCTATTTTAAATTGCAGTAAATTAGATTAATTTTCCTCAAGTTAAGTCTGTTTTGCCTGTGGTAGTAAGTGATCTCCCTCTTTTTTTTTTTTTTTTTTTTTTTTTTTTTTCATCTTATTTCTCCCCTTGCAGTTTTGAGGATGCAGGGTGTAAGAATGGCTGGGTGGGCCTTTGGCCTTTAGCCCAAGTTAACCCATGACAAAGGTACAAGTGTAAATCTAGTGAGGTTGAAGAGGGCCTGGAATAAAATATTTCTGCTCCTGATTGAATACAAAACTTACATAGAAAGTAAACTACCGTTATGTAATTGAAACTGTTAAAATGAGAGAGCTGAGCAAAAAAATCAAAATGTCATGCTTTTGGTGGGATTTGCTCAACTCAGCAAACAAAAGATCATTAGCAGATCTAAGGCATACATTAAATATGCGTATCTGTAAAGATAAGGTCATAATTCACTTGAATCTTGTGAATCTAGATTCACTTGAATCTAGATGCATCTGCATCCCACTTATATGACACCTAAATAATGTGCTGGGCTGAAGCAATCAGAGTGGAGTATGTGCAGGAGGGTTGCAGATCTTGACAGTCTCAGACACTCTGACCCATCTGTGGGCTGCAGCTCTGATTGTCTTCCTCCCTTACCTTTACCTCTTTTGTCTTCCTCCTTTACCTTTACCTGCCTTTAACCCAGAGCATGGATAACTGGAATTAGGCAGTGAAATAATTTGCTATATGGCTTATTCGCCTCTAGCAGAATCTTGAATCTGGCTTTTTTTTTTTTTTTTTTCAGATATGGACTGAAAATAACATAGTTTCTCAACTATATTGTTTTATGTTGTACAAAACCTGGACAAATATCAGACATCCTCATCCTCATGCCATGTTTTCTTGGGGGGTAGATGAAACTGATGCAATAAAGTTCTCTTTTCCTGTCTTTCTCTCCCCATTCCCTGCCCCAGTGACAGATCACTTCATGTTAAATGATACCTTGCTATTAAAAATGTTATTAAAAATGCTAAGTGATACAAATAATATTCTATAATTATTGAAAACATTGAAAAATAATGTACTGTTTTATTTTGAAAAGAAATAGCTGTTTTAATTGAAAAGAAATAGCTGAGATAGCTGGAAAAGTGTTAAAAAACAAACAAACAAACAAACAAAAAACTTAGGCTGGCTTCATCCAGGCCATTGAGTGATTATTGATGATTAGTGACTGCAAGCCTTTGCCTATTAAATTACAGTTTAAAATTTAATAGAAAAAAAATCTACACGGAATACGTTTTCTGCTGTAACTATATACGTTACATAAAGATGAAGTTAAGCTTTGTTAACTTCATTTGTGTTTTCTGTGTGAAAGTATCTTGTACATAATAGCAACATTCACTATGGATGGTCAAAATCTATCCAAGATGATTCAAGGACCCATTTGACATTGCAGTCTTGCAGTTGCTGAACTACTGACAAATGGCTGATACTGATTCAAAAACACTAACAATTTATTTATTTATTACAGCATGGAGGCTTATTTTATGTGTAGGTGACAGAAAAGTATTTTGGCTACACAATTATCATGGGATATATATGGAAAAGATACCTGACTGGAAACTAGTGAAAGGAAAAGAAATGAAGTTCTGGCTAACTATTTATTATTGAGAAGAGTTTAAAAGCACCTGACTTAAATACAATTCAGTAACGATTTTACTAGTTAGTGCTCATTGACACTCATGTTGTGGTTTGATAAAGAAAAGAGGTCATTTTCTTTTCATAGGAAATTTATAGTCAATTTCATATGGTTTTGGATATGGCTCCTAGTCTGGAGGGAAAATTCATAAGCTCTTGTTCTAGAAAACAAAACAAAACAAAACAAAAAACAACATCAAATCTAACCAAACATAAAACTTCAGTTTTCTCTCTGAGCTACAGGATTAAAGGAATCACCAGAGAGAATGAGTTGGCTCCACTTCCCTTGGAGCACCAGGGATGTTTGGCTAGAAGTGTACTCTTGAAAGAGATCGTATGTGGACACATTTCTGCAAGGCCAA
Organism: Netta rufina; assembly: GCF_964035555.1. Classification (NCBI taxonomy): domain Eukaryota; kingdom Metazoa; phylum Chordata; class Aves; order Anseriformes; family Anatidae; genus Netta; species Netta rufina. The sequence goes on from NC_140126.1 coordinate 13,441,806, forward strand.
AAACACTGGTTCAGTCATATTTGTTGGATGTTCAGCACTGCAGAAAATCAGGCAAATGATTGCTGCTCAACTGAGACTTTTGGAACCTTTGTCACTCATTCATTCGACATTCCATTGTTGATTCTGATTAGAGTGATCTGGTAGACAAGGCTTTTGCACAGAAATGTAAGACTAAAATCTTAAACTATATTTTGTTCTACAAATAAATCAAGGAAGACTCAATCTTTACCAATATACAAGAGCAGAAAAAGGAGAGGGGACACCTGCATTTAAATTCCTCAAAATAATTTAATAGAACCATATAGTTGTTTATTGATGATTAGTGACTACACAAACTATATAGACTATATAGACTAAATTTGGATACCCCATGTAACTATCTTTCTTTTCCTGTGGTAGTCTATGTTACCTGTGGTACAAAATGGATGAGGCATTTCCACACTGAATCATGCTGGATGGAAGAAACAAAAAAAATTTCTCATGGCAGAAGTAATCTACCCAAAATTTAAACACAGCGAAATAGCCTAACTCTACCTCCCATGATAACTAATGAGATTAGGTTGATGAATTAATTGAAAATGATTATTTCTATTTCAACAAACTAAAAGATATTGAAGTGGCTTCTTCTATGTCCCATACAAACAGCATCTTTTTTTAACAACTTTTCCAAAACCACTATGAATAAATAAGATCTCCACAATATTTTTGTGGAAATTTTCCATTTTTGATAAAATATATCTTTGAGGCAGATACTGAAGGCTATGTTTTCCAGTAGACAAGTATCTGTATGCACATTTTCTAACCTTGTGTCTATTCTATGTCTACACAACAGAGGTTTGAAATACTGTTGTCCTTATATTTCTTCTGAAGACGTATACTGTCTCCCTATAGGGAAAGTCAGATACCTTTGTAAGATTATTTTGATTTGAGTTAAGTTGCTCTGGAGCTGACTATTAGCTCCATCAACTCCAAAGGACATATCTGTTTTCCTAAGGCATCCAAAATTATTTGGGATAAAGGCACATCAACACCCCATTAATGTACTCCTTTTTGTTGAATTCCCTGAGACCAAATAAATAAATTCATGTCTAATTGTTATCTTCTGTTACAGACATCCAACTCGTTCTGGTTCAGAGCATTCATAGTGTCAGTATTTCAGAATTTCTAGTACAGAAAGTTTTTGATTTCATAGTATACTTTTCAAGTTTGAGAAACAGAATGACCTTTACATGTACTTAAATTCCCATAGATATGTTTAGATAATTTTATAAAAATCGATTGACCAAATATTTAGATGGTATGGCAGATAGACTGTTAATAGTGTATGCTTTCAAAGTGTCTCTACACTTTTAATAGCTTTATTAAAAGTATTTCTTCATCAAAAATAACAACATTCAAAAAGCATATGGTTGAATAAGTTTCTTTATTCTCTTGACAATTATTTTTCTGGGAGGCCACAGGGATGAAAAAATCTCTGACAAAAGCAGTATTTTCTTTGTTCAGATAAACCTAATGGATGAATTTATTTGGCCATGAAGGTTGTTCTTTTTAGAACACTTTGAAAGAGGAAAGAATGCTTGAAAGAGCCTGAAATTTGATTTACATCTTTAGAACAAAGAAACAAATGAAAATGTGACTATTGTCTTTATCTTCACTGTTATTGTATGCAGTATCCTTCTATAATCTTTTCTTGTAATGATACTTAATAGCTGCCTTCGAGATATTAATGGAAATTGTCACAGGCAAGGGAGATATTACTGCATCTAATGAACCAAAGTAGGACTAAAAGGAAAAGAAGAACAATAAGTAAAATCTGATCAGATAAAAGAATTTAACTTATTTCTGAAATTTAACCCTATACATGGTTAATTGTCATAAAATCAAAAAAGTGAAAGCAGTTACTATTTTGCATATTAGTGCATTGTTCATGAAAGCTTATTGTGCTTTACAGTTATACTATGTTTCAATGTATAGACCTTGAAGTAAGAATTGAATAGGATCTGATTTATCAGCCCTTAGCACATCATTATAATACTGTTTACTGTTTAATTAGAAAATAGTTTATTTATCTATTTATTTATTTATTTATTTTAAGGAAGACCTAAGAAAAAAATAATGAATTCACTTGATTAATGTCAATTAACTGAAAAATATCTTGAATAACATATATTTAGCCATAGTTTTGAAGAAAGTAAAGTCATCAAATTGGTAGAATTTATTGAGTAAATCCTTTGAGAAAACATGTTGAAATGATAAATCAGCTACCAGAAACTTGAATCAGTTAATGGAGATAGCCTGTTCTGCAGATAAAATGTATTCAAATATCTTATTCTATTTAAACTCAGTTGCTGTTTGCAATTAAATGTTCAGAAATACATGGAAGGTCAAAAGAAGCCAAACTAAAAAAAAAGAAAAAAAAAAAAAAAGCATAAACCAAGGGTAGTTGAGGGTTGGTTTGTTTGTTTGTTTGTTTGTTTTTTAAACTCTGATGTGAGAAAGGAAATATGAACGCTCTATATATGAACATATAGAATTTATGCAATTAGAAAAAAATGGATGGGAATTCACTTATACTAGTTCCTTTGGCTTGTATGTAAACAGAAAATAAAACAAATGGAGCCAAACTACTTCTTATGTATGTAATGTATACAAATGAGTTTTATTCAACTAAGAAATGTCATAAAATGTGGTTTCTGTGTATCTTAATTGAATTAAAAATTTTAAGTTGAAATTTTATAAGTTAAAATTCATTACTGAGCCACTAAAAAATAAATTTATTTTTTACCTTTTTGACATAATAAATAGAATCTTACTGAATTGTATTTATGGAATTTGTTGTTTTTTCACTTTCAGTTATCCATCTAAAGTTAAAGAAATGCCATGTTTGATATGAAGGCTAAAATTATGAGATTTACTAGTTGTTAACATCAAGAAGTAAATAAATATAAATAAATAAGTAAATAAATATAAAAAGAATATAAATCCAAAGACCAAAGGATGTAATATTATGCAACAAACAGTTCCTTTGCCTGCTGAAGCTATATTTAAGTATAAGAACAGGGGCAAGTTTCAGAAGCAGATGAGAATGCAGTTTGTTAGGCATGACTAGGAGGAATAAATGATTAAGAAAATAAATCAAGATAAGATTCAAACAAAATCATAAGTCTCAAGAATTCTTATATAATTTATTCAAAATATTATTATTAAACTTTTTTGCTCAAATTACATTTATTTAAATATATATACAGCAATACAGTTCCTGGAGTACTTCTACTGACTGTGCCTGAATGCTGTCTAGATTTCACACAATTCAGTGCACTTGCTTTTACATGATGTCCATGTATTGCTATGTTCCCAGAGAAGCGTACAGTTTAGCGATTTATACACAGTGCTCTTAGATAAGTTTCCCTGTATGTTGCTATACATAAGCTTGAGATTTCTGTGAGTAATCTTAAGGGATAAATACAAAGTGTGACCAGGAAACATTCATTAGAGAATATTTTTATACCATTAGAATATTCTTTCACAGGTTTCGATGAAAAGTCATAAACATAACAAATTCCAAACATAATTTAGTCGAAAGTCATTGTTTACAAATCAAAATCTGAAAATCCAAGAGATCTGAAGCAATCACAGTTTCTGTGACAACTTCAGATTTTCCACATTTTTGTGACAATCTCAAGATGCTTTTTGCATATTTTTTTTTCCATAACACCTTTAAAATCAATAAATTTTGAAAAATAAAAATACCCCCAAAACCGTATTTGGGAAATTACAAAACAATTCTAGTAAGTGTGAATTAGAATTATTACCTGAATTCTGTAGCAGGCAAATACCAATATTCCCTGCATGATGAATTTTGAATTGAGTAGTCATGAAACCAGGGTTCCATTTAAATCATCTGGGCTATTTCAGAAGAAAGGTAAATATACATCTTCCAAGGCTTTGGGGGGAAATATTGTCTGACATTGAAATAAGTCACAAAACATTCCTTTCATTTTCAGACTATTAATGCTTATCCATGGCTTAAATAAGAATACTTACATTTTCTCTTCAGTTGTGCACATTACAAACAGAGATTAGTGGCCTTTCACTTCAGACCTGTCAGAGTTAAAGTGACATGAAGCTATTAACATTCTGCTGTAAGTGGCCAGAATCTCAGAAGCTTCCTTTGTTCCTTTTTTTTTTTTTTAAATAAAAATAAAAAATATTTTCTTTCTCCTTATCACTCTAAGACCACTCTAACACTCAGTTTGCATTGGTTTCATGCAGATTACCTATTCCCTTTTTGGGGTATTGTGTACTGGCATAGAACATCTTTCAAATATTTGTGCTCCTTTGCTGTTGATAGGTATCTTTCACTTCAAAAGATAGGATTATCCCATATAAACTGATCCATAATATTCTGCGTGGAAGACTTTGAATGTAATAATCAGAAGGCGTAGATTAGATTTATGAGATAAACTATTACAAAAAGACCCATACAAGTTTTAGCCAAACACTATCCCTGTGGGATTTATATTTCACTGCCTCAAGAGTACACTAAGAATTCACTATAAGTAAATAAGTAAATATATCAAAGGAAATTAGAAACATTAAAATGGACTGGAATATGGAGAAAGATTAAGCAAAGTAACACACATATTTACTCCTTTTATTACTTTTTACCTTCTTAGTACATGTTCTCTCCCTGTTGTTATTTCTTTTGCAAAGTTTTTCAGGACAGCTTTTGGCATCTTTAACTGCTTCAGTATATCTTAAAAAGCATAAAATTTGATTTGTTTCAAAATCTGTCTATTTTGTAGAAAGTAGAAACTACCTGTATTATAGAGAGACCTAGAAAAAGAGCAAACGTCCTCTGAGATATCTGGAATGGAAAAAGTTTTCTACTGTGCAAACTCTGGTTAGGGAGAATTTTCACTAGTGTGTGGATACAAAAGAAAACTTTTGAATTTATCAGAAGTTTTGATATCAACTTTAGGCAACACCTCACCATGTTTTATGACTTGGATATAAAGTCTCACTTCATTTAGATATAACCCCAAGGTATCATATCCATATGCAAATCCTCCACCCTTTCTCTTCCTTTTTTTTTTTTTTTTTTTCTTATTTCACTCAGTTCTTTCCTTCTGTAAATAATTATGATTACTCCTATTTAATAATATATATATATTTAACAGCTTAGAAATGCTCTTAAAGTCATGCTGTTTCTCTATGAAATTTACATATGCAATGGACCAACATTTGTGCTTTAGAAGGCTTCAAAAATCTTAAAAAAATAGTAACTTCTTGTATCAATTTGTAGATATGTTACATCTGGAACAGCACTTCTAGTGAGAAAAAAAATGCATGTATGTAACACTATTGAAAAATCAGTGATATGTCTCATACTGCAAAAGCAACATTTCAAAACCCTCTTTTACTCAGGAAATCATGGTTTTACTTACTTAGAGGTTACTATTTTACTATTTTTTACTATATATATATATTTTTACTATTTTTTACCATATATTTTATATATATATATATATATATGTTTTTTTTTTTGACTATATTTTACTATTTTAGTAACCTTGAGTTACCGATCACCAACTTTACTTTTGTACAATTTTGTACATTTTGTACAATGACTAAGGATGTTGGATACATCAGTAACCAGCTTATTATTTTTAACCTGCCTCTAATAAAATACACAAAATCTCAAAATATCTTTATAGAGTGTAAACAAGTTTACAAATAGAGACTATGCTCTTAAACAGGAAATTATGTAAAGGCAATGAACTGGACTATTATCTGCAGAAATAATAATAATGGTCATTGTTTTTCATGCTTATGTGATACTTTTTCTAAGCACTGTAAAAATCAGTTCTACTGACCTTAAGAGGATAGAGAAATCTGTTGTAGCTAGTGAATTGATATAAATGTCTGAGAACGTGTTATCACAATTATTTTACAAATGAGGAGGGAGATACGGGGGTGAAAACTCAACACAAAAACAGATTAAAAATCAGCCCATAACATCAATAGACCATACCGGTGAACAGATTTGGATGTTCTAAAGTAATATCTTGGCATATGTGAAAAATGAAATCAATCAATCAATCAATCAATTAAACAAACAAATATTTTGGTAGTTAAAACAGGATTTTGAAAAAGCAAAACTAGTCTACCTGTTGTTAAGGAATATATAAAGCCTTTTCGTTTAAAATAAAAGAGGTAAAGAGGTCTTTATTTTTTATTTATTTATTTATTGTAATACACTTTTTAAACTGTTTAATTGTTACATGGATAGTTCCAAGAATACCAAAATCTTCAGATAATTTTAGATTATTTTAAACATACTTGATAATTTAGAAGACCTTTAATAAAAAGAAACTCATATATCTGAAAATTGAACAAAAACGTCCCATAAACCTCATGGGTTGGTTTATCTGAATCAGAAGATATCCAGGTAAAGCGGAGTATGAATCACAGCAAAAGAGTGAGATGATGATGATGATATTGTAAAAGTGTAGGAACAGGAGTAGGTAAGAGGTAGGTAAAAAAGTAAAAAATTAAAATAAAATAATATTAATAAAAAAAAATAAACTCATTCTCCTTACATTATCTTCTCTGATTTCACTAAAAAAAAAAAAAAAAAAAGGAAAGCATGGAGTATGTTGCACAGTACCAAACACTCCCAGAGAGATGTTCTTCACTGCATATGGCTTCATTCTGCACATAGTAAAAGCCATGATAAGGGTTCTTCTTGACTTGAGTGGGTATTACAGACTGAGTTTATTGGCACTGTGCCCAACAGGCATGATTGAAAATGTTAATAGGAAGGCCAGAAACTCCAGGGAGAATCCATGCATTGTCATATCCTTAAGCAGATATCCAAGTCCCATAAAGTCAACAGAGTATGCTTTGTTGAATCTTGGCTTTTGACAATTACTTGAGACATCAATTTTTACCTCATTTATGAATAAGCTGCTAAAATGTTTTGAAAAATAGTATATTTATTAATGCCATGGGTCATGTTTTTACCTAAGGAAAAAAACTTCTTGAAATTAATTAGGAAATTAATCTTGAAATTATTGAGGGAAAAAAAGGTCTTGTCATTTATTAATAAAATGACAAGGGTATACTTGGTTTTATCTTGCTACGGATTTCTTGCTGTCATTCCTGGAAATACTGTTATATGAAGACAATTGAAAAATGCTATTAAAAAAAATAAATTAAAAATCATAGATGTAAATTCCCCTTACTTAGGATATTATAATTCTAGAGATCTTTGTTCTGAGACAGATGAAGAGTGTCCCTTGTAGAAACCAAGCTAAATGCTTCATTTTGCAAACTTGAGAAAATTAAGTTCTCTGTAAATGAATATTTAGTGCTACTATGAAAGATTTTCAGGAAATTAGGCACTTTATAAAAGTTCTAAATTTAGCTGGAATCAATAGATGTTCAGAATCTTAGAAAGCCATAACACTTATGATGACAGGTAGAGGTGATTGAGGAACTTCATTTTAGACATCTGCTTCTGAAGGATTTATATATGCAGATTTGTAGAGACATACAGACACATGTAGATAGATACTAATTTGTTGCATAGAGATTTTTATTTTAAGTATAATTTAGAATACAATAACAGTCCTGTACTTTGGTTGAATTTGGTTGAATTGTTTATTCTTAACGTATTATCTAGGAGATTTATATGTTTACCCTGTAAACAAATAGTAACTAATAATTGTAACTGATCCTCAGTTCCATTAACATATTGTTATCTGTATAGATTGAATTTTATTCAATTGATAAATTGTCTACTTTGTTACTAATTCTTTTTAGCATTAAAAAGAAATTTAACCATATTTAATTATTAAATGACCCTTAATCACTTAATAGTGGTTAAGTAAAAAAATCACTTCAGTTTGTTGAGATGTATAAACGTGTATATGGACAATTTGTTGTTATTTTTAAACTGATTTGTAAAAATCCACAAGTGTTGTAAAATACAGAAATCCATCAGTTGCAGAAAATTTTGCCTTTCTTTTTTAAGGTACATGATTTTATTTTATTTTATTTTATTTTATTTTATTTTATTTTATTTTATTTTATTTTATTTTATTTTATTTTATTTATTTTATTTTATTTTATTTTATTTTATTTTATTTTATTTTATTTTATTTTATTTTATTTTATTTTAATTTCATTTCATTTCATTTCACTTCATTTCATTTCATTTCATTTCATTATTTCATTTCATTTTTCCCTAGGGAATTTCTAGGAATTAACTGTTAGCACAAACGAGCTTATTTATTTTTCTTTGTTTCAGAGTATTCTTTCTATACTAAGCAAAGCTGCTTATTGTCCCCAAGAAGTGACATAATGATTTGCTTAAAGCATAGCATTCACTAATACCTTTTTCTACAATATTCTTAAGTAATTTATAAGTGCACATTTCAACCGGAGGAGTTTGACAGTGCCCCGAGTGAATCTTGATATACATGTCTTACAATTCATACACAAATGATACTACATGAAATATTCATTAGAAATATTCTAAATTATGTACCAAACAACGATGCTACTGTCATTGTCACACTTTTCATCTGCTAAATATCCCAGTGGGCACAATGATTTTGCTTATATCTCACAAAGAGTTTCCCAACATGTTTCAATTATTTATCTTATAGTTGCAATCCTCCATGTGTGCATGTATGTTTTTGTTTTTCAGTCTTTTCTGAAACACACACGCATCTTCAACACTGCTGTAAAATAGGTACAGCCTGTAAAGAAAGGCATCAGTTTGTATTTTACTTTAGTTAAGCATATTTCAAAGCAGTTTCTCTGTTTAGACTGCATTGAGGAGATCTGGTCACAGCAAAAATATACTACACTTCAAGAGTTAAGTGTTTTTAAAAACTCCAGAAAATTTCTGCATTACGTTAAACTGAAGCACACAAGCAAGAGAATACAGGAAAATGGATCTCTGCTACATTTAGAGCAGGAAGGCATCATGTAATGACAAGATGCAACAAGTGTGTCACGTGGTGTGATGAATGGTGTCATCTGTAACTTCTTAAAAGGCAGATGAGGAACACATGGTACTTCCTTGACACATGATGCCAAACGATACTTATCACTTATTAAAATAAGTAGCTACAAATCTCAGACATAATAGATCCATTTGGAAAGTGCACAGCATGATGTGAACTTCTTACAAATATTTAACATCTTTTGACATGTCACATTCCATTATTCAATAATATAAGTAACATTTTTTTTTTTTAATATAATTTAATACATTTAATCTAATAGAAACTTAAATTCTACCCACATTTTTCAATGCCTAAAGCATTTAACCTTTCAGCTAGAGGTTTTTAACAAGAGTTTCAAGGGAGATGTTGGCTTAAACAGTGTCTCCCCCCAACCCTCCCAGTTAGGCTCCACTGCCACTACTGTTTTGCCATCTCACCTGCCTGATACATCTGTAAAAATGCTATTCACTAACTACTGCAGGGTTTTTAAGAAAATACAGCCTTAGATAGGCTGATCTAAGGTTTATCCTTCCTTTGCAGTGAAGGATCAGGACATGCCTAACTAGAAGTATCTTCTTCATGCAAGTACCAGAACAGATGTTTGGGCACTGCAGTAGGGTGAAGAAGCCAAATGGGGCAGCTGGAGGCAGTGAAGTGGAAGGTGAGTTTCACTGCCAAGTTTGCATGGAGATCATGTGCAGAGGGTATGCCATTGTCTAATTTTTACCCAAAGTCACTGCTTGCAAGTCAATAGAACCATCACGCTGAAAGAGTGATGGATTCTAGACTTTATTTGTCTACAGGTGTTACTGACAAATTTCAACAGTTTTGCAGATATACACACTTTTAAAATACTGGAAGTGATGAAAAATAAAACTTGTTTACATAATTTGTCCTTCTGTAACAGCACCTTAAGGTAAAATTCCTTTGCTGTATTAAGACTCCCTCCATGTAAAAAATAAAATAAAAATAATTCTTGAGGTTTTAAGAATGTGGCTCTTACTTCCATCGTGATTTTGCTTTCATTGTGATTATGCTACAAGGTACACAGAATGTCTTGGATTTTTACTGTTATTTTCTTTATTTTATTATAACTACTAACAGTCAGAACTTTGAACTCATATCAAAAATTGAACCACCTCAATTTATCACTACTGTTAACTTCTGAGACAGATACAAAAAAAAAAACTTATCACAAATGGAATATTATTGAACAGGGTGCTACATAAACATGTAACAAAACTGATACTAACAAATAAACTGAAAAAATATAAGCTCTGATTTACATTATTTATTAAAAAAATAAATACAAAGATATATTATTAAATTAATATATAAAATTAATATAAAAATATACTTGTGCTATTGTGTGATTGTTAACTTTTTTTTTCTCACCTTGAAGAAAATCACATGCTCAAAATTCTTTTCTCAGTCACCTTTTCTAGACAGTTTGAAATAATACATTGATAGAGGAAAAAAAGAAAAAAAAGAAAAAATAAAGAAAACAAATTTGAAAACCTTAGCAATACTGGCATTTTATTTTCAAAGAATTTTAACACAAAATAAAATATATGTTTAGCCTCAAAAGACACATATTCCTGCCCTTTCTGCAAATAGAGGACAGGTAACACTTTTTTTTTTTTTTTCCTAAGATTTGTTTAGAATAATAAAACTGGTTTTAATAACAGAGTTCAGACTTACAGACTTTCTTTTTCAAATGCTACCTTTTACTCTCACTCTTAGGAAACTACTAGGAAAATGAGATGCCTCAGTTTTGCTATCTCTTTCTTTTTTTCTCTCCCCCTTTCTAAAACTAATAACTCCCTCCCATAGCATCCTGGGCAAAACAGCTTGGCATTTTATTTTTCTAGAAAGTGGGGGAAAATACCCAACAACTATCAATACATGCTATTAACTTTCAAGTGAACTAGAAGGTTCCCTTTCATGTGAAACTTTACTGCCTAACAGATGTTATGACTATAGACCAGTTAGTTTAAGCTTAAAGGCTATACTACAAAATGACACATTTTCTCTTCTAAATCTATTTCCTGTAATAACAAAAACTGCAAAAATAAGAGCACGAGCCAATGGCATGTGCTTCAGTCAGGTAAAACAATGGAAAGAATAATTTTTTTGCTTTTTTTATTCTTAAAAGGAAATTTCTAATTAATGAACATTATATGAGGTTTGTGGCTATGTGCATGTACAGTTATTTATAGACCACCTGCTGTAAACTTCATCAACTCCTACTATCAGAAAACAAAGAATTGTTTCTTTGGACTGTATAACCATTTTGTCACAGATTTCTTACAGAATGTCAGGTAAATGAACAGGTTGAGGTCCAAAGTCTTTAAGACATCATTTAGTCAAAAAGAAAGCCGAAATACCTATGTTACAGGGGCAATAGTCTTGCACTTATTATTTGAATGAAATTCCCCATCATGTAGGATGAAAGTCTCTAATATCAACAAACATAACTCATTGAACATTTTTCAGATTAAATGTCTAGCTTCTCAAAATCAACTGATTTCAGTTCTTTAATAAAACAACTGTTTCTTTCACTTGATTTCAAGAGGAACTTTGCCAGAAAAAAGCCTGCAAGAGTAGCTCCATTGTGTGTATTAGCCCAACAAATGGTTGTTGTTTGGTAGTTTCTCTTAAGAAAACTCTCCATAATCAAAGTTGAGAAAAACAATGAATATGAATGACTCTGGAATCTCTGAGCTCCTTTGTTATTCTGCCACCAACATACACAGAAAAAGAAGCTATACATTGGGCAATATGAGGTGATCAAAACATTAACCAGACATTCTAACTGTTTTTTCAATATTCTCAGTTGTGAGTGTGTGTTTGAAAGAAATGTGTTACTTGGAGCACAGCCATTTTTCTTTTTTTAGTGTGCGCTGACTGTATCTTTGCTTACTCATGATGGTGGTGGTGACAGAAGTACTGATGCCAGCCCCAAGAGCAGTGCAAAAAATACTTCCTTCTCCCTTCTTTACATTCAAAGCTATTCCAGAGCTCTGGCAAAGAAAGATCTGTAATTTTATAGCAGCTTGTCCAGAAAGCAGTGGTGAAATACATAACTTTATGCTTGGCTTTCCTATAAGTACACTCTAAATGATAATTAAGTCATAAATATTTGAGGGCCCGGCTGTGATACCCTTTCTTGCAGTGACAGTCACTGCAACTCAGTGCTGAGCCTGTCATGGCAGTGCAGCAGCTCCCCTGGAACCTCTGATGGCCCCTCCCGACCAAGACATCCAGCCCTTGAGGAGTTCCAGCCCTGGCAACAAGACATGGGTTGCCTCATGTTTCTCAGACCAGAGTGTCTCAATGTGTCATTTAACATGCTGTAAAATGTTACTCCTGCGTTGTGCCACACATTTGACTCCTCATGGGTGCTGTATACACCTTCATGTTTTAAGCCAATGTAAACCAAAGGCTTAGCTCTATCTTGGCACTAAGTATTTCATGAAGAGACTCATCATTATCCCCATCCCTGAAATTCCCAGTTATTATTAGCCATCTTGTTTACAGTGTGGTATTTGCTTCCTGCTGTTTCATGAAGTATAATACACTAGCTATATTTGTATATATACAAATATATATACAATTGTATTATTTTATATACTGTATATGCATGTGTATGTATGTATTACATATGTATGTATGTATATGTATTACATATACTGTATATATGTGTTATATATTGTATTTGTATTTGTGTAGCTGTATTTGCATGTGCATGCCCATGTATACACACAAATCCAAGTATTAAACACATGTCCAGTAAATATATGATTAATATATGATTATTTTCAAACCATTAACTGAATCTGAAATACATGTAAAAATAAATATATATATATTTTTTTTTTCCACAAAGAAAATTACCAAGTGGAAAAATCATTGAAGGTATACTATTTAGTTTATTTTGTGATATCTGAGTCAGTGTTTGTTATTAGGAATGCTATTTGTTAGACAGTCTTTTTAAACAAAGTGTGTTTTAGATGCTGACCTAGTAATTAGTGGGTCATGTATCTAGTTCATGGTCAGGGCAGTTTTTTTTTCAGGTGATCCGTATAAATTGCTGTTTGGCTAACAAGAGGTCTAACATGAACAGAGCACATTGTGGAATGACTTTAAGTCTAAAAAGACTGTGTATTTGTATCACCATAGTGTATGGCTACTTTGAGGAATTATTTTAAAAGGACATTGGTGAAAGATAATATTGAATGATAATAATAATTATGGCAATAATAATCTGACAGACAGTTTACTGAGTGCTCTTTTCACAGTCTCCTCATATCTAGAGATATTTTTTGGTGTAATTGACAAAAATTAGGAGATAAATACAATGATAATTTTTCAGTCTGGTATCTCATCAAAACTGCCTCTTACTGAACTGCTCAACAGTAGACTGCATGTGGTGCTAGTCTACCTGCACCAATGAGATAGATGTTGAAGAACTTTTAAAACTGAAGTAATAATTTATTTTTTAAAATGCATATGTAATTAAAACTGAAATCCTCCATCATAGTAATTATGACTAGGAAAAACAAAGTAAGCAGAATATTTGGGGTAAAACCCATAAGCTTCCTTTTACCTCGTATGGTATTATTACACATTAGTTATTTTTTTTTTTTGGTGGTGGTGGTTTTTGTGTGTGTTTGTATGTGTGAGGTAATGAAGCCTCAGCTATGATGTGCACATATATGCTTTAAATTACAAATTCTTTGTAATTATTAGTTTCATGTGTGTGATGGAAACGGGACAATTAAACCCAAGGGCTGACGTCTACTGGCATAGCTGCTGTGTAGTCAGGTGCCAGCAAACAAAAATCCACAGAAAAATTCGTATTCTTCTCTATCTGTCTCCCTATTGAAAGAACTGGTGAACGGTATGGTTGTGACCAAATCTGATAATTTTATGACCCTCAGAGACACAGTGTCTAAGAATTTCTCAGTGCATTTTTTGTCTTAATTTAATTTTCCACATAGCGTTCTTCTAGTACTAGTTTTCTGGAAGAGCAACTGTACATATTGAGACTGGGGCAAAACCAAACCCTTTTCTTTTTGAATCACAGCTTTTGAATCACAGCAGGAGCCATGCACCTGGCACATGGAAATGTGGTATTTGAGGACTGTGACAACTTGCCTTATTTCTCTTTCCTCTACTCCCCAAAACACATGTCAGCCCCCATTCCATCACCCCTTCCTGGAGTTTGGTACAAAGATTTTTCTTCTAACACTGCGATTATATATGAATCAGAGAGAGCCTACTAGGGAAAAGATGAGAAAGAGAGAGCAGGCATAACGGTAGGAAAGTCAAACTTTCATTTAAAAAGACAACTAGAGGAGGACAGAGGGTCACACAGTCTTAATCTTTGAATAAGATTCCAAACCCCAAAATATTAATTAAAATAATTTTTCTGTCAAATTACTGAGATAGACTGACAATTCCCTACTGAAAGTAGGTATTATCCAAAGTTTACGTTAGTTTAAATTCTAAACTTACTTTTCTGGTCTTGCTCTATCAACAAGTCAGGTGTGCACCAAGGCAACTCATTTCTATCAGAAGGAAAATATAACATTTTGTTATGGCTTCTCAAAATGTCAACAGGGAAACTGTTAGGACAAATCCACATATGAATAGAAAATAAGCATTGTTCATGTTTTCTCATGAAAAACCTTGCAGACCATACACTGTAGAAGGAATTTATAAAGCTATTTCATGTGTGTCTAGCCAAGCAAGATTTTAAAAGATCCCACCTAATCCTTCACGCAGGCAGAGATGTTGGCATTTTACAACACTTACTACATGGTATTATTGGCAGGAGTTCTACAAGCAGCACATAGTAGACTACTTGCCATTAAACTATATTAGTTTCTGTTAATTTCCTGGCTAAAAGTTCAGAAGATCTTACCGTTTTTCTGTGTGATGTGCTTGCCAGGTTTTACCAAATTCTCAGGACTTTGTAAGTAACATAACACCTTTTGCAAAGTCATTTCAATACAACAATTGTTTTATTGCCAAAATGATCCTCAACCTGGCTCTGATCTAAAAAAGTTTGTGAATGCCACTTTGCCCTTGCCCACCTGTTTTATGTTTCTCCTCCTTCCCTTATCTACCATTTCCACACAACAAGGCAATCCAAAGTGTGGGCCATTTAAGTGTCACCAAGTCTGCAAGGCTTGAAAAGCTCTGCCAGTTAACATAAAACAAGATCACTGTCTGTTCCATGGAGTCACATTTCTCTATGGCAAAGAAAGCTGAGAGGAGAGGAAAGGTAGCTTTAGAGTGGGGGGCTTGAATGAGGACACTGTGAAAGTGAATGGAAACTCTACATTCTTTGTTATTTTAACAGGCTGTGTCTGTTCTCCTTGAAAGAAATTGCATGAGAGAAGATTGGATTAAGTAGTTTTTATTTTATTTCAATGCACTTGTGCACTATTACAAAGATCAACTTACTTAGCCATGTAATAAACTCTTGTTTTACAACAATACTAGTACATATTATACCACTGTAGGTATCTACAAAGTATGAAATCAGAGTAGGGAAACAAAACATTTGTTTCTTTGGTGAATGAGGCATATATCATTACCTTCATTCACTATGTCAGAAATAACTTGAACCTTTGCAAGATCCTGAGTACTGCCCAAGCTGCCAGTTAATCAGCTTTGCACCTACTCAGATCACTGTTTTACTCTGTAATTTATTGTTTGTTTGATTACTGTTTATTCTTTCTACTCTGTCTCTTCTGAATAAATATATGATAAAAATTCTGAAAATCTTAAAGCTGAAAACATTTTTATTTAGCCTAATCAATAACAAAATCTGCCTTTTAACAATCAAGTGTTCCTTCATCACAGTCATTGGTGATTTTGCACAGCTGTAATCTATAGAAACAACAATGAACTGTTAAAATAAAATTGAAATCAAATAGCATTGTTATTAAATTAAGAATAATTATGCCTATTAAAGAACTTGTTTTTTAACTGAATTCCAGTATGTTTAATAAGGCTTTTACTTTTCTGAAGTTTACTTATGTGTCTTGTATTTCTGTCAGTCTAAACTGGTTCTAGTGGAAACAGGCTTTTTATTTGTGGTTATTGCATTAGTTAAGTTAAAAATTAATTTTAGTAATGTGATGCATTAGCTATAGAATTTAGAGAAATAGTGTGGCTGAGAAACACCATAAATGACAGTGTTATAAAGTGGTTAGTAAAATAAGAGAGCATTAAAAAGAAAGAAAATAATTCTGGGTAAAATACACTTCTACAGAAAATAAGCATGAGAATTAAGCCTGAAATAATTCTTATATATGTCCTGTTTTAGAAGGATAAATGAGGTTTTCTGTTACTTAGCCTTTGTTCTGCCTTCTTTTTTCCTTTTTAGAATAAAATTCTTTCTTATGAAATTAGAAATATCTACAGAATTTTAAACCTTTCCACTGAACACTGAATTGAATATAATAATGCTTAATATTTGCCTTTGACAGAACAGAAAGTTTAAATCAAATTGAGTTTCACTGAAAATGTTCTGATCCATCCGAAGGACTGTTAACATACAAGGGTTTCATCATACCATTATCTTGAAAAAAAGTTGCAAAATCAAATAAGAATGTGACAAATTCAAGGAAAAAGAAATACTAGACTGTTTTGTGATAAAAGTGTTGATGTTACTGTCAGCAGGGAAAGGAGAGAAAAAAGAAGAAAAAACAGAAAAGGCTTATATGTTAGATTAAACAACTTTAAATGAGGTCTTTTAGTAAACTAGAATTTCTATATAGAAAATGAAAATACAGACATTGGTAATAAATTATTTAAATCATGGAATAAATGAGTTTATAAGATCAAGATTATTGATGACATTTATAAAGAATGAAATTATTAAGTGCTCTTAAAAAAAAAGTATCTCTGACTGTCATGTTGGAAAAATAAAATAATATATACTCTTGCAAATAAATTTGTAAAATTGTACCATCATAATAATGTGTACTTACAAAAGTTCGCATAGTATGAAGTAGGTATTGTGGTTTCTATGGTTTAAAATGGATAAAATGCTTTGCAACTGGAAAGAAACAAAATCTCCATGTTTACTTCTAGGAAAATGAAGCAAGGAAAAAGTGAGCAAATGTATCTCTGCATTTCTCTGTGTATCTGCCGTGGTTCAGTTACTTCATTCTCAGTCTTCAAATTTCTGTACAACTGTGTGCAAGTCAGTCCCAAAAGCACCTATTAGTTTCAAAAAAAATAATTCAAAGGTTGGATTTTAGAGGTCTTTTCCAACCTGAGTGATTCTATATGAAAAACAACAAAAAAAAAACAACAACCAGACACAAATAAAACAAGTTACTTGTTATTAGATAATACATTTAAATGAATGCTACTGTGACAGGTTAAATATAAGATCATTCATATATTACAGGTGGCTCTCATAGAAACTCTGTAGGTGCAATTAGGAAATTAGGACATAATTTTATTTTATTTTTTTTTTCCCTCACTATTTGTCATGTTTATTTTTTGTCTACTTGTGTTTCCCTTCCTGTATATTCTGAATTTGGGAACACATATCTATGCCTTTTAATATAGGTCAGTCTAGCTTCATTCTGTATTGAAATTGTTAGACCTCTTTGTATTTTGAAGAGTTGTTGTTGCTGTAAACAACTAAGATTGTAAAAGCTATGAAAAGTCATTATCTTGAAAAAAGAAATGGAGACCAGAGAATTCTGACGTAGTCATATAACTAAGAAAATCAAAAAAGAAAATCATGGAAAGTGTCCAGAGGAGGGCTACGAAGATGGTGAAAGGCCTGGAGGGGAAGACGTACGAAGAACGGCTGAGGTCACTGGGCCTGTTCAGCCTGGAGAAGAGGAGGCTGAGGGGAGACCTCATCACAGTCTACAACTTCCTCGTAAGGGGGTGTCGAGAGGCAGGAGACCTTTTCTCCATTAACACCAGTGACAGGACCCGCGGGAACGGGGTTAAGCTGAGGCAGGGGAAATTTAGGCTTGACGTCAGGAGGGGGTTCTTCACAGAGAGGGTGGTTGCACACTGGAACAGGCTCCCCAGGGAAGTGGTCACTGCACCGAGCCTGTCTGAATTTAAGAAGAGATTGGACTGTGCACTTAGTCGCATGGTCTAAACTTTTGGGTAGACCTGTGCGGTGTCAAGAGTTGGACTTGATGATCCTTAAGGGTCCCTTCCAACTCAGGATATTCTATGATTCTATGATTTACAAGAGAGAAGATAAGCCTTGGTGAGAAAATCTGTATAAACTCCAAAAGAACAACCTGAGGTTGTTCAGAGGTTGCTTTTGCAATGATGGTGATGACTGCAGTGTTTTTTTTTTTTTTTTTAATTTAATTTTTTTTTTTTTATTCACACTAAAATTTTGTTATTCTGGCTTATGAGTAAGACTGTGAAGTGTGGCAATTTAGTTATCATGGCGACATCAGTAGTTTATAATAAGTTAACCATACTCTTTCATAAACAGATAATGTCATTAAAAATATGTTAGTCTACCAAAGTCTATACAGTGCTGAAATCATTGGGTTAAATTGTAGCTCCTCTGGGTTTTTACTGCTTACATCATCCACTCTCCATAATACCAAGAGGGTGGTCGCACACTGGAACAGGCTCCCCAGGGACGTAGTCACTGCACCAAGCCTGTATGAATTTAAGAAGCGATTGGACTGTGCACTTAGTCATATGGTCTAAAATTTTGGGTAGACCCACACACATGGCACATGTGCGGTGCCAGGAATAGACTTGATGATCCTTATGGGTCCCTTCTAACTCAGGATATTCTATGATTCTATGATTCTATGAGGTATTACCTTTGTTATTATAGACTTACAATTCTTCTTACAAATTATTGTGTACAAACAACTTGATACTGCTTCTTGCAGTTACTAATGTTATCTGTTTCTGAATTAAGAGGAAAAAAAAAAAAGACTGATGTGTCTTGCTTAGATATTCTAAGTTAATCAAACTCTCATATTTGGAGGAAAACATCAATTTTATTAACTTCTTTTCTTGTACTCCTCACAATGGAGTTAGTAAGAGCTGAAGTTTAACAAGATTTTATTTCATTCCTCTCAAACATGAAGTGTGATCATTCTGGACCATCTGATTATTCCTTGCTATAAAATGAATCCGGAATATTGGCAATACACTTTGTCACCCCTGTTCTCTTCTTGCAACGCACAATCGCTAGGGTTGCTTTAATTCTCTTGGTCTTAATTTCTATTTTAGGGTGCTCTAAAGGATATTCACATACATGCTATGAACAATTCTAATCCGAGCCTCTATTAATCTAAAGATAATATGTTCTGTGGAGGTTTATTTTCAATGTTTAGTGCCATTCTTTCCACTCTTCTATTTCAAAATTGTTAGATCTATTCTCATATATAAGCACACCAAATAGAAAAGTGTCCTATCATTACTGAAAGCTAAGCCAGTAAGTAGAATTAATATGCAAATTAAGATCTGATGGTAGTAGAGGAAAAAAGTTGTTTTAAAGATGGAATAGTTTTTTTTTTGTGTTTTTTTTTTTTTTTTTTTTTTTTTTAAGAGTCACTCTATAAGCTTGTTATCTTTAATATCCATCCTATATCTTCATGACATTTATTCAGCTTCCACTTAAATATTGAACTTCTTTTGCATTGACTTTAGCAAAGACTTGTGTAATTGTATTCTATATAATATGGAATCTGAAGATTTCCTTATGTGAAAAACTTGATATAAAGTTTTCTAAAGCCATTTTAATGACATTCTACTTTAAGATCATCTCTACATATTTATTGGTGCTTTGAGTTAGAACTCTGCGTGTGTCCAGCAGAACAATCCCACCCAACATTCAACATAGTTGAATTTCTTTCAACCATGCCCTGTAATTTAATTAGAAAATAATTTATTCTCTCAAGTGATGTCATCATGAAGGACTCTGAATAACTGCAGCTGATCTATTAGTTTATAACCTGTTCAGGTGTCAATCGGTATTTGCAGAGCTTGGACAGGTGCTTTTAAGAACATGAAGTTGCAAAAAAAGACAACAGGCTTGTTTTCATCCTCTGGTGTTTTTCATGACGTTGATAGTAGAAAGCCTATGAAATAGGTGACTGCAGCAGTTCAGAGTACTCACAGCTCTGCTTTGCCTGTGGTCCACAAACAGCTCAGACTGTAACTTTTATTGGATTGAACCTAGATTGTTTACTGATTTGGCACATGCGCAGTAGGAGTTTTGCCTGAATATGTGCTTCAGGATTAGCTCTAATATTAAGTATCTACATAATGAACTGCCAAAAAGAAATGCTGGATATGTTAGCCTTGCACAGCTGTACTTTACATCAGCCAAACAAAAGAACAGTCCCTGTTGCTTGGTATTTATGTGGTGTATGATGTATGCGTGTCAATTATAGTGCTTTCAAAAACATACATATGTGAGTGATGTTGTCATAAAGATTGCTGCAACTGGTGGCTAGTGGTGCTATCTCATAAAATAAATTAAAAAACAAAACAAAACAACGACAACAAAAAACACCATTCCTCATGTATGTTTTGTTAAGATTTTATCCTTGAATAAAACTGATCTGGGGTTATGGGATTGTTTTCTAAGCTAAAACTATTTATTTTAGGCTTTCAGTATGCTAGTTTGTATTCCCTGGACTTTTTTGTTTTAAGGAAAATAAAGCTAAAATGTACCAGAAACTTCAAGATAATATTCCATGTTCTTGATTTCTGGATGAAAGCATCCATAAATCCAGAGGAGATTTAACTAATCATATTTTTAGGAATGTTCCCAAATTTATGGCATGCAAGTGCAGCATACCTGGGAAGCAGGGGTAGAGCATTTACCTTTCACTTCTATTCCACTTCCCCTAGAAGGTTTGTGGCACCTGCTGTAAAAGAACAGGTTTATTGACAAAGAGAAGTGTAAACCCTGTAATTCTGTATTGCATGTAGTGCAATGTGGTTTGCTGAGTGATTTCTACCACTGAATATAAAAATATTTGCCCAACTGTCATTACACAGGGTGGAAATAAAGACTCAAAGTTCACGTACTGTTTCTTTGTCCTGTTTTATTTCATTAAAACACAGAGGTAGGTTCCTGTTTCCAGCTGGTTTCTGGACTGTTGAGGAAGCTTCACCCTAGAAAAATGTAAAATGTTTTACAACTTGATATTAAGCATGAGGAAAAAAATCACCTTCATCCAGTTATTCCTATTTTTTTGTTTTTGTTGTTATTTCTTACTTCTCCATTGTACAGGTGCTTCACTGTGCACAGCTGGTTTTCAGAACCTGCCAAGACTAGTTGCAGAAAATAAAAATATTTTCCAGCTTCGCTTTAGCAACAACAACAACAACAAGAGCATTTATTTCTTTGTATTCTATGTACATTAAAGTAACAGGCCCTTACTGCCTCACAGGAATCTGGCACAAGAAAACTACTGTCGGCTGGCAGCCAAGCATTTTGTGTAGACTACTACTGCTGTTTTAATTTTAATAAGTTTTAATTGGCAGAGGATTTGTGTTTAGTTCAGCCTAAAGTTAGAATCAGATTTCAGTGATCTTTTTATGTCTGCCACTCTTTTCCATTATTCCCATGCTAAGACTCCCAGCTCTTCTCTATTAACCATATATACCAATTTACAAACTCCTTCCATTTGCAGCAGCTCAGGTCTGCTTAAAGCTAGACTACTCTTACTACTATGAATTCAAAGCAGCCATATGTTGTAAGAGGATTTGCTGTTACTGTTTCATTTATTTTCTGTTTCTTTATCTATTGAAAAGAGAGTTAGCTGAGCATCCTGTCTAGTTTGAACTTTACATCAATGTTCCAGATCATCTCAGCTGAACACCATACTTTCTGATCTTTACGAAGATAGGTGAGGGAAAACTAAATGAACAAATAATTTTGGAGGAAAACAAACAAACAAACAAACAAACAAACCAAAACAACAACAACAAAAACATATATCTTCAGAGTAACTTGGTTCATTTTGGAGAATTAGAAGAAATTATCTGTTATATTATTATATTATATATATACTATATATAAAAATATATATATATATACTATATATATATAAAATATTTCTGAGGTCACTGGTCCTGTTCAGCCTGGACAAGAGGAGGCTGAGGGGGGACCTCAGTGCAGTCTACAACTTCCTTGCAAGTGTGAGTGAAGAGGCAAGTGACCTATTCTCCTTAATCACCGGTGATAGGACCCATAGGAACAGTGTTAAGCTGAGGCAAGGGAAGTTTAGGCTGAAAGTCAGGAAGAGGTTCTTCACTGAGAGGTCTAAAATTTTGGGTAGACCTGTGCAGTGCCAGAAGTTGGACTTGATCCTTATGGGTCCCTTCCAACTCGGGATATTCTATGATTCTATGATTATTATGAGACTTTCTCCCTCTAGTGTCAAACTTGAGGTTTAGGTCCACATCTAACAATGTTGCTTCTTCTCTATGAAATTGCAAGATGTGTAGGGGCTTAACACAGTTTTCAATACAGGCAACTCCTTTTAATTTTAAAATTAGATTTCTCCAAAATGCAGAATATGCAGTTTTACTGCATGGCTTCCCATGCATGTTCTGTGGTTGAAAGGCTATTTCTGTCAAATAGGTGGCACACTGGGATAAACTCAAGGAGATGCTCATCTTACTTGTAAAAAAAAAAAAAAAAACAATAATAATTAAAAAAAAAATATATATGTACATACATAGGATTATTGCTTCCCCTGTGGGTATATGGAAATTCAAATTATGTATGAATGCCTTTAGACTAAATTCTCAGGACCATTGTGAAGAAGAGAACTGAGAAATACACAGCTGTAAAAATGGTGAATGTACCTCTCTTCCACCAAAGGATTAAATAACTCAAAAACTCATCTAAGCATGCGTGCTCATTTTAACTTTACGTACTGAATTGTGTGGGATTTATATTTTTATTTTTTTTTAACAAGAACTTCATACAAAATCACTAGTTTACTTTCTCACATTGACTTTCTCACATAGATCGATCGATCTATCTATCTATCTATCTACCTATCTATCTATCTATCTATCTATTTTTTTTTCCCCTAAAACAAAATAGAGAAGAATCACAGCTCTCCTTACCACAGATGAGACATCTTCAACAGATGCACTTTGGCTCTACATTGCATTTCTCAGCCATTTGCAGATGGTACTTTAGATGTCTATCCTCACCTAAGCTAGAAATTTCAGCTTTTAGTTTCCCATTCCTATAAAGATGTGTTCCTCCATTCTTTGTGACACTGATACTCAGTTCATTTATTTTCACTCTCATAGTCCATGCCTTCTCCTCCTCATAAAATTGGTCTGTTAAATATAACGTGCTTAATGTATTAGGCATCTTTATGTCAATTTACAGATATTTTTGACTCTTATCATCCCTTATGATATGGTGGTAAATATTTACAGATCATTAACAATCACACATGTACTTCATGATTACTCAAATTCAGTCAGCAATTTAGAGAATGTATACCAGCAACCAAAACACAAGTGATTGAACAAAGAAAATAAATATATATTCCTGTTTCCCTGGACTTTTGCAGAGAACCCTACTTAATTAACTATAAGCATATAAAAATTAAATATTAAATAGGCATTTGTGGTTTGTGATATTTTATAATCTATAATTATCCATACAGAATACATTAATGTGAGAAACTTTTCCGCTAAAGCTTCATGCTTCTGAAAGATGAAATATAGACCTAGGATTTTGCTACATGGAATTCATCATCCAGTTTTAAAAATGAACTTTATAGTGAGTTTACACAGGA
The DNA here is from genome assembly GCF_964035555.1 of Netta rufina. NCBI lineage: Eukaryota > Metazoa > Chordata > Aves > Anseriformes > Anatidae > Netta > Netta rufina. The sequence goes on from NC_140126.1 coordinate 13,465,642, forward strand.
ATTTATTCCTTGAATAACACAATCATTTCACAGCATTTACCCATTCACTACAAAAATGTATTCTTATTAAAAAGCAAAAAAAAAAAAAAAAAAAAAAAAAAACAACAAAAATCAATACCTGTTTTAAATGCACATATATAAATCATAACCTAAAAACTTTTTTTTCATGTTAGGGAAATTTTCAAATAATGGTATTTGGAAATATCAACATATTTTGATCTAGAGAAAATGCCTGAAAATATTCCTTTAACATTCATTACAACTATTCAAAATTCTATATTTCCATTTGCTATGTTATTTAAGAGGTTTTGACACCTTATTTATCATAGAATGGCTTGGGGTAGAAGAGACTTTAAAGATCATTTACTTCCAATCCCATTGTCATGGGAAGGGATGTCACTGATGTCACCCACTAGATCAGGTTGCGCAGGACCTTATCCAACCTGGTTTTATACATCTTCAGGAATCCCTGAAGGAATCAGGGCATCCAAAACTTCTCTGGGCAACCTGCTCCTGCCTTACCACCCTCTGAGTGAAGAATTTCCTCCAAACATCTAATCTTGCAGTTTAAAACCATTCCCCTTTGTCCTATTATTGTCTGACTGAGCAAAAAGTTGCTCTCCATCTCTTTTATAAGCCCCCAGTAAGTCCTGAAAAGCTGCAACAAGGTCACCCTGGAGCATTCTCTTCTTCAGGCTGAACAGCCCTAGCTCTTTCAGCCTATCTTCATAGGATAGGTGCTTCAGCCCCATGATCATCTTCATGGCCCTTCTCTGGACCCACTCTGACGGATCTGCATCCTTCTTCTGGTGGCCCCAGACCTGGATGCCGCACTACAAGTGTAGAACACAGAGAGACAACTGCCTCCCCCGGTCTGCTGGCCACTCTATTGATGCAGTCCAGGATGCAGTTTGCTTTCTGGTCTGCAAGAACTTGCTGCTGGCGCATGTCAGGCTTTTCATCCACCAAAACCCCCAAGTCCTTCTTTTCAGGGTTGCTCTCAGTGAGTTCTTCTCCCAAACTTTGCTCATGTCTGCGATTGTCCTGACCCATGTGCAGCACCTTTCACTTGGACTTGTATTATTTTTTGTGTTATGTATATGTGAACCTCATTAGGTTCACATAGGTCCAATTCTCAAGCTTGTCTGGGTCCCTGTGGATGGCATCCCTTCCTTCTGTTGTACTGACTTTAGCACTCAGCTTGGTGTCATCTGAAATTTTTCTGAAGTTGCACTTGATCCCGTTGTCTACGTCACTGATATAGACCTATCAAATCTATATCCCTCCAATCTGGAGATCAGTATGTCACGTGGGACCATCCAGGCAGATGACATTGGTCAGTCCTCTCTTGTCAACTGATGCAGTCACTCCATCATAGAAGGCCACGAGATTGTTCAGGAGCAATTTGTCCTTAGTGAAGCCTGTCTCAGATCACACCCTTTTCTTGTGTTTCAGGAAGATTTGTTCCATGATCTTTCCAAGCACAGAGTTGAACCTCATCAGTCTGCGTGTCTTTTCTACCCTTTTAAAAAACGGGAGCGATGTTTTCCTTTTCCAGTCACCAGGGACTTCACCTGACTGGCAGGACTTTTCAATTATGATGGAGAAAGCCTTGGCAACTATATCAGCCAGTTCCCTCAGGACCCTGGGATGCACAGCATCAGGCCCCATAGACTTGTACTTGTTTTGATTCATCAAGTGGTCTCAAACCTGCTCTTTGCTTACTGTGGGAGGGTCTTTGCTCCCCCAACTCTCATCTACAGGTTCAGGGAAAAAAAACGATGTTGGAATCCAGATTGGCAGTAAATTCTGAGGCAAAGTTGCTGAGTACCTCATCCTTCTCTATGTCTGTCGTTGCCATTTCTCCCTTCTCATTTATCATGGGGGGTACTATCTTCATGGTCTTTCTTTTTGAGTAATGTACCTATAGAATACCTTCTTGTTATTTTTTTCTGTCCCTTGCCAAAGTCAATTCCATCTGAGCCTCAGCTTTCATGATCCCACACCTGCAAATCTGGACAACATCCCTGTACTGTCCCCATGTCACAAGTCCCTACCTCCACTTCTTGTGTGTTTTCTTCTTGTGCCTGTCTGACCAACAGGTCCTTGCTCAGCCATCCCTTCTCCTTCTGCTTGTTTCCTATGCTGTGTGCATTGGTGTAGAGGCACTTAAGCTGGACTATTGGTCACAGCACTTTTTCAGAGTGATGGGAGATATAATATTTATAAACAAAATCCACTTTTCTTCTGGATTGTATCTTCTGGCAAGGTTTTATGTCCCATAATATACAGGTATGAGCAGATCATTATGCACCTGAAATAATTGAATAGAAGAATGTTTTCTGTGACAATTATTCATCCTTTTTCATTATTATTATTATTTATTTATTTTTATTTCTTTCTACAAGCATGTGAATAAAGGAAAATATTGGCATATTAAACAGTTTTCACTACTTATTAATCAGTTGTGGGTTCATAGTTTTACTAGTGGGCAAAAACCTACAGAAGGTGAGCCACAATCTGAAGAATGTCAAAGTATTTTAAAGTACATAGAATCACAGAATTAATTTTTATAAATTCATTCACAAATTTTAACAAGGTTTTAATTTGGAAAGGACATTTCCAGTACAGGAAGCACTACAAATAAAATAAATCATAAAATCATTTATTATAAAATCATTTATCATAAAATAAAATTCTTTACATACTACCTTTGACTTGAGCACTAACCTAAAAAAGTAACACAATCATCAAATCTTACTGGTAGCTTTTACTTACTGTTCCAGACTAGATGCCCTACTCAAAGTGATTTCTTTGGAGGAAGTGTATTTATATACATGGAAAAAATCAAATGTAATTCTAGCTAGAATGAGGCCAAGAATGACTCTCTGTCACAGCTTCTAAAATGGGTACTTTGAATATGGAAGCATATCTCGGTCATTTTGTGGTGATTCCTGTAACTCAGGTGAAAGTGAATAAAACAAAAGAAATAATACAAACTAAAATAAGATGGAAAAGTAAAATCCCTACACAATGAATTTCAAAACAGAAGCTCCTGTCCTTTAAGTAAGTGCCCTGTTCATTAGCTTTGTTTCCTCTTCCTTACTTCTTTGTTTCCTCTTCCTTACTGCCCACCAGCAGATCTTTAATAAGAGACAGAAAAATCAGTCTGATGCCATTGCAGTTTCATCCATAGTTGTTCACAGGATCATAACAAAACATAGCTTGGATTTGAGGCTGTAAGGGATCTCAGGATGTTTGTAGGACCAGGAGCAGCCAGGAGGTCAGACCAGACTGCTTGCGGCTTTATCCCATTCACTTTGGCCTTATCATCTAAATAGAATTTTGTCCATCTTGTTGCTCACCCATACTTGGATAAAAAAGTGCTGCAGGGGAGAGGTGAGAAAAGAGGGAAAGAATGTGGAATTCCTGAGCAAGTTCCTTGTCCACAAAACTACTGTATTTGGAGTTGGATACTGGGAACAAGCAGAAAAATGACAGCATAATTTCTTCCTTATGTTATATTCCAAATGATAGTAGCATTTGGGATATTGCACAAGACTGCTCAGGAAACATCTGGATTTGATCCCTGCAGCAGCTTTAGAAGAAGGGACACACAGGTCTTGTGCCTCAGGCCTGCACAGCATATACCAGACTCTGTTCTGTTCTGCTCCGCTCCATTTGTTCAGATCTGGGGGACCTCTGGATGCAGACAGAGACAGACCTGTAAGCACCTGGGAAGCTAGTGTCAAAGTCCTGACAGCCTGGGTTTGGCTTAAGGTGCTCATTTTAGGTTGTAAATAATATTATGACTATGTCCATTTTTTGGTGCCAAAATTGTGAGAATAGGGTTTGCTAATGGTTCATTTAATGTCATTGTAGAACCCAGAAGGACTAAAGGAAAAATGGGGAAAGTAGTCAGACAGCTCTCTTCTGAATTAAGATTGAGATTCTCAGACAATTTTAGTGGAAAAGCTTTAATGGAAAATTTATAGCTAAATTCTTATCAAGGTGTTTAACTTTAGGCACTGTTATTTAAAATTAATCTTTCTGACTGGAGCTGTAACCAGACTCAGCTATACACAACATAATTTCTTTGTTCAAGTTCTGCAAATCAAAATGGAAAGAGTACTTGTCAGAAAGTAGAAGTAAGACATGGTCCCGTCTTCTTGCAAAACAGAAACTTCCCACTGGGAAAGATGCATTTAAGGAAATTTAATTATGCAGATTGATAGGGTGAATTTTCGATGTGAAAATCTAAAACTTATTGATTAATTGGGCTCTAGTTCATACAGAATATGCATATATTCATTTCCAAAAAGCTCTTAAAGTATTCAACAGCAACAGCAACAGAAACTGCTTTGACTCTAAGGCCTGAATAATTGTTAAAGAGGAAAAAAGGAGGCTTTTGCTTTGAGCATTTTACACATGATATATATACGTAGATATTACATGGGATTATGCATGCAGTAGAGTTTATAAAAGGGGTCATTTACATGCTAACCCTCATTAATCATTGAAATCCAGCATATTAATATTGTTACCTTAACAGTATTTTCATGTCATCTTTTTGTACCGGGAAGCTGAACAGACTATAAAATCTAATGGTCTGTATACTCATCTGCTGTGATATTCAGGATTAGCTTTACCGTGGCTGACAATCCAAGTTAATACTCAATGTAAGTGAAGTGCTTAGTGCAGAGAAAATTAATAGCAAATTTTCCCATGGCTAGGTGGCTTTCTTGATCTTAATATTGGTATCACTGGGCAAGAAATCTTCCTTCCTTTCCCCCAGATTTTCTATATGATTCTAAAATGAGAGCGATGTTTTCCTTTTCTAGGAATGTTTCCAATTTTTGAAATGCCAACATTGATTTCAGTTGGTTCCTGGATCAAGCTCTATCATATCAATTTTTTGAGTTAATCTTTGAACATTTTTGAAATGTCATGAGTTCTTTTTTTTTTCTATTTGTTCAGAAATTATTTGATTTGACCTTGCACTAATTGCATTTATCAAGTGCCAGCCTTAATCAAAAATTTCTTGTGTTAGATTTAGTATAAGCACCAAAATAATGAATATGTTGCTATATTCTTTCAGTGTTGAATTTAACAAAATAATGATAATATTTGTTATAACAAATAACAGTAGAGCCTCCTACATAACAGTAGGAGGCTCAGAAAAATATGTAGTACTCCATTTGTCTGTATAAAGTCAGGCAAAATGGTATATCTGGGTAAAGCACAAAGTCCCTTTATGATGCATGCAAATCACATACAGTTTTGAAATCTCACTCATCAGTTCCGAGGTGTTCACCTTGTTTTTTTTGTTTGTTTGTTTTAATAGGAAAGAGTTCAACTTTATTAAAGAAGATATAATATTACTGTTATTGATAGTCATTAAGGAGGTATACATTGGCAAACAAGCTCTTTATGCAACACTGTCTTCACATGTATGAATTTAACAAGAATGTTTCCAATTTGTCTGTGAAGAAAAATCTTGGGAAAAATATTTTGAAATTGATTGAAATATTTAATTTCTACAGAGTCAAAATAATATTGTCTTTTTAAGTCATTTAAAAAAAAATGTTAATAACTTCTAATTTATAACAGCAATTTTACTTCCATCCTGTCTTTACCCTCCCCCCCCAATATTTATTTGAATATTTGATTCAAAGAAACAGTTAAAAACATTTCAATCCTAAAGTGTCAAAATAAATATTTATTTTTCACCACAGTGGCTAATATTTCCTTTCTAATTTTTCCTTTAACTTATCAGAATTGACAAGTGAAACTGGCTTTTGAGCAGCACATCTGTTTCTATGGAACTATATTTTGAAGCAAAAATGATTTGGTCAATATTGGTCTGAGTGGCTGTGCATGCTGGGTGAAACTTGCTGCTCCAGCTTATTCCTCTCTCCATCTGAAATGCAGTTTGGAGTGAAAGCTGGGGAAATTGGCACTTTTGGGGCTTGCCAAGTAGAAAAGAATACTGGTTGAAAGATTAAACTTGGTTAAGGACAATCTTTGTGAAACCACGATTTTATTTTTCATTTTTTATTTGTCAATGTATATACCCAAGGGAGTAGATGTATCTTGAGAGCTACGACTTTTTTTTGATTTCCAGTAATAAAAACTTGATCTATAGTAGCCATTGATAAAGTCTAAAATGGCAGCTATTTTGATAGGTTAAAAAAAAAAAAAAGAAGTGGTTTTGAAGAGAATAATTTTATTCTATTGCAAATGAAACAAAGTTTAGAGTCCTGCAGTTATAGTTATTTTGTTTTAATATGTAGAGGAATAGTGAGAAAAATACATCATACACTGATGATGTTTGCTAGGAAACTGAGTTAGGGAGAAAGAGTAACCTGTTGTCATATGGACCTTTTCAAATTTAATAGGCTCACAGAATTCTGAGGTACTTTTAGAGGCAGATTAAACACATTAGAAAGAAAAGGTGGACACTTTTCTGAGGGTTGGGAGAGGATACACCTTCATAAATTATGATGTCTGGTTTAGAAACATTGAACAAAGTTATTAAAATTCTTCGGGAGAAAGTTGAAGAGCAGTTAAAAACATAAATTGCATTCTAAGATATATAAAATACTTAATTTTGGCAGCTATCTGGTAACACCTGCTCTACTTAGAGTTGTAGAATAGTTTCCATTAAAACTCCCTGTTTTCTGGTCATCTTCATAAAAATGCAAACTTTGGGAATGAATTCTTGATTCTTTTTAAAATACATACATTGTTTTCATTATCAACAAATTTTATATGTACCATATTTTTTCCCATTTCCCTAAATGCCAGCTAGGACAGCAATGATTTTCAGGAGAAGGATTACAATTATTCTCAGCAAATATAACTTTATCAAAGGAAAAAGGAAATTACTTTAATGAATTAATCTTCTATATTTCCCCCTCATAGTTCTGTATATTTTCTGTATCTTTTATTTAAAACCAAAAATTTCTCAAAGTCTCACAATGTGAATTGAATGTAAGCTTTATACAGGAAAAATAAGAGGGTTGTTGCTAGTATCAACACTTCCATGGAAGTAGTCTCAAGTACAGAGGTGGAGTCTCCAATCCCACTCTCCCTGTGGAGCATGTTAGGCATGGTAATACTAATTATTATTATTATTATCATTTAACAAATTTTGATACATGTCTGTTTTTTGAGCTTTGAAATTCACTGCTCTTTTTTTTTTTTTTTTTTTTTTTTTTTTTTTTTTTTCCCGGTACAGACCTCCTTAATTCAGTGAACAGCAGCTAAGGCAGTGAAAAGAAAGAGATAGACTAATTAATTATCTCAAAAATATTACACATCTTGTCATACAAGAGTTGGAAGAAATGTAGAAACAAAGCAAAAATGTGCAGCGAATGAGAATATGGCACTGATACTGAAGCAAAACTTGAACAAAAACTTGAACTGGAACTACAAGATTAGAAAAATCTTAAGTTTTCTTGTGCAGGGTCAGACAAACCATCCTGAGATTGTGTTTGGCATCATGTAACCTGTTCTTAAAATCCTCTGATGAAGAAAATGTGTAAGATCTCCAGATAACTGCAGTACATTCTAAAATATTCTAACCTAATTTTCCTGTGGAAAAATTTCCCATGGAAAAATTTCCTAATTTCCTAATTTTCCTAATTAGGAAATTTTCCTAATTTTCCTATGGAAAATTAGGCTTATTCTAGTTATAGCCAAAACAAACATGGCAAACTTTTCACTTTCCAGAATATCTATTCTTCTATTGGAAATATATTTATCATGCTTTAGTGTTTCTCTACATTTCTAGGTAGCAAATCTTTTATGTTTATCATTTATCATTGTTCTTCATTTTATCTTTTTTGTTTATCATTTTTCATGTTCATCATTGTCTCATTTATCATTGCATCATTTATAATTTATCATGTTTATCATTAATCATTTATTATTACAATTTTTATCTGTACCCTTTTCAAACACAATCTACGTAAAATGTATTTACTAGAAATGGTTAAGGTACTACAAAAAAGATGATTTGGCAGCACTAAAAGTAACTACCTACCTCTTACATAATCATTACCTATCTCTTAAATAATCATTATACTAATAATTTATCAAATTAATTGTTTTGTTTTGTTTTGATATATATATATATATTAATGGCAACGTGGTATACTCCAATGTGGGGGTTTTGATCTGTTATGACCTTCAGATCTTTCTTTCCTCATCCAGGTTTTGCCTAGCTAGAGATGAAGTTAAAGTTTATAAAACCTTAAAACAATGTTTTATACATTGATCCATTGCTTGTGTGAAGATGCATATACAGCTAGTATAAGAAAGCTGAACTTGCAGTTCTGTGCAAGTATAAAGGAGACTTGGGCATACTGGAAAGAGTCCAGCAAATATCAACAAAGATGATGAAGGAAAGAGAACATCTCACCTATGAGGAAAAATTGAGAAAGCTGATACTGTTCAGCCCAGAGAAGAGAGGACTCTCTTGTATATATCAATGCATACAAAAGTCTGAAGGGAGGGTGCAGAGAAGAAAGAAAGCTAAGAAGAAGAAAGCTAAGAAGAAGAAAGCTAAGCTCTTTTCAGTGATGTCCAGTGACTGGACAAGGGGCAATGGGCACAGACTAGAATACAAGAGTTCCCATTTGAACATCAGGAAACCTTTTATTGTGCAACTCTGGACACAGGTTGCCCAGAGAGGTTGTAGAGTCTCCCTCCTCTGGTCTTCAGAAGCTGTCTGGGCACGTTCCTGGGCAATCTGATGTATGTGATCCTGTTTGAGCAGGGAGCTGGATATGATAAACTGCAGAGGTTCTTTGCAATCTTAATCATTCTGCCTTAAATAAACAAACAAACAAACAAACAAATAATAAATATCCATCTTGGAAGAAGAATTTGAGTACTGGAAGAATTTCTTATGATTATATATAAACAATGAGACTAAAACAAAATACTGAACAGTTTTTCATTTATTGAGGATTGTTAGCCATGCACAGCAAATTGTCTCATGTTTCCTAAGGAAATATAAGAATGTGATAATGAAGTTAAGGACTGAATTATACTGCATGTATAATAAAAATTTAATAATAATTAAAATAATAATTAAAATAATATGTTTTAATTTAATTTTAATAATAATTAAAAGTTAATGTATAATTAAAGTTAATAAAAGGTTTCACAGCATTTTGTTTTCCTCTGTAGTTGGCATTACTGCATTTATTTTTTACATATATCTAATGTGCAGTACACAAGACTGCAAGAAAAGATTAGTGAGGGGACATCAAAGGAGAAAAGGAAATAATAGGACAGCAAACATGAGGCATAGAAGAGTCAGAAAGTAAAGGTCTGGAGTGTTATTCCTTTGTACAAGGACCTATTAATGCATATAGTAATCTTCCAAGGTCAAAGACAGGAGAACTTAACACAGTTTCATAAAAGATCTAGGCAAGAAATTCCAGGGAGACAGTGCCGTCATTTTGACTAAGAGTGGCACAGAACAGATCAGGATTTCTCTCTTTAGATAGTACTGTTCACAGCACATTCTTTCTTTAACCTGCTGCTCTATAAATGGGTCTTTTCCAACAGTAATAAAAATCAATACAATGTCCATTTAAAATGCAGAATATAGATGATTAATGAATTCTTAGCTATAGTATTTTTTAGAGCAAAGAGCTACCCTATATAGAGGCACAGAAATTTTGCGTGAGTCCAGATCGCTGTTCAGATCATTGTTAAACAGATGGGGAAAAATTCAAACTTTCTGTTTTCTCCTCTGAGAAAGAAAGTGTTCGTATGAGTCCATTGTCACTGCTATGCTACTCTCTTCTACAGGTATGTGGTTTTCTTCCCTTTGGGATTGCAGGATTTATACAGATTATTAGATTTTCAGGATATGTTATTGATTACTTTATTTATTTATTTATTTATTTTTTATTACTGTGTTATGTTGGAGTTAAACTGTAGTTGCAATTGGAGCACAGTTGGATTTGCTTTATTAAAACATGTAGTCAGAGGCAATCTCTTTCTCCCAAATTTATAATCTAAATGAAACAGAAAAATGGTGAAGTGACTTGCTCAGTTATACATCAGATGAGGGGTAAACTTGGATCAGGATTTCTCCACTGGGAAAACAGAGATTTCTGTTAAGAATTCTCTGCTTTTGAGAAAGAGAATAACCTCCTAGACCATGCTACTTCAGAGCTCCAGTTCAGTTCATTTTGTTTTTAACATAATTTTCTTTCAAGTACAAGTGATATTGGTCTAAAGTCTTTGTTAGACTGAACTTTAAAATATCTCAGGCAAGGAGAAAAAGGTTGGAGGAGAAATTATTTTAAATAGAAAGGACTTAATTATACACAATAGAAGGGGACATGAGCCACCTTCAAAATGAGTATATTCTTCTGTGGATGTGTAGGTGTAACTCCCTCGTGTATATTAAAAATGATCACTTACAAAATGATTTTAGATATATTAATGGACTTTCTTCCAATCTATTTCTGCTTGTCAGATGTGTCACCTCACATCCTTTGAGCACGAGAATGGCAACACTCTCTTTGCTTTTGACAAGTGAACTAAAATGGAAATCAAGGTATTTCTATACAGGCTTTTCGAATGAATTTACAATTTTATCTGGAATAGGAATAGGAACTTTCTGATATTAACAGGAGACAATTCACAATCAGTGATAGGCATGTGAAATTCTGAATAAAGGCAAAAAACATTAAGGTATGATTTAATTGGTGTGTCGATTAATTTGTTGTTGAAACCTTTTTGTTTAAATTTCCCAAAAGATTATAACAACAACAACAAAAATATGCTTAGTCTTACACACAGCAAATAAATCCTTTCCTCAGATCCCCATTCTGTTCTGTTCCTACATGACTGATTAAGACACTATACTACTTTCCCCACACACACACACACCTCCCTCCCTCCCACATCTCCTCCTTACTTTTCCTGCTATCAAGACTGGTGGAAAGACGTGGTTGTAATATGTATATGTACCTAGCAGTGCAACAGGTGTTGCATTAGTCAGTGAAAGATTTCCTCTCACCTAACTTGAAGTGAGAACAAAAGCACTCAAGAAAAGTGCTGGAAGCCAAATAGGATTTCCTCATTTAGCGTCTGTAATGAATTTACCCATTTACCCAGCATTCTCAGGGCTAATGTTTAAGCTTTTTTGTTCAGTTGCTGATTTGATTTTTGTACACATTGTATTTATATCAATGATGTGAAATATTCTTCCTTTAAAATAGATGCACAGCACTCATGTCTCTAATGCCTTTTATCACATTTGAGCAATAGACACTTATATGTTTTGTCAGCAAAAATTTATAATCTGTGAACAAAGTTGTTCACAGAACAGTACTTCAGAGTGTATTGGAAATGTGTAGGTAGTTTGCATGAATCTGCTTCAGATCACATTTCCTTGTTAATAGACAGACAGACAGACAGATAGATAGATAGATAGATACTGTCTAACATTAATTAAAGTAACCACAATACCATAAAGGCAGTATAAAAGACACAACATTATTTTAGGTGTTTCTCTATGTACATAGTGAGAGAGAACCTGTATTCAAATAAAACAGATTTAATTACAACAAAAGCACCCAGGAACAGTATTCATACTTGCAAAATATGGGGAAAGAAATTTTTCAATATTTACAGTTTCAGAACATTGCTGGTGATGTAAGACACCATCAATCACTGAACTTTGATCTCCTGAATTATGTATGACTCTAACAACAAGATTGTCGTAGTTCTGCAGAGTGAGAGAACTGTGGACAATAAAGAGAAAAATGAAATCCCTACCCTTTCTCTATTTGTATAAAAGACAAAATGTTAATACAGATCATGTCAGCATGTGAAATGCAATGTTGGTATAGGTATATGTTATTTATTGAACTTTGTGAATTTTGTGAAACAGATACATAACATTAATTTTGAAAAAAATAGATTACTTAAAAGACATTTTGGAAAAGGTAAGTTTGAGAAAGAATTTTGAAAAAAAATGAAGCTGATACAAAATAAAATATATCAGAAATGTGAACAAAAATGAGTGTGTCTAATATGAAGCCAGTTCTAGCTGTGGCACTCCAAACGTTGAGTTAGGAAAATGGTGGTGGCCAGCTTGATCACTTGTTGGCACTTGAGATAAAAGGTTATAACAAAGGAGTCCAATGAGCTTCCAGGTATGACAGTATAGAAAAAAAAAATCACAACAAATGTAGTTTTTAGAACCAAGAATAAAATCCTTCTGAGGTTAAAAAAAAAAAATAATAATAATAAAAAAAAAATCAGCAGCAACAAAAGTATAGGTGAAAAAAAGTTTCATACTACATGTAAAGTTCAGTCTCCAGCAGGTATCAAACAGTACACACTAATTCATTTCATGGGATTATTGGTTTCAATTAGGGTGACCTAATGTGACTCAAGATTTCCACTTAAGCTTTCTTAGATTTGTAAATATAAATGTTGTTGCAATTAAAACTGTCTTTGTTAGTATTCCATGAGTGATATGAATCACACATTCAGTTACATTACACACTACCATAAAGTATAAACTTATTACATTGGACATAAAAGATAGTTTTTATCATATTTTCTTCAGCCGTTAAAACATAATACTCTTAACAAATCATTTAATCATTTGCATTTTTGGCAACTACTTATTTTACAAGTAAGAGCATACACTTCTGTTGGAAGTACTGGTTATTCTTCTGCTGAACTACAGCCATCAGGATCCGACCATTTAAGTTTAAAGCACATACATCCTAGATCTTCAGACTATTAACAAGTGATTTCTAATAGGAAGTAATTGATTAAATTAATGTCTATAGCGTGCTATACAAAACATATCTGTTTGGTGGAGGAAACATAGTAAATAAATTCACTGGTTCTGCTAAATAATGGTCAGGGTGCTCTAACTTTTAAATATTTATAATTAAATCAGAGTATATTCAGTACAGATTGAACTGCCAAATTAACATAAACTGCTATACTAGCTCATTCTCAAAAAACTACACATTTGATTTACAACTTTTAAAATTAATACTTGTCCCAAAATCTTTATTTCTTCAAACCATTATTTCTTCCTTCCCTTCCCTTCCCTTCCCTTCCCTTCCCTTCCCTTCCCTTCCCTTCCCTTCCCTTCCCTTCCCTTCCCTTCCCTTCCCTTCCCTTCCCTTCCCTTCCTTCCCTTCCCTTCCCTTCCCTTCCCTTCCCTTCCCTTCCCTTCCCTTCCCTTCCCTTCCCTTCCCTTCCCTTCCCTTCCCTTCCCTTCCCTTCCCTTCCCTTCCCTTCCCTTCCCTTCCCTTCCCTTCCCTTCCCTTCCCTTCCCTTCCCTTCCCTTCCCTTCCCTTCCCTTCCCTTCCCTTCCCTTCCCTTCCCTTCCCTTCCCTTCCCTTCCCTTCCCTTCCCTTCCCTTCCCTTCCCTTCCCTTCCCTTCCCTTCCCTTCCCTTCCCTTCCCTTCCCTTCCCTTCCCTTCCCTTCCCTTTTTCCTTCCCTTCCCTTCCCTTCCCTTCCCTTCCCTTCCCTTCCCTTCCCTTCCCTTCCCTTCCCTTCCCTTCCCTTCCCTTCCCTTCCCTTCCCTTCCCTTCCCTTCCCTTCCCTTCCCTTCCCTTCCCTTCCCTTCCCTTCCCTTCCCTTCCCTTCCCTTCCCTTCCCTTTATTCTTGGGTTGACTCCAGTCTAAATGTGCTGTCTATGTATAGCTACATGCTGCCTCCAAGCTGCAGCAGTTTTTGTACTGGTGCTTATACGTGATATATGAGAGAATCAAATAGTTTTCAGGACACAAGTGTCCAGAAATCCACTGACCTTTTGCCAATTAAATTCTTTGTTCCTCCTCTAAAAGAGTAAAGCAGGTCTGCAAGGCACCTTTCCAAGAGAAGCATGTGTGAATTCGACAACATAATTTTACCTTTAATAAACAACTTTATGGTGTAAACTGTTCCATAGTTCATGATAAATGAGTTAACTGGACTTTTTTTCCATATTGTAACGGCCAAAGTTATACCATTTAAGTCACTTAAGAGGATCTGTTTGACTTAAAAATGTACTTCAGGTTGATGAAATACAGTCAAATTATATAATTTCTTCAATAACAAATGTATTTTGAGAAATCCATCAATTATCATTCCAAATGTGTCTTTGTAAGCCAGTATATATTGACAAGAATACTGAAATATAAATCAAAGATTACTTTGACTTGTAATGGTACTGAGAATTCTTATATAAGATAAACTTATTCATTGCTTACAGAAGCAATTTTCAGTCATGTAATATTCAATATATTTCATATTTACTATATTGTCAATATGTGAGGAAAAAGGCATAAATGGAACACGAAAAATTAATACAATTATTTCCAGAGGTCTGTGAAATGTATATGTAATGCAGTAAAATGTACGTTTATAAATAAAAGCACAGAAATCATGGTATTAGAAGTCATGCTTAAGAAATACTCCCAGTTTTGCTATACTTCTACTTTCCTGGTATTTTAAAAGCCTGATGATCTAAGAGCACACACATTTACTTATCTTTCAAAGACATAATCACACTGTCATCCATTTCAGTACCACAAAAGATGGATAGCATAACATGGACTTAAAATGGGTTCATTAATTATCAAAAAGATAAGTGTTTCATCAGGTATATACAGCAGATAATATTTATCTTTTCTCATAGAGAAAAAAGATTAAAGTAATTCTTACACACATACTGGAGAAGAAAAAGGCTGTACCACTGAAAGTTTCATAAAGTGACAGTAGATAATACACTCTGCCACTAAAGACAACCTTACACAAACACAACCGCAGATGCCTTCCATCACATTCAACTTTGGCAGCTAAATGCCAGAATGAAACCATATATTCCTACTTTAACTATTTCATAAACTTCCTTTTTTATCTTGGTGATTAGACATACACACAGTGCTTTTGTATAGTTACTGTTTTTGCTGCAGTATTTGATGACCACGTGATAGCTATAAATAGTTTCATTAATTGTATAACACATTGCTACATGAAAACAAATAATATGACTGTGATAAGTTCTGAAAAACAAAACCAAAAACATATAGTCCATCTAGGTATTACTAGTGAAACTGCTATCTGATGAGAAAAAATATTACTATATATTTGTACTCTATAAATAACTGAGGATATAAAACATAATTCAGGATCATTCTGACATGCTTAGAAAGGATCTGGTCCAAAATATGAACAACAGGAAAACACAACCCTCTTGAGAAATAACTACTTAAAATTTAATGTCTTGAACTGAAGGCATTTGAATTTATTGAATGAATAGCATTTAAAGGTATCTTTTACAAAACAATAATTCATATTAAATTTTTTCTCTGAAAAATGTTTTCAAAGTTGAGACTTTGCATCAACAATTATTAATAAATGAGAAAAATCAGTAAATTAGAGAAATTACTTCCCCAATAAAATTTCCCAAATATAATTCCCAAAGAATATTCATTATGTTTCTAAAAACACTCTTTTACAGGACATATTACCCTTTATTTTTATTGGAAATAATTCTGGGAGAAATAGTAGGTTGATTACATAGAAAATAAACAAACAAAAACAATAAAAACAAAACAAAACAAAACAAAAACTAAATCCTTTGTAATATATACCGCATATGCTAGTAACATCCATTTAGTGAACGCTTGTAGTCTGCTATATATACAGAATTTAAAACTTCTACTTGTCACAACCTCCTTTTCAATTAGAAGTTT
>NC_140126.1:13486389-13553999 GCF_964035555.1 Netta rufina
AATTGCAATTTGTCTATTTGTTTAACTTTTGAGAACCCAAAATTTATTTTTTATTTTTTATTTTTTATTTTTTGGCCCATGGTACAAGATTACTCAACTTACCAGGTACATCTCTTTCTTCTAATTTTATATAAAAAAGGAATAACAATGACCTTCCTATAAGGAATGGGAACTTTTCTTGCATCTCTGAGTTTTGTAAGATGAGAACATCTTTAAAGAATCAACTAAAAATGCTTCATTTTTTAAGATTCCTTTTTTTATATATATATAATTTAGACATCTATTAGGAAAAATTTATATATATATTTGAGAATATATACACAATTCATTCAGATAGATATCTGCATTAATATCTTAATAAGCTTTCTCTTTAATGTGCTTAAGAGCATGTTTTCTTCTGTTAAAGTTATTGTACATTCTCTTGTGTTAAAGACAGTTATTTGCCTTATTTTTTAAAGAGAGAGCTATCAACTCCATTATATTATCTTATATTATATTATTATCTTATCTTATCTTATCTTATCTTATCTTATCTTATCTTATATGTAATTCAGTTGAAGAAAATAGGAAATATGACCAATCCTTTTCTATGTTCACTGATTCTTCCAACATATAACACAGAAGCAGAAAAATCTGGGCATAAATCACCTTTGCTGCCCAGAAGCCTGTTCTCCTTAATCAAAGGAAAGCAAAACCACTAACTCTATTACAGGCAGTCAACTTTTTAAAGACTCCTCTACAAGAAGAGCTGTAGTTCTGCAACCATTTTCAGTGTCCATTTACTTTAGGAAAAGCAAGCACATTTACTTTCACTGTGACACTCCCATCTAATAAACCTGCTTCTTCATTCCCTGAAATCAGCAGGGTAATTTCATTGAAGCAAAGTTCAAGGAAGGGTCTATGGAGGTGTCCATCTTTAAGAACACTAACACCCTCCATTATTTTTGGTGGGAAAATTCACAGAGTTCATGTTACACACATACTGAATACTGTGTTTTTTATATAGAAGACATACTAAGTAATCTAACAGTATGAGCATGCAAGTAGGAGGAGATGATGACTGCTATTACTGATATTCTTTCAAAATATTTCAAATCCAGACATTTTACAGATAAGAAAATTATGATCAAATGAAACAATACGTAATTTAGAAAATGTTGTTATGTGGGATTCAGCATCATTTTCCTTCTAATGGAAATACTTGCAATAAACTTGAACTACAGAAAAAGTCAATTTAAAAATTCAACAAGAAATAACTGCTTGTTCAAAGGGTATGATAGAGTGACAAGAAGTATGTGATCAATGTGCTGAGGCTTTTTATACATTGATTTTGAGAAAGATTCATGATCAAAGAACAGAAGATAATGCAAAAAGATAACAATGGAGGTACTTCATGAAGATTTAAGCTCTGTGGAAATGGTGAGATATTAGCACAATCAACATTTCCTTAGACTGGAGAAGTACAATAAAAATTGATTATGCAAAAATAAATAAACTCCAAATTTCTGGGAATTCCCTCATCATCTGCGTTTTATAACAGCATGATTAACATCTTGATGAAATGCAAAGATTGGACAGGCTTATCTTGCTGAGAAAGAAAACTGTAGCAAGTAGTTATGATATTTCAGTTATTATAATATAAGGCTATACTTTTACTAGAATTAATTGATTTTACATGTGGCACATCAGCAGATTTTATGAAAGTTGAACAGTGCCTTTGTCTTCAACTTATACTATGGCATACACAGAAAATTATTTCTTCAGATCATCCATTAAATCTATGAAAATGAAATGGAAATGACAGTTATTTGAGATATAGAACTCTATATTATCAAGCAGTACTTTAGAGACACTAACAACAAAAATCTACTCAGGAGTCAAAGACTAGGGCAAAGGAAAATCAGAAAGGAAAATCATCAATGATCTGGACGAGGGTATTGAGTGCACCCTCAGTAAGTTTGCAGATGACACCAAGCTAGGTACGTGTGTCGATCTGCTTGAGGGTAGGAAGGCTCTGCAGGAGGATCTGGATAGGCTGAGGTCAACTGCATGAAGTTCAACAAGGCCAAGTGCTGGGTCCTGCACCTGGGGCGCAATAACCCCAAGCAGAGCTACAGGCTGGGACATGAGTGGTTGGAGAGCTGCCAGGCAGAGAAGGACCTGGGAGTGATGGTGGATAGTCGGCTGAATATGAGCCAGCAGTGTGCTCAGGTGGCCAAGAAGCATCCTGGCTTGCATAAGAAACAGTGTGGCCAGCAGGGCTAGGGAGGTGATCGTCCCCCTGTACTCGGCTCTGGTGAGGCCTCACCTCGAGTACTGTGTTCAGTTTTGGGCCCCTCGCTACAAGAAGGACATCGAGGTGCTTGAGCGGGTTCAGAGAAGGGTGATGAAGCTGGTGAGAGGCCTGGAGAACAAGTCCTACGAGGAGTGGCTGAGGGAGCTGGGCTTGTTCAGCCTGGAGAAGAGGAGGCTCAGGGGTGACCTTATTGCTCTCTATAGATACCTTAAAGGAGGCTGTAGAGAGGTGGGGGTTGGTCTGTTCTCCCATGTGCCTGGTGACAGGACAAGGGGGAATGGGCTTAAGTTGAGCCAGGGGAGTTTTAGGTCAGATGTTAGGAAGAACTTCTTTACCGAAAGGGTTGTTATACATTGGAACAGGCTGCCCTGGGGAGTGGTGGAGTCACCATCCCTGGAAGTCTTCAAAAGACGTTTAGATGTAGAGCTTAGGGATATGGTTTAGTGGGGACTGCTAGCGTTAGGTCAGAGGTTGGACTCGATGATCTTGAGGTCTCTTCCAACCTAGAAATTCTGTGATTCTGTGAAAATGTTTATGATACAATGTTAGAATAATAAAAAAGAAATTTTTCAATCATAACTATTTAGGGACTGTAAAATTTGAGGAAATGATAGAACTACTTATGACATGTTCAAATTCAATTTCGGGAGTGTAATTGTTTTCTAAGCAATTCTACAATGAAGTACTCGGATGAAGAAAGAAGGTCCATTCACATTTGATGCTTTGCATCTCATTAGTTGTACTCATAAACACACTTTCTTAGTTGGTCTCATCTTTGCATTTAGTTCTGCTCCCTGGGAATACAAATATCAGTCACTCAAAGGAAAACATAAAATTTAACATCATTACACAAGTGGAAGCTATTCCAAGCTCATTAGTGGCATGTACTGTCTTGGAAGAATTCTTTAATCTATACACACACTTAAATTGAACAAGAATTAAAATGTGATTATACATTTTTAATATTTTAAATTTTGTTGTGATTTTAAAGTTAAATTACTCCAAATATTTTAAAATTTGAGTTTGATTTTTGGAAATATTTTAATTCTGATAAAGAAATTTCTTAGCTTAAAATTCCAATATATATTTTCAAAACACTCCTTTAGGTATACTTGATGTATTTTACTGTGCTTTTTCTACTGTAGACAGGTTAGACAAATAGCAAATTCGGAGACAAATATTGGGAAACTTGGCACTTGGAGAGGCTTTCAGGGAAAATATTTGTGAATGGATTAATCAAACTCTGGTCTCTCTGTCCTTTCCCTGTTTCTAATGAATTTAGGACTGGCAGAAACAAGAATTTAAAGTATTTGCACACCAGTAAGCTCACATTAACACTCCTTTTTTCAATCTTTTCCTGTGGAAATAGAATGGGAAAATAATTAGTAAAACTTCATTTCTTCTTGTCATTTGGAAAAGCTTAACCTCCAGAAGATATGAAGTTAAATTTCAAATTTGATGTGATTCCATACCAAGACACCAAGAGTTCATGAATTCCAAGGAAAGTCTGTCTAAACTTATAACAAGTTCCCAACACAAACAGCTGCTGAATTCTGAATGGCATGAAAATTGTCTCATCAGGGTAGAGTGAAAAATAAATATCTTATTTGATCGCATATAGTGAAACCTGGTGTGATGAGTCCTGTGGTTTGTGTGTCGCAGTAGATGGTTACAGGCTCTTCAGGAGGGACAGGGAGGGTAGGTAAGGCTTGGGGGAGGGGAGGGGGATGGGGGGGGAGGGCGTGTGGTGATGTATGTGAAGCAGGGACTGGACTGTGTGGAACTTCAAGTTGGCAATGGCAAAGTTGATAGCCTCTGGGTAAGGATTAAGGGATGACCAAATAAAGGGGATGTCTTTGTGGGAATCTATTACAGACCACTCGTCCAGGACAACAACGCCAATGAATTATTCTTTGCAGAACTAAGAGATGCCTCAAGATCGACTCTCCTTTTCCTTATGGTGGACTTCAACTTGCCAGATGTCAACTGGGATCGCCACACAGCCAACATGAGCAAGTCCATGAGGTTCATAAAACACCTAGATAATAATATCTTGGTGCAGGTGCTAAAGGAGGTAACTAGGAAAGGTGCCCTCCTATAGGTCTCTTGCTGGAGAAAAGACAGGGTCTTGTGGGGGATGTGGCAATTGGTGGCTGTCTTGATCATAGTGACCATGAAGTGATTGAGTTTAAAATTTTTGGCCACAGAAGGAAAACTGCCACCAAAACTTCAGCCCTGGATATGGGGAAAGCAGTCTTCAGAAAAGAAAAAAGAAAAAGTATGAAAGAAAAGAAAGAAAATGAATGAAAAGAAAAAAGCAAAAGAAAAAAAGAAAGTGTATGGATGCTGGAAGGAAGGTCAGACAATGTGGAAGGAATACAGGGACACTGTTCACCTTTATAGGGAGAAAATTTGTGTGGCCAAAGCCCAATTAGAGTTGAAGCTGTCCAAGCTTGTGGGATATAATAAAACAACAAGAAAAATATATTTTATGTTAGATCAGTCGGCTGAATCAACTCACCCAATATCCACATAGACACTAGACCTGACATTGGGGAATTGGACTAGTTAATCCTTCAAGGTCCCTTCCAATCCCTAGCATTCTGTGATTCTGTCTAACATTCTGTGACATAGAGAAAGCATCAGGAACATGCAGCCACTAGTAGGTGGAAAAGGATTAGTATCCCATTGTGGAAGCAGCTTGTCAGATTAGTCTAAAAGTTTATCTTGAAGGACAAATTGGTTTAGAAGAAAGTCTATTTCAGGAAAATATATATATCTATACATTAATGCAGGACAAATTCTGTAAGCATTTAACTTCATTTGGGTTAAAGTTCAGAAAAAAATAACGAACAGACCTTTTGATATAACTTTTGCTCATTTTGACAACAATATGTAGATACTCCTAGGTAAAAACAGAGCTACCAAAGTTGTTAAAACAACTTTGGCACATACTTGCAAGTACATTTATATATTTCAGTTTAGTACAGTTCAATTACCAGTCTCATTTATTACCCACCAAGATGTGAAACCACAAGGTGAGGTCAAAGTATCATCAATGGTATCTTCATCACTTCAGTATCATTGCCTTAAAAAGCACTGACCAGGAGAAGCAGATGACCTCATTTCAGAATTATTACAGTACAGAGAACTCAGTTTCAACATTATAATTCATTTTCCTGCAGAATATTTCAAATTTATGATCAGTTTCCTGACATATAATAGCTAATCGTTAAGGATACCCACTTTAGCATAATATGAATACGCATTTCTCCATAGGTAATACAACAGATCCTGCATTAGCATTATTGACTAAGAAGCATTTAACTTCTTCACTAATACTTAATGGAAGGTTAATGTATAAGTCAGAAGATTAAATGGCTTTTACTTAAAACAAGTATATTGATTAAAATAACTTAGTGTGGTTTTTAAAGAAGATGATATAAAAGTAGTCACACTTTTAAATATTTTATTAAATATTATGAGCAAAATGTGAGCTTTAGCTGACCAAAATTACTGGAAGTTATTGTACTAATTGTACTTTGAGCTAATTATTGCTTATAGTTAACAGATGAATATTTTATGCTGAAAGGTAACAAATCATCCTTGCTAAATTCAGCACTCAAAGTTCTCTCTATTCCATCAGTCTAGGAATTGTCCTGCCAATGTGAGCAAAGTCATTTATATACTATCTTCTATTTCTTATACATGGCTGTGCTGAAGAACAGAGTAACCTTCCAAATAGTGATAATGAAATGTACTTCTATTTCCTTTTCATATGTTAATACTGTCAGTCAAATGCATGTGTAAAGTTGGTGCCTTCACATGAACTTATAGACACAAAGCTGTGGCTAGGGAAATTGTTTTGTAAATGTTTTTGATTTAAGTTCAGGATTCTATATGCATACCATACTTATGAACTGATCACACAGTTGTCTGAAATAAGATGCTTGGAGTCATTTGCTTGTTTTGGTTTCAGCTCAGCAAAAACTTGTGCTGAGAATTGAGAATTTTTCCTGTAACATTACACAGGGATTCACCTGGAGGCTCTTGCTCAATACTCTGCTGAGTCTTTTCACTATAATAGAATTGTTTTCATCACAGGAAAAGGAGTAGTGTAGGGTGAGAATGCTGCAACAGTTCCAAAAGACACAGGTAGGCAAACGCTTTGTGTATTAATGGCAGTTCTGAGATGTCAGTGGTGATTAACGTGTGCTGCTAAGGTACATATATCAGGCCATAAATAAATAAATAAATAAATAAAATAATAAAAAATAAGCCTAGTTAAGAACAATTTGATTATGTCAGCTTTTGTAAACCTGAACAGCTCTAACCTTGGGTGGACACTGAGGATGGACCAGTGGTGTTTAACTGCTATTGCAAATCTGTTTGCAGAGAGCACTGCACCTGCCATGCATCTCTGTTTACATCTTTCAGAAACAGTTGACCTGTCATCTCTTTTGCTGGAACTGCAGATTTTCAGACTGATCCAGATAACAGTAACAAGGGCACACAAAGTAGCAAAAAATCATTAATTGTATCTGGGTTCTTCAAACGTCTCTTTGCTCATTGAGACAGGAGTTAAGATTGGACATAAAGATTCATGTCTCAGAAGATATTTTTAATTTCTCTTCCATTTATAATAACATACATGCTTCTTTGTAAGCAGTATATACTTACTGGAATTCATGAACATGGAATAATTTTGGTAGCAGGAAATAGCTAAGATGAGATCTCTTCATACTAGGAAAGAGATGACAAAGGAGAGGGAAGTCTAAAAAATTATGGGTAACGCTGGAAAGATAGGAAAGATGAGACTGCTCACTGTATCTCTGCAGGAAAGTACTAGCATGTATCAAATACAACTATAATTGTGTGTTCAAGGAAAGGAAATTTTTCTTCATGCAACATAAAAATATTTTACTGTTAATCTGTAGAACACCTTGCAACAGGAAATGGTAAGTGCTGTCAGCATACGTGTATTGAACACTTGACTGGACAAATCCAGGGAAGCAAAATCTATTAAGGATATTAATTTGAAAACTCTGCTTCTAGATGAGAAAGTCCTGAGACAGAGTGTGGAGGAGCATTCTGGTAAAACACAAGTGTGCCTTTTGAAATCTGTCCTCAACTGTCATGTCTAAGGTGCCTCCTGTCTTTTGTTTTTCTCTTTCAGACTAAGGTGCATTTTCTCTCTTTGTAACATTTCAAGAAAACTCCTTTGGTGACTGATTATTCCAACCCCCTTCTACATCATAATCATTTCACACTGATTTTATTTCAGCCCTGAGCTGGACACCCTCAATGTTACTCCAGTCATCTTCAGTCCCCTTTATAAAGCCTCAGTGGGCTTCAGCAGCTAGTGTTATCACACACACAGACGGGGTCAGGACTTTCGGTGTTTAATTATTATTATTTATTTATCAATTAAAGATTCAACCAAAACAAGGTGATGTCACTTTTCACCAAAACACATCTAAAGAATGTTGTTATAAAAATGAATGAAAGTACAAATAATATTTGATTGAGTAATTGTGAACTGATACAGTTTAAGTTAAAAGGGAAAATTATAGTAGGTTTGTAATGAAAACTTGTTTTTAAAAGGTAAACCTTAATATATTGAGGAAACTCATTAGTGAAGTCATTGGCTGGATTGAGATCTGAGTTCTGAGTATGGAGGTGGTATTTTAGAAATCTACCAAGTCACTTGTACTGCCATAAGATTGCAGGATACAAGTGTAAGACTTGGTACAAAGGTGCAGGGGTGGAAGAAAAAGAAGGGGGTGAAGAGGTGATTAGACTGATCTCCATAATATGGTAAATATTAGCTTTTAAAGGGTTGGACAAAAAGACATTGAAATAAGATAGTATAAAAAGTAACACATATTTGTTAAAGGCAGATCATGTTGGACTAATCTGATATCTTTTTTTTTATATATATATATATTTTTTCCTTCTATACAAGGGAAATATAAACTAGTTTTACTGAAGTATTTGATACAGTGCTGCACAGGAAATTACTACTTCAGCTGAAGAAAGTTGGGATTAAGACAGGAATTGTCAGGTGGATAAAGAACTGTAGAACACAACAAAAGCTTGTTGAGAAGGAACTATTGGGTTCTGTGCAGGTTATGTTGGGAGTTCAAGGATAAGTCTTGGGACCAATCTGTCCCATTAATGACTTTTTTTTTTTTCAGAAAAAAAAAAATAAGAAAAAGAAAAAATTGAATGTTCTAAAATTGAATATGAATACAACTGATAACCAAAAGTGAGTTTTAGTTAGTTCGTTTTCTTAAGAAAAAAATATATGTGGATATCATGTGATAATAACCAGGTGATCTTGAGATCTTGAGGGACCGAAACATTGGAAATAACATGAAATAGGGCAAAATGGAAGTTTAATGATTTTGAAATTAATTACAAACACCTGTCATATGCAAGATATAATTAGATGAAAAAAACTGAGATTGGATTTGGAAATTTTGATCATTCATAGGTTGATGGGGCTGTTAACAGGATTGGGAAGGAATTAGACTCTATCAAAAGAGAATAAATGGGTATTTTCTTTACTCTTTAACACCAAAGAGAGAAAAACAAAAAACAAACAAACAAACAAACAAACAACAACAACAACAAAAATGTAGGAATTAACTATTCAGCTGAAATGACCATTTGTTTTAATATAATTCAAAAGTATTTTCTTCTAACAAACCAAACGAAGGCTGAAGAAGCTGTTAACTATAGAAAGTTGTAACAACAACCACAAAAACAACCAAACCAAACCTATTTAAACAGAACTTAAAACAACTGTGAAGGAACAATGTCTATTATAACAAGGACTCAGTAACCCTGAAAGACTTTTCCATCCCTGTGTTTACAAACTAGAAACAAGACCAAAATCCATCTGGTAGGATAAAATATCTATGTACACCCCATTAAAAACATATATCTCCTTTACATAAGGAAGTGAATATGTTTTTTACCAGGTATTGTTAAAGAACAAAAGTTTCTGAGAGAGAGTTAGCAATATGAATAAGTAGAACAACCCACTTCAAAGGCCTGCTGCAGCCCCTGGGCGTTGTTTGTGTCTAGTACATGGTGTCTTCCACAAATGGGAAGAAAAAAAATGAAGAGGGGACATTTTGCTGCTCCAAAGACCGAGCATTTTCCTCCATCTGCTCCAAACACCTTTTTTTCTAAGCTGAAGACAATGCCAAAAAGAAGTTGGGTGGGGGAGGGATTGTTTATTTGGTTGGTTGGTTGGTTGGTTGGTTTTGCTGAGGACATTGCTTTCCCATGGCAACATAAAGACATGGGCCTGACACCAAGTGGTACAAGCTTTCTTTGAAAAACTTGAAGCTATCCAGTACATTAGTCCACCTCAAAGCCAGTGGCCAGAGGCATTCCTGCAAAGCTAGACTGTGCATAAATTAATAGGGCTTCTATAGTGCCTGAGCTGCTCTGAATCCCCTTAGAACTACTTGAGAGAGACTTGAGATGCTGAACTGTCTCTGATTGAAGTTACAACTGTTATAAACATGGGAAGGGAAGGGAAGGGAAGGGAAGGGAAGGGAAGGGAAGGGAAGGGAAGGGAAGGGAAGGGAAGGGAAGGGAAGGGAAGGGAAGGGAAGGGAAGGGAAGGGAAGGGAAGGGAAGGGAAGGGAAGGGAAGGGAAGGGAAGGGAAGGGAAGGGAAGGGAAGGGAAGGGAAGGGAAGGGAAGGGAAGGGAAGGGAAGGGAAGGGAAGGGAAGGGAAGGGAAGGGAAGGGAAGGGAAGGGAAGGAGTCGAACTGCAAGTACACTTGATTGAGATGGGAGATCTAACTTCCTGTTGGGTTATTTCATTAATTTAAATTTTAGAGGAGAGAAAGGACATGACCCAATACTTTATTTGCTGGTTTGGAGCCACCTCCTTCATTTAACCCATTCTAATCCAATTTATGCAAAGGTTTTAGTTTGTTATGGCAATTTATGACAAATCCCTAAGAGGTGAGAATGGGAAGTCTGAAAAACTGTCTGTGAAGCTGGAGGTTTACCCTGAAATAAAGCTCCTGTTAAGTCTTCCTGTTCAAATAATAGAAGTAAGTTTATGAAACACAGTTAAAAAAGAAATGATTTTAATTGTACTCTGAGCATACTGACTGAGTGCGAATAATAGGGGGACATGGTGCTTTCTATTTTTAGTGATGATTAGTTTGCATAAGAAATAGATGTACAGACTGGCATGCCCAAAGTAAAACTGAAAGAGATGTACGAAACACTGAAGAAGGTTTTGAGTTTTTCAGGAGGGTTGTTAAAGGGTTTCTAAGAGGAATGAGTGAACTGCAATTTTTCTGTTATGATAGAAGGCAGAAGGCATAAAATCTTACCATATCCTGTTTTTACAGAGGTAGTTACAACCCACCTAAGTTCTTATTTCTGTCTATCCCTAGACATGTGTTTCCATCTTGTTAAATTAATAATTAATTTATTAAAATAAATAAATAAATAAATGTAAGAAGACATATGTGCTTAGATCTAGTTTTCTATAAGAAAGAAATATTAAGTTATAAGTTATTACAAAAAAAAAAAAAAAAAAAAAAAAAACAACAGAAAATCATGCTTAATTAGAAGTTTGTTTACACAGACTATGAAATATTTGAACTTAAAAGATTTTTTCTCTATTTCAGAATGAGTAGAAGTAAGCTATAAAGATTTCAGTAAAGTAAGTAGCAAAAGACTTCAAATACAACAAATGCAATTCAGTTTGCAATTCTGAAAAGTTTCTGGAAAGAATAAAGATCCTCAGGTTTTAGAGATTAATTATGAAATCCCTTGTATGAGTACTACAATCATAATGACTATATTGATCAAGTACCAATGAATAATGATGAAGGAAAATACTAAATTTCACCTTGTCTTCAGGTAAACCTTCTTGGACAAAGATGGAGAGTCCTACGTACTTAGTATATAGCACAAAAGAAGCCTGATCATGCTTGAATGAGAGTGTTTCATTGACTTGAATAGGAGCAAGATTGCACCATCAATCTAGATTTTCTTTCTTCTCCTTCTTCTTTTGTTTCAGATTAGTAACTCTGGCTTGAGCTGTCAGGCAAAAACCTTGCTAGACGAGATCGAATGCTATATTCATGTTTTGAATGACATTAAGAATTTATATTATATATATATATTTATGTTTCACTAACAGCAATAGAGTTTTAGCACTGGAGTGCTGAACAAACCTGATTGCTTCCTCATATTAGGAATCCAAAAATATCTTCTTACTTTGACTCACATTCTTTACATAGAAAATGTTATTTTTAAACTTTCTTAAAATCATCTTTTATCCTTACTATAGTCTAAGAATGATTTATAATGCCTTCAATTACATAGCTAATTCAGGAAACAATTGTACTGCCAACCTGTTGTTTTCAACTGCTGCATTGATTGTTCTTGGTTCTGATAATTAATTCCAATAACCTACATGCTTCTGCAAAGAATATGATCTTACAGGTACTTTTCACTAAGCATTAAACCAGCAAGAAAAATAACTTTAGATAAAAGTTTAGATAAAATTTCACTTCTGAAAGCTTTAACTGAACAGGCCTGGGGAGTTATCTTTGTCTTGGATGCCATACAATTTAATTCCAACTTAGAATTTAAAAGAATCTCCATATTATTGGTCTTGGACTGCCTAGAATTACAAAAAACCCTTCAAGACAGTTTAGCATTATTACATTACTTAAGTATTACTCCCTTAAGATTTCATTGTATTTGAAAAAAAACAACCAATCAACAAAGTAAACCAAACCAAACCAAACTGAACCACACACCAAAACCTCATCTTTTTGTTTATCTATTTTTTTTCTTCTCTTTCAACTCTACTCACTGTAAGGTGAACTGATCTCTCCATGACCAGTAATAACTAAAATCCAGGAACAGTCTGTACTAGCATGTTTTCTAATAAGGCAGGTTGTATAAAAATAATAGTTCTTCATTTATTTCTCTCTATTTAAGGTTTTGTAAAGGATGAAAAGTAGCATTTTTTTAGTCTTACTGGTAAATACCTTTGCTTAGACCTCTCCAAGCAATAACATGTCTAATTAGGTAAGTGTTAAATAATTATTTGAACTATTACAGTGTTACAGTAACCTGCAAATTCAACTCTACTATACAGCATGATAACTTTGTATCTTACTAGACTAACCACAGGGCAGAAGATGTGCCTTTTTACACCTTGAGTTATGAACCAAACTTGCACCCAAGTTATAAGCATACAATCTAACACCCTTTCCTAACTTTAAAATCTGTGGTTATAGAAATTGCTTTCACTACAAATTATCTTTCATTTTCTGAAATAATACAGAAGCATATAAAATAACATTTTACATGATTTTCCTTGCACAGCTTACGGGATATTTACTATGATCCTTAAAATATGCATTGGATGAATAGTAACAGTAACAGCATATAGTTATAGTAATAATTTGAATAGCATTTGAATATATTTTTTTTTTTAGCTCTTCCTTTAAGCAGTATCAGTGTGAACAAAACCTAACAGAATTTAATTTTAGCCTTGTTTCCTATTCTTTGCCTATTTCTTGCCTTTTTTTTTTTTTTTTTTTTTTTTTTTCTGCCTTAAAATTCTAATTCATCTGTGCTCTCATCTTGAAACACTCAGTGGCATTTAATGTGATCACGGACTCCTTTCCAACACCCTTTTCCACCATCCTTTTATTTTCATTCTCATTCAGTCTTCCAGAAATGCAATCTAAATTAAAGATTATAATTATGATACATTTTTAAATATTGTTTAGCTTTTTTCTTTTTTTTTCTTTTTTATTTTTCATTTTGATATTTTTCAGCTCTTAAAATTACAACTCCGTTTTTATTTTTTTTGAACATCAGATTTATTGATTTCTTTTCTTTGAAGTATATTATTTTGTCTTCAATCAAGATCGTCATGAATTTACATGTTCTATTTTGTAACTGATTTAGATATTCATCTCTCTCTTTTTTTTTTTTTTTTTTTTTTTTTTACACTCTTTTCATTGTTTTGGGCAATAAAATGAATGAAATTAAATGTGTGCATCTAAAATGCATTGAATATATGTCCTCATGATAGTGAGGGAAGTGTATAAGAATGAGTATTACAACTTTATTGTATTAAACTCTGTAATGGATTTATATAGATTTGATGTACAAAACACTTTTTAAAGCTTTTATGCTTAATGTATTATCTTTTGAATACTTTGTCTTACCTCTCCTTGCTTACAGGAAGTGTGTGCTTTTTTGAGTCTTCAATTTTGCACCCTTTTCTGAGTTACATAAAGAAGGCTGGAGGAACTTAAGCGCTATTCCAGTCTATCTTAAAATCAAAATACAATTATTAAATAAAATGAAATACAGTTATTCTGAGAAATCAGACATTGGAAACTGTAGATCCTTTAGAAATCTGAGGAAATCACTAGATCAGATCTCTGATTCCTGGACAAATCTGCTCACTTAAGTAGTGTAATAAAACACATTGTATGCATACTCCCATTTGTGCAATACCACACTTAGGAAATTTGATGCTACTGTTATATATAATACTTTTAATTAATTAACTAAGTTATATAATACTTTTATCACAGTTTGTCTAATTATCAGTACAGTAAACACAACACTTCCTAAAGATCCTCCCTCAGACTTTGGTGAAAATAAATCTCATGCACTTCTGTAACTCCATTCTCTTATTACTATATTTCAGGAAAACTCCCTGCAAATTCAGAGTCTGCAGAATGATATGAATAGGAAAAAGCAACCAGACGACTAAAGTCATACATATATATCTGTGTCTCATCCCTCAAAATATATAGCATATGTGTTAACTGTGTTACAGACTCACTTTACACTTACCCAGCTACATCTGTATTAATAAAAAAAACAGGTTCATTCTTCAGAATTTGGGAAGAAATTGTCAGAAAAGGCTCACATGACTGTTCTGGCTCTATGTAATTACTAGATCATTCTTGCCATGCAACAATTTATTTGGAGCAGTTTAGACAGGTTTTACAGAAAAATTATGCTGGAGCAAAGTGTTATAGTTGCATTTGATGATTTACTTAAATTGTGTGTGTGTGTGTGTGTATTGCTTTATGTATTAACTTTGAAATTGTATCAACTAAAAGCTGAGATTTCATCTTTACTAAGCCATGCTATTGTTCCCAGCCACACGCAAAAAATATTCACCTCTGTTAGTATTTATTACTAACATAGTAATCAGTAATTATTATATAATTGTAATTATATAATATAATTACAAATATAATTAATAAATATATATAATTAATATATAAATAAATAATTAATTATAATTAATATATATTAATTTATAATTAATATATATAATTATATAATTGTAGTTAGATTACTGAAGAATAGTTTCTACATTGTTAATATTACATTTCCTTTTCTCTAGTTGTCTCCAGACATCTATTAATGTTAGTAAATACCTACTAGTATTTAATAACTGGTATCTCTTTCTATTCTTTTAATGTTCCCAGTCCATACTATGAATGCTGCAATACCTCCAGATAGCCAGCTTAACTAACTGTAATCCTAAAACAACAACAAACAAACAAACAAAATATAAATTCACTATTGCTTAGTTTTTCATGTGTATTTCGTCATTAAAAAGATTAGATTAGAATGAAGAGACAGTACTAAAATAAAGAAAAAAAATGGGGGAAGCATTGGTTGGAATAGATGAAACAGAAGGTGCAGTACAAGAGGAAATGGACAAAACAAAACAAAACAACAACAACAACAACAACAACAAACACAAGCAAACAGAAAACAGAACAACAACAAAAACAACAAAGAAAAAGCCTGTGCCCACTACAGATCGTGCTTTCAGAGCTTGAAATCAAGTCAACACACTTGAGCTTAATCTTTTTTCAGCTCCCTGGAAATAGAAATCTGTCTGAGAAAATAATTCCTTAGGCCTTAGCTTGGCACTCATAAAGTGGAAATAATAGCCTTTCACCTGACAAATTAAGCCAGTAAAGTTTGTGATGCACTTAAACTGATGACTGTTGGAAAAAGTCTGTCTTCATTGAAGAGAATGAATTGTCCACTGGAAAAACACAAGATATTACATGGAATGATGAGAAGAAATCAAAGATACTGTCTTTTGTACATGTAGGTAACTTGTTCACACAGGAAAAAAAAAAAAGTACAGTACAAGCTCATGAGCACAAAATATATCCTAATATGGATGCACAAACCTGGATTAATGGAAAGCATAATCAGTGTTATCTTTTGAATGTTTAATACTATCTTTTGTATGCAATAAAAATGCATCATCATAAAACTGGGTTTTTGTTTGTTTGTTTTCTCAGAGCTGCTACATTCTAGCATTATATGTAAGTTAATCTCTGTCTAAATACATTTCTCATCCTTATCAAGAGCAAAATACCTATTACAGGTGTATAAACTAAACATATCCCTCTCAATTTCCCTTCAGTTTGTCATACTGATCTTAGTTTCCACATTCTCCCATTTTCTTTCAGCCTTTTTTACATCTATCCTACCTGTTATCTCGACTTGCCATGTCTCCAATGGCATGGAAAAGTGAAACAGTACAGCCACCAGAACCTAACTTGGCTTTACTACTTTCTATCAGCAGTTACAGCTCCTGTTTCAATTTTCCATCTTTTTTCTTCAGCAAAGAAATCACCTTGCAGGTTAACCACAGACATCCTGTTACTGGCTCATAGATCTAAGTGTCACTGGGTTGCTTGGTTCCTTTATTACCTGATTTAATCCCAGTTGATGTTTCTTGACTTGTTGGAACTTGTTAGTGTCAAGCCACTCCACTCCATCTCCCTCTGTGACATTCTTAAGGAATTCTGTTTATTCTTTCCTGTTTTTGTTTTCTTTTGTTTTGTTTTCCATCCTGCAAATGCAGCTTGATTGCAACATTATACAATAAATATACATTTGTTTTTGGTTTGGGTTTGATTTGCTCAGTGGAAAGTGATCTTGCACTACTGTTGATTCCTATCAGTCTTACTGTACTTAAAGAGAGAGATTTAAAGAAAAAATAACTCTATTTGCTTTTCAACTTCAGTAATCTAGTTTCAAAAGGGAAGCCCATGCTACAATAATGCCCTTCTTTTTACACCCTTAAGAACTTTGATGCTTCTTCTGGAAAACACATTTTTAATTTACATTGAACTTTACATTCTCTAGGCCTTTTCTTTTGTTTTGCCTGTATAACATGACTAGAAGGTATAAAATGCAAGCACTACAAATTTACACTACTAACATACTGCAGGCTAGATTCATGTTTATAGTTAAATTCTGATATTAGTTGATAGAGATAGTACAGGAAACAAAAGCTCATGCATTTTTATCAGCTTAGCTTGCATAAAATTTATACAAATTATTTAAAACATACATTTAACATGCTGCTAAGTGATAATAAATCCAGTTTTTAAACCTACTTCTGAAATCCATGTTATTCATAAATAATTACTAT
Organism: Netta rufina; assembly: GCF_964035555.1. Taxonomy (NCBI): domain Eukaryota; kingdom Metazoa; phylum Chordata; class Aves; order Anseriformes; family Anatidae; genus Netta; species Netta rufina. The sequence goes on from NC_140126.1 coordinate 13,503,191, forward strand.
TTAACAAAATTATAGGTACTAGGATAAATGGAAACCAATCCTTCACTCCAAACAGCAGAAGAGACCTAAAAGATAACACAAAGAGATCCCATATGAGAATACATCCACTGAACATGCACTTAATTTGCAAGAGTTCAAAGGACATTCAATCCCAACAGAATGACATCAAAAAGGATTGTAAAAATATCTTGTCAAGCAGCATTGTTGTGCTGTCTAGCTTTTTAATCGTAGCATAATGTTAATGCTATTAGAGTTTCTATAAAGACACACAGAGGTCAAGGATACAAGACAGAAAAAAAAAAAAAAAAAAAAGAAACAAAAACATTATATGTGCTAACTACATTTTTCTGGAGCTTACCATGATGGTGTGACCTATATTTACACATGTTGTCTTGTTGATACCATACTAAAACTATTCTTTCAGTATTAACTAGAGTATACCATTCTAGAGTATGGTATAAAGTCTGCCTATGAAGGTTATAGAAGATCAGGGGAAAATACAGTACTTTTACACTGGTGAAAGCTGATTCCCCCACTCTTCCTATTTCCCCTAACTAAAAAGTATTTCATTTTCAGTATACGTAAATGTATATTTCAATTATTCTATACATGAAAAAATGAAGTAAACTGCATATTTACTGAGTTATATGTTTACAATGAATAGTGTCAAGTAAAACTTATTTTACGCTTCCATCATTCTGCAATTGTGATCAGAATTTCTTCTCTGAGAAACATACAATTAATCAAAATTCTTCATCTAACAATCATAGATATCAAATTGGTTGTCTGATTGTCAAGTAAATAGTAATGTCTACATGTTATTTGCACCAAATTTTATGTGTCTATAGTGGACTTTATTTCATGTAAGGACTCCACTGAAAATGCTGCTGTTAGTGAAAGAATTTTGTGGCTTTTGTGCTGACAATGGGGGTAGGGAAATTCTCAGTTATTATTGGTTATTTTTACATTGTTTTTCATATTTGCACAAGGTTCTAATACACTGCAACTTTGCCAGTAAACATTGCCTCTGGCCTATAGTTAGCACAGTCTATTTAAATTTCAATTGAAGAAAAAGACACCTTCTTTTTGTATTATGTGATCAAAATTTTGAAGCTCTATAATTTTCTTGCTGTTCATAGAAACAAAGTGCCTAGGCTCCCAGAGAAAGCCCTTTTCTACAAGCTATAAATATTTGCTATTTGGAAAACCTCAATGACGGTTTAGTTATTAAAAAAATAAAAGAAGAAAATTACTATTAATGATTGGTTTGAGCTAATGAGATGTTTTTATGCAAATATATGAACCTTAAATATGACCTGGAAACAAAAGACTTTTTAATAGTTACTATTAAGCTATACATTAGGGATCAATTAAAGAGAACTTTCTAATAATCAAGCTGTACAAGAGTTGCTATGGAAACCTGGAAGGAGAGTGATTCAGAATGCAAAATAGCTAAACAAACAAACAAACAAAAATATAAACAAGTATCCTAGAATGTGTATAATCACGGAAGCAGTAAGAGGCTGATTTGATACTTTTCCACCCCAGCGTGTCTACCGGAAGGACGTTTTTCCATCTGAGGGTGCCAGTTTTGACCATATTGCAATGCCAATAAGAAAGACAATGCTAGGATTGTGTAATCAGTGACATGTCTCTACGTTATAATATGAGATAGAGAAAAAGGATTAGTTTAAAGGTGTCAAAGAACTATAGAGTCATGTCTTTAAGAATCGCTGGCAAAGAAAGTACAAATACATGTGGTTTAAAGCAACATTAATTCTTTGCCTTGTACCTTGAAATAAAGTGATACTTAAAGCAGAAACAAATTGACTTGAATTGTCTTTTCTAAAGACTACATGTATTGGCAGCTTTGTGCTTTTCCTTATTTCTTTTTTTCTTTTCTTTTTTTTTTTTTTTTAATTAAATAACATTTTGTGTTAAAAAGTTAATTTCTGACTATGTTTTTATAATCTCTTAAGTATCTAATAAATAAGTATAAATTATATATGGCCATAACTATCCCAAATTTCACTCATAATTACAATAGAGAGTTGAATAAAACAGCTTTCCTGTTTTTAATAAAAGAGTTTAGTTCAAATATTAGTTTTATAAAGTATACTTAGAAACTTATAAACATTTTGTAGAGAGAACTTCAATTTTAGGTCCTTTTAAATACTGAGAAAGACTGGACAGAAAACCTTAATTATCCCTTCAATGTTATATATATGTATTTTTATTTTTTTTTTCACTGTATAGCTTGCCTACAATATATGTGATTCTGAAAGCAGATTATGCAACTTTGCAATTCCAACCAAAAGAAAATTGAATAACGTATTCCTATTTGTCTTTAAACTATAGAATGAGATTATTGGACAAAAAATTACTTGGTTATCAAGGAAGACACAAACATGTACAAACATACACAGTGAGTAAGAATCTTTTAAGTAGGAATATTAGTAATCCAAAATTTGCAATCCTCTACAAAGAGAATTGCTTTGTTTGTAGAAATACAGCAATTATTTTTCAAAAGTTCAAATAATGCATATTTATTCCATCGGTATCTTTATTACAATAATATATGTATACCCCTAAAATCCTTAATGGAAAATATGAAAGTATAAATGTATAACATTTTGAACACAAATGTCAGAAGAAACAAACCTACATATTCAAGTTTTCCAATATAAAGATTATAACTTGCCAATATATATTTAGAGAAATATTTAAAGCAGATATGGTAACTGGGACTCCTGTGCAGGTATAGGGACTTTCTTGTAACAAATAAATGAAATAATGTATTAGACACACTCACTCTCCTTTTATTTGCAAATTATCCATTGCTGAAAAAAAAATCTGCTTCTTTGCCAGTGAAAAGGAATCAGAAATAGCCAGATCTGGTGAAGAAATTCTGCATCAGACATAAAGCCTGTGAAACATCTTGTTTCACAACAAATCCTGCAGCTGTTTGTACCAAATAGATAAATGTCAGAGACACTGCTCAAGGGTGCCACACTTCCGTTTTCTCCATATGACAGATGGTCTTTTGTAGTAGGGCCACAACAAGCTCTTCCCATCCACACTAAGCACAATGAGAGACCCAGTCCAGAAGAAAACAGTCCAGAATCCCTTCCAACATCATACCTCCAGTCTATATGCTACATCTCAGTCCCTTTCCTGGGATATTTCAATATTACCCAGTTGGCAATCTCTGCAACTATTTATCAGCTATTATTTATGGTACTATCTGGACACAGGAACAAGCTCCTAAAGTGATACATTCATTTAAGTGCTTTTTAGACCATGCTTCTATACTTCAGCCAGTTTTGAGAGCAAATTCAGATGACCAATATCATGTGATTTTCAATGAATAATTGACTTTTATAAACAGAAGAAGGGAATTGGTACTGATAGCATTGTAGAAACCAAATTGGTAAAGTACCGCAGGATTCTCTGGCAAGTAGTCCTATTTCCATATTTCATATCAAATTTCATCTTAACCAATTCTGAGCAACACATTCATATGGATGTTTCTGATGGAAGCATATTAATGAGTGCATTTGCCAATGAATTTGAAAGACTTTCAAGATTCAGCTTTGAAAGCAAAAAGTGAATTAAACAAGTATCATAAAAATAACACGTGAAGAACATGAAAAATTAATATAAAAAATGGTGTTGGTACTACAGAATTGTAAGGGAGAGTGTCTGGTCATTTTTTCAGGGGTCAGTTAATAAAAATAATTTGATTATTTTACAAGAACTCATCTCATGTTATGATCCTACTACAATCTGTGTTGTGGGACTACCAAATGACTTGGTTTTATACCTACCGTGCTCAATGTTTAATTTCAGTGGAAACTGATCAAAGTCAATAAGTGTTTTCAAAAGCTCTCTTCTTTACTTTTTCCTGTGTCTCACATGAAGTACCACATCAACTAACACTATCCTGCCCCGTAAACATTATGTAAGGTTTGCTTAAGCCATTTTGTTTTATGTCTTCTAGACTAAAATCAGTTTAAAGTATTTACTTCATATATATGCATTAACATATTTCTCATTTTAAACAGCTTAGAACTCAGATATTGTCCTTTTTTTTTTTTAAAAAAAATAAAATAAAATAAAATAAAAATATTGTGACTACAGAGATATACCCCTGAGAAGAAATAAACTTCAGGAAAACAACAGAAAAAAAAAAAAAAAAAAAGAAAAAAAAAAAAGAACAGGACTATGGAAATATTTAGGCAAATTCAAGCAATGCACAGTTATCGGAAAGAAAATAGTATTATTTATGAAAGAAATTCTCTCTGATTTCCACTTAGTGCAAAGGTCATTTTATTTACCTTCAGTGAGATAATCAAGAAATTCAATTAACTTTATACAGATGTTACAGATCTGTTCTCATCAAAGGACACAGCTTCAGTGCAACCAAACAAAATACTAATAAATTACATTCATTGAAAAGTGTTGTATGCTGTGATTGACAACAGACTTGAAAGAATTCAGATAGAAATATCAGATAGAATTCAGATACACTTTTAGATTGATATATGTAAACTTTGCAAAAATCAGTGAAATCTTATGTGATCCCAGTAATCCTTCACAATGGGTCACAGATGCCATCTCTCTCCTAAGAGATTTCTTGAGACAGGGGAAGGTAATAAATTTGCTTTGCAGGGTGACCTAGGGCCAGCTAACTTTTGGGATCAGTGGAAGAGCGAAGTTCCAAGTTCCAAGTTCCAAGGCCCTGAAAAAATACCACCCAGAAGTTATTTTATTTTTCAACAAGCTCTGACATGAATTCAAATGTAAGCTTGTTAAGCAAACTTCATGAGTTATCTGCATATACTATATTATGAGTACTCCCTATTCAGGTTAAATCAGTGTGGTACAATATACATATCCATGCATTACCTTTGAAAGTCATCTGTCAGGATGTGCCAAGCAGCTATTTTGGCACGTCTGCAGTCTCAAATCTTTCTACAAATCATTACGTAGGACAAATTATCTACAAAATTACCTTTTTTGTTGTTGTTGTTGTTGTTGTTGTTGTTGTTGTTGTTTTTTAGAAAACAAACAAACAAACAAAATACCTTTCAGAATTTCATTGTCCTACCTGCAGTTAATTTCCTGGTTTCAATGCATACTGAGACCTCTGAGTTCAAATTTGATAAGCTTGACCACTTAAATGTTCAGAGAAAATAAATATGACTAGATCATGGATCTGAATAAGCAAACTAATTTTTGGGGGGCAGTATTATCTGAAAAATTGTATTATTTAGAGATCCATTTACTCCATATTCTGCTAAAAGTACATGATTTCTAGCTTTTAAAATGAGATTTTTTTCCTTCCTTTTTTTTTCTTTTCTTTTTTTTTTTTTTTTCTGTCATTTGACCACTACTATATGGAAATTAACATTTCTGCTAATTATTTCACTTAGAAAAAATTACAGAGAATATCAAGATGAATGAGGCACTGTGCTTTACACAAATCAGACAGACAAGCTGTCAATGCTGCCTAACCCATCCTTAGAACAGTTCCCTTTCCCCGAGGAAGTTGTCAGGAAAATGGAGGTCCTTGTCATTTCTCCACTTGCAATTTGGGATTTTCCTTTCACACGTAGTCTATTTCCAGAATCTTTTGACACTATTCTTGTGATTAAGTGACAAAATAATTTTTATTTTTATTTTTAATTTTCTATCTTTAAGCTAGCACTAGCCATACATATAGGGCATTGCTAATGAGCATGATTCTTACTATGTTGTTCCATATCTGAAAAGCATTTGTCCTGAAGGCATGCAAAAAGGTAGTTCTGCATCAGTGCCTCAAGTGGCTGGGCAGATTGTCAGTGTTTGAAGAGGCCTGGGGGAGCCTGTGAACATCAGCACTGGAGTGCCTGTGAGAGTATGCAGGAGAGCTTGGAGCCACTCCTCCAAAGTTTGCTGTGTAGAAAATTTTCTGCTGGTGGATAATCCAGGTGGAGCAGTTTGTAAAGTATATTAGAATATTAAACTCACTGGGGCCATCTGATACTGAAGAGTTATGTTAATTGAATATATATTTTAATAAGAAAAATGTGATTAGTATACAGTGACATCTCACCAAGAAATGTCTTAGTTTGCATTTGGAGTATGGGGGGAAAATAGATTAAAAATTTGTACAACTGTGATTAACTTATAACCTATTTCTTTCATTATGTTTAAAGTTTTTTTTTTTCCAGATGTCCTTAAGTTTGAACAACAGCAGCCGTGTTTGTTAGAGATATGGAAAAAAATAAAAACATTTTTAAAGGTATGTCATTAATCGAATGATGACAAAAAGGGAATGACAACAGCAAGTGTTAAAGCAGAACGCAGTTTTAAAATGAAAGATTTTTTTTTCCCCATACAACTAAATTGAATACATTGCAGAATACATAGAGTTGAACCTGGCACAGCTTTATCAGCAATATTTACAAGAACATTCCAAATTAACAATATAACCTTTGTTTTTGCACTAATCCCAAACCAGCAGAGACTGTATGCCATGCGTGTTCAAGATAAAAGAGAAATATAGACAGCTGGGTAATTTATGTAAGGAGCTCAACCTTAGAGAATGACAAAGAAACTATCCACAATTAGAAGATGAAATACAAAGAGAGAACTTTAAAGAAATAGAAACACAATAAAATCAGAATTATTTTTAATGTAAGACAGACCATTTCTTAAAGATTGTCCATAAAGAAACATTTGGTAAATGCTAGTCTGAATTAAGAAAATAACTGAAATCACATTAAAACTGTTGAACTGAAATAATACATGTGCATGCACCTAAGGTGGTAGTAGTTCAGTTGGTTTGACTTCTAAGGAAGTAAACTAAATCAAACTCAAGCCATGAAGGGTTCAGTTACCATATGCCAGCAGTCTATACACATACATGGCAAATACAAGGCCATCTGAGGGCTTAGGGAAAGCACCACAAGCTAAGTGAACCACATAAAAAGTTACTATGGGCCATCAGTAAGTCATGTGTGTGTCTACGGCATATAATTCTCATCAAAATTTTTCAGAGACTGTATTTTTTAACTAATTTGGTTGTGACTTTTAGGAAATTTTGGCAAGCATTACCATACAAATATACAAACCAAGAGCAACTTATCTAGATTTACTTCAGGAGTACTCTAAAAAAACACTACTCAGCATTATTAAATAAATGAAAAATATGAAAAATAGGAAGTGTGGACCAAAGTCAGTTACATTTACATTTTCAGTTCTAGTAACTCAAGAGTTGCAAAACTACACACTTGAAATGTAACACAAATAGAATATGAAGAGTTACAGGCATGGAAGTAGCATCCCTGAATTGTATCTGCTATTCCAGGTTGCTTAATCTTACAGGATAGAAAAACATCCACCCACTTTCCCCCCTTTTTTCCTGATGATATTTGTACATTTTAAAACTAAGTAACATAATATCACACAAATTATCATGCAAGCCACTTCCATTCTGACCAGTATGGCAAATCAGTTTAGTGTGTTTGATCCTAAAATTTGGACTGTGAGATTGTGAGCTCAAAGGCTGGTCCATGGAACTGTAGTGTCTTTACTATGTTTTCTAAACTAACTTGATAAGAAATCAGGAAGGTAGTCTTCTTTTCATGACCTAAAAAATGCTTAATGATCTGTTGGTTTACTGCTCAGCTTCTATTCTTGCACTTCGGTAAATGCATTTTATTTTGCAGTGTGCAGTGTGTTTTTGTAATATTTATGTTGTATTTCACCTGTCCACATACTCAGGGTGCTCAAAATATTGAGTTTCAAAGCTTAGCCCCTACCTCTAAAATAATGACACATCTAAACTTCAGTAGAGTTAATGTAGGTAATACCCAGGTGAAACACACATTTTTCTTTACTGGTTTCCAGGAAATCTAACCACTTCTGCAGAGCACAATTAAAAGCTGATGCACAGTGGTGCAGAATAGCCTCTTGGATATGCGATGTCCTGCTTCTTACTTGGTGCAAAGTAAGAAGCACACTTGGTCTCTCACTATACTGACAATAAACAGCTACCAGGGGGCACCTACCAGAGAAGGTTGTAGATCATCGCTCCTTACTCTGGACTTCGCTCCCATTTTCCACTCTCATCTGCCTTCTGCCTCTGTGCCTTTTATTCTAAGCTGCACAGTGCCTCACATTCACAGGAGGTGAATATACATGTCACGAATGTGCTTTATGTATATTATGGATATATTTTTTTTTAAATTCAGCACATGAGTGTACAACAAAGTGAAAGAGAAAAATGTGGAGGTGACAGCAGTTGCATATCATTGCTATTGGTCAGCAGAAATTTGGAACTACAAAATGAATACATCTACTTGCTGTTTTTTAGATAGATCAATAATGAAACAGCTAATAACAACTTTAAAATTTTCATTATTATTACAATTATTTTTAATGCAATGGTACACCTCTGTAAGCCAGTAAATGAAACTGTCTGCAGACTCAGGAAGACAGCAGTCATGTCAGGTCCAAGTGAAAAAGATTTAATTAGCCACAATAAGACCTAATGCAGCTGAAAGAACAGGCTCTTCTATACCACTCTGTTGCAAGCAGTTGATTCAGCAATCCAAACATTTCTTTAACTAGTGCCAGCTGTCAACTGTCACCTGGAGCCATTATTGCAATCAGACATCTCAGGACACGTCAGCCATGCTTCAGCTCCCCAGCAAGGTTCTTTCCCATTATTGTTAGTAAGTATGGGCATAACAAAATCTGTCACTACCTTTCTGTGCATGGTGGACTCTCCTGCCACAAAAAAATTACATCACTGACTTTGCAGACAAGTGATTAAAGGTCTCAGATCAAAAATAATGAATGATCGTACTGCATAGCAAATTTTATTTATTTATTTATTTATTTATTTTAATGAGGAGTTCATTCTATAAAATAAAAATATTTATTTAAATAATATCTGTGCATTTCTGGAAATGATTCAAACAAAATTTCCTCCAGTATCATGAATAAAATCACCAAAAGCTAATAGTGAAATGTACAGGAACAGTTTGAGGCTGTAAGTAGGGGCTCATTGGGAAGCATAACTTGCCACCCTACTCTGTGCCCAGAACGGTCCCTCTGTATTTGCTGTGCACGTAACACTTCTGTCCTATAAATCATTATTATGAAATTCTCAGTGTTTGCAGGGAGTTATACAGTTGTACAGTGTATGAACAACTGTAGATAATTAAACCCATAGATATTTAAATGAAAGCTTACCAAGGATTTGGCAGGTACTTGGATCTGTCCAAGTTGCCCTGAAAATTCTAGGCTTACACAGCTACCCCAGAGCATTCAAGAAAAAGCAGTGAGGATCTGGGCCTCTATGTTCAAGACACAAAGGCTTCGGCATTATTCTTCTGGGGATATGACTTTCATGTTGAAGGTTTGCAAACCTGTATTTCCATTTCAGAGAAGGGGTGGCCACCAGGAGAGCTCACTGTTCTTTCCAAACTCATAGCCATATGAAGGAAGGCCAAAATCATGTGTCAATTAATTCAGACTTAACATTTTGTAAAATAGATAAATAATAGCTCAGTGAGCAGATTAGAAAATTGGGACACAGATAAGAACATGTGATGTCAATGGCCACGATTTGGTCAAATATACTAAACAATATGTTTTCAAATTCAATATTGTGCCCCAGATTTTATCAAAAACTACAGACTTGAATGCAACTAAGTACTTATTTGGTTCACCTTTAGATTGAAGAGGAAAACAACAGAGAATCAGAATACATTTGAAACAACTTTGACAGTATATTTGTTTTTACTTAGCTGTTGTACTGGAGGGCGTTTTATACTCAAAGCCACCCATTTATGCTAAATTTCATAATAACAATAATATTTCCTTTGCCAATCATTGCATTTTCTTACAATTTTTCTGTGACAGAGGCATGTTTACAGCATCACCTGCAGAACTATAAAGCTAAAGAATTCTTGTGTAGATCAGGAAATTATTGTATCTACTCAACCTTTTGTGTCTATGCACCTACTCAAACTGTGTAAACAGCTTCAAAGTGCACAGGCATGTTTCAAACACATGATAATGGTTTTGACAGTCATCATACCAGATCATATCAGATTTCTCCCTGTAAACAAACACACTAGGCCAGTATATTTCATTATAACAGCCCAGATCCCCTCTTGTGGAATATATCAATAGGGGATTTTTAGCATATTTTAAAGAAAATCTTTACATGCCCATGAAGTATAGATTATGTAAATTAAGAGAATTAAAGAGAAATGTCCTCTTATCAAGGAAAAAAAAAAAAAAAAAAAAAGCAACATGGGACCGAGAAGCTCATTTAACATAGTTTCAGACTCAAGCTGAAAACTTTTATTTCAATCTGTAAAAGCTTGATTCTATATCAGAATAACAGATAAAATTGATTTTCATGTTGTGAAGATATTTAATAAGTAAATATTTTGTTTTTACAAAAACTTTTAATGGTTATATAGATAAGCTTTGACTTCCTTGTATAATTTTATCATACAAGTATTAATGTTCTTTCTTTAAGTACGGTGTTTTGCATAGTCAGTCTGGTGATCATGGGGAAAGAATACTTGAATATCTTAAGAAAGCAGTGTAATTTTTGAAATAATGAAATAATTAAATAAATTTAAATGCAAGAAGACTCAGAAAAAAAAAAATAGACTTGGACTACATAATATATGATCCAAGCTGGAAACCTAAATTATACATGAAATTGAGAAACAGAAATACACCATTAATTATCAATTCAGATCTCCATCATTTGATAACAATGCAAGGTAAAGTCCTTTAAAAAATATATTTTTGGAAAAAAGGAAAAAAAAATAAATCAGACAAAATGCTACAATCTAAGAACTTTTTTTGTAATATAAGCAAAGTTGAATTTTACCATTCCAAAATGACTGCCCAAGATTTGCTTCTGTTGCCACAAAAACAAACATACAAGGGAGGTAAGATGGAGGAATGGAGGATATGGAGATGAAACTTGGGCAACCAAATCTTTTCTCCATAGTCACCCTTACCTTTCTGGCATCCAGAGACACACGAGCGAGTCTTTGTACATTTTGCAGTTCTCTTTTACCTGTGTCCTTGAAGAAAGCATATAAAACCCCACTGTAGAGAACTACAACTAGTTCAGAACTCATATACACTCCATGTTGACTGATAGCCACATGTAAATTGATTTATGAAGTAACCTGTAAATTTATGGAAAAAATCATTCATTAAACCATAAGGTTTCTTAGAATTCTGTTTTAGCTCTGCTTTTGTATATCATCATCATCACATAGAAACTAAATGATTTTGGCTTGCTTCTGAAATCAAACATTTTTGGTTTGCACACTAAGTTATACTTATTGATGATAAATCAAACTTTTTTTTTTTTTTTTTTTTTTTTTTCCCCAAATTATAATCCTTCGTCTTTATGTTGCTTCTTAATTCTATGTTTGACTTCCTTCATTTGCCCTTTCCAGATTATGTTCATTCCAGAACTCAAATTGTATAAGTATTATTTCATGACAGGACATTAACAGCTCCAGGACAACACTTATGGCCTTGTATGAGTGTGTATCATGCCTGGGAATTAAATTACAAATGTAGATGATAACTGTATATGTTGAATATTCATAAACACAGCTACTCTGTTGTGCATTAATGTCTGACCCTCAAATACCAGACTACAGCAATATAATAAAGGAGGATGAAACTACAGGGCATTAAATGCACTTCTTAATAATATTCTCACAGAAAGCAATAGCAAAAAGTTTACTTCTGAGATGAATATTCTGAAAGATTCAGCTGTAAAATTCTGCAAGGGGAAAGACTTCCAAAATAGTGGTGTTAAGTGAGGAGAAGCTTGATATTTTGACACACAAAATGGTAGGGATGGTGGAGAAACGGGTCAGAAGCCAAACATAAATTATAAGAGGGGTCATAAACATGAACCAGATTTTGCAAATAGAAAGGCGAAAGGTTTGAAGAGCCTTTAATGTTAACAATAAAATTTTGAAGTTGATTCTCAGCTTTAGAGGTAACCAATGCAGTTGCCTGAGTAAAGGGTAATATGAGAGTAGCAGAAACAGTAATAAATTAAACAAGAGGTAGAATTTTGAACAGACTGCAAGTAGAAGGCCGAAGGAATAAGAATACTACAAAAAGTTCATTATTAGAAATAGTTGTGTTCTGATACAGGATATTGGATGAAAAAATTTGAACTATACAAATAGAATATAAAAAGGATAGTTATTATTCATCCAATAGCTACAGTGAGCATACCTGTACCTTTTTCATCACTGAGATTGAGATATTTTGACAATGTTATTCAACTTAAAGTTCTCACTGCACATTGACATTGACCAGCCAATGGGAACAAGCTTGTTTTCGTCAATGAAAAGAGTACAAGAAGACAGAATTTAAGAATGAAAGTACAAGTAAAACATGGTATTTTGTGTACATTTGGTTCAAATTCATATGTATCAAGAACTTTTAAGTATAATGTATTGCATACAGATCTCTAAACTGTTTTTCATAATGCTGCAGAGAGAAAGAATGATTAAAAATAGTGAAAGAAGCCTGAAGGGATTACCTAGGTCATCTTATTTTCCCTAAAATAAGATTCCTTACACCAGTGTATTCAGATGATGGAGACCCCATAGCCTCCCATGCCTATCCCCCTGCTTCATTATTCTCAGTATTTAAAAGTTTCTCTTCACATCCAACATTCTTTCTTAGTGAAATGTAAACCTATTACTCTTTGTGCAATATGCTACAGACATGGCAAACAGATTATTCCCTTCCTTTTCACAATGGCCTTTACATACACAAAGAGTGTTATCATGCTTCCTTTCAGTCTTTCATTTTCTAGATTAAACAACTCCAGTTCTTAAACATGCAAACAAGCACTGTTTACTTCAATGGAACTAGATAGGAACTCTCCCCTTCTTTGAATTAGACTTTACTCATTGGTTGAAACAAAGCCCAGCTGAGCACTCCTCAATCACCAGGAAAGGAATTCAGCTTTGCAAAGTTTGTGGCAACGCAACATAACTCTTCAGAGTTCTAACCAGTTGAGAGGTTATGAGAACAGGCCAAAGGTGAAAGACCCCTTCTCAAAAACAGAAAACCAATACAGTTAGAAACATCCCCAAATGGGGACACAGATGAATGGTAGGTGAGAGCTCAATTGGCCAGATACACTGGAAGATGAAAAGTTTGGGATGCCACTCATCAAAGCTTGAGCATTGACACTCATCTTCTTCTCTGGGACAGGGAAAGGAAAGGTCTATCTATGGCTCTCTGTCTGCCCACTTTCTTCACAGAGATGGGACCCTAAAGACTGCAACATGCTATTCTTCACCAGCCTGTAAGTCAATCCTTATTTCTTTCTTTTTGGCATCTCTAGTTTCACTTAACCACGTAGATTATGACCATAAGTAAGACTGGAAGAAGTGAAATACAGACTTACAACCTGAATATCTAAAAAAAAAAAAAAAAAAGTCCCAGCAACTCATTTCCTATTCTCAGGGACTGAAGTTCTGCACCCTTTGCTCTTGGTTTAGGAGGTCAGAATAAACAGGCTTATTCCAGACCCCTGCAAGAAAAGAGTTCTGCCAGCAAACTGGTCATTTCTGTCACAAAACAATCATTTTTACAGCAAGGTCAAAGGCTATGAAGAGAAGGAGGGAAGGAGGGAAGGAGGGAAGGAGGGAAGGAGGGAAGGAGGGAAGGAGGGAAGGAGGGAAGGAAGGAAGGAAGGAAGGAAGGAAGGAAGGAAGGAAGGAAGGAAGGAAGGAAGGAAGGAAGGAAGGAAGGAAGGAAGGAAGGAAGGAAGGAAGGAAGGAAGGAAGGAAGGAAGGAAGGAAGGAAGGAAGGAAGGAAGGAAGGAAGGAAGGAAGGAAGGAAGGAAGGAAGGAAGGAAGGAAGGAAGGAAGGAAGGAAGGAAGGAAGGAAGGAAGGAAGGAAGAACCCTACCTGGTTTTAACAGAAAAGCAAAAATAGTAAAAAAAAAATAAAAAAATTAACCTGTCCCAATTGACTTTGGTGCATTGATGGTTTTAGTACAGTAAAAATCCATGTATTTGAAAGTTTTCATATTTCCTCTGACTGCATAAAAATGTGCCATAAAATTGAGTGAAAGATTGGTGTCAAAAGCATAAAGTTTAACTTCAATGTATTCCAGAACATTTGTGACCCTAATTGTAACAGACTTCCTACAATAGGTTTTCCACATTATCTCTAGTATGCATTGAACATACTTGTCAAACAGATGATGATTCCATGTACTAATATAACCATCTTTTTTAAGCACATCATAGCTTTTATTTTTTACAATAACTAGTAGTCCTAAACAATAGCACTTATATGCGATATAAGTGTTTGCAAGGGCCTTGGGAGCTGCATCTTGGGAACAGGGACCAGTACAGCAGCATCTCTTGTCATCCTGCATGTATTGTTGGAACTATAATAATAATCTCTTCTCTGTCTTGCACAACACTTATGCAGAGCTTAAATCTGTGAAGCTGTCCATGCTATAGTTCAAGCTTGGAGTGAATTATACCATTTGACATGAAAGCACCTGTAAAGTGTGGTCTATCATGGTAATGCTGACACAACCTTAACTCTAGTGGCACTGGCAGGTGTCATTTGATTACAGTATCCCCTGTTTATATCTCTGGCATGGTAATTGAAGCATGTCAGAATTACAAAACAAGTGTCATAAAGACACCTTCTATGACAGAAACATTAATATAATTTTTAAAACATGGTCTGTTATGGTATTAAAAATGGAAAATTGTGTTCCAAGTCATAATGACTTAGTGCCAAACTACAGAAATATTTGAAATGTTTAAATATGATGGCAGTTGGTGCTATTCTTAAGTATTACACATGCACAAAAGCACTATGACAAATACATTTAAATATATTTAATGCTGCAAAACCTGGAAAAGCAATTAGTGACAATAAAATTTGTATTGAATTTGGATAAATTTAAGACAATTAGCCTTCTTCTAAATGCAATTTCTGGCCAAGAAATCCATAGGGACACAAATCTTATCCACATTTATTACTCATTAGAGCAGAGTAATTCCTGTCATGGCTGAACATCAAGGGATTTATCATCATATATCATCATAAATTCAGATCAGCTAATGGACTGAGTAGTCCTTTTCTCCCAAGAACAAATCCCTAGGTAAAAGATATGAAATATAAATTGACCACAGCAAAAGGAGTACACAGCAATAATATGCATAGTAGATGTATATTGTTATGCACACAATGTATATACATGCATTTTTTTGCATATTGGTAACACTTGGAAAAAATAAAGTAGATTTACTTGTGTGCACTTCATCTACACTGCAGATAGCACAACTAAAGTCAGTTTATACTCTCTTATTAACAAGTTCTCTTCCAATTCTTTCAAGAAAACTACAGATACAGTTTTGTCACTCTTCTTAGTCAAAACAACCTTCCTCTGATGTAACAGGATAAGGATTTTAATCTATTTTATCTTTCAGGTCTTTTTCCTCCAGCGTATCAAATCTAGATTAAAAACAAAACAAAACAAACAAACAAAACTGAACAAAAGCCAATTTTTTTATGATTTATTCAAGAGATCACAAGCTTCAGCAGTTTTGCGGCAGCTACTCATTGTTTTATTTCTTACCAAGAATAACTATTATTCAGACCAAATAGTTCAATATAGATCAATATGATATCACTTGAGCCTGTGTCCCTGAATACAAACCTGAAAGTTTTCATGTGAAGAGAGTGAATAAATACACATTTAATTGCTCTTTGTTACTTTCACCCACTTTTTTTAATGCATTTTTCTGCATTACCTCTCTCTCTCTCAAAAAAAAAAAAAAAAGAAATATCTGAAACAGGCATGTGCTGCTAGTTTCCCATTCCTCCACTAATGACATTACTAGAACTTTTATTTTCTCCCCATTTTCCAGAGATTATGGCTAACAAACTTCACAGAACTTAAACATAGGATTTATAATGTGATTTGAAATGACTTTGAACCATCTCTATGTCTTCTAAATATTTTTTTTTTAACTTATTGTTTTCAGACAAATTGTAAGCAAATTTCAACTACTTCATTTTTTTTCCCAGTTTATATCTAGTTCTTTTTGTGTGTGTTTTAAAATCCTTTTTTAACCTAAGTAGTTAACACTCACTTTCACATGTATTGCACAGAAATAAATATAATCCTCTGTATCTAAACAAGACTTTCTTTCAGTGTTTTCTTAGACTGAAAATGCAGTTTGAAGAAAACTGGTTCTCCTTGCTAGGTGTGCTTCAGTTTGAAATCATAGGGGCTTCTGGAGTGTAAAGACTGGGTGATGTTTAGGTTGAAAGTAAACACAAAAATGCACTCATGAAAGCAGCTAAGATTCTCTAACAATAATACACACTGAGTCCTTAAGACCAAGCTGAGCCCAAATCAAAGTAAGTTGCATTTAAGTCCAAGAATCTGGCCGCCAGTTCTTCACTATCAGACTTGCTGATCTCCATTTCTACACTTCCATCTCCCCTCCCCTCCCCTCCCCTCCCCTCCCCTCCCCTCCCCTCCCCTCCCCTCCCCTCCCCTCCCCTCCCCTCCCCTCCCCTCCCCTCCCCTCCCCTCCCCTCCCCTCCCCTCCCCTCCCCTCCCCTCCCCTCCCCTCCCCTCCCCTCCCCTCCCCTCCCCTCCCCTCCCCTCCCCTCCCCTCCCCTTCCCTTCCCTTCCCTTCCCTTCCCTTCCCTTCCCTTCCCTTCCCTTCCCTTCCCTTCCCTTCCCTTCCCTTCCCTTCCCTTCCCTTCCCTTCCCTTCCCTTCCCTTCCCTTCCCTTCCCTTCCCTTCCCCTGACCCTCCCCCTGACCCTCCCCCCCCTTCCCCCTCCCCCTCCTCCTTCCCCTTCCTTCTCCTTCTCAGCTTTTTAAATACTGATAGTCTTATCCACTGTACTATGCACCCTCTTCTGTGCAATCATCTTTATGAAAATATTTGTCCTCAAGTTTTCTATGACAATGCAATAAATTCCATCTCTAGGATGCTATTCATCATGTGATTTTTCTAATATAATAGTCCAGTCAAGTCCTGTATTGATGATGCCCTGTAAAATTCCTGTCATAAGCCATCATTATCATTCTATTTTAGCCCATGGCATTGAAGGAAGTGTTTAATAAGACTGGTCTCAAAATGGGTCATTAGGTTATTCATGGAATTACATTTCTCCAAGCTAGTAATTCCCTTTGCAGCTTAATCCATTATCACCTTCCACTTAGCTCATTTTATCCACTTTAAAAGTTCTTGTACTAGCCCCATATTATCAAATTCAATTGGTAATTTCCCTTGTGGCACCATATCAAATGTTTTATTGAAATCTAGACTGACTACATAGAACACATCTCCTGTGTCAACTGCAATTTAAAACCCAGAATAGCGGGATTAATCTGACATGATCTATCTTTGACAAAGATATTTTGCATTTCATCTCATATTCAATTTATTTCACTATATTCCCTTCCCTTCCCTTCCCTTCCCTTCCCTTCCCTTCCCTTCCCTTCCCTTCCCTTCCCTTCCCTTCCCTTCCCTTCCCTTCCCTTCCCTTCCCTTCCCTTCCCTTCCCTTCCCTTCCCTTCCCTTCCCTTCCCTTCCCTTCCCTTCCCTTCCCTTCCCTTCCCTTCCCTTCCCTTCCCTTCCCTTCCCTTCCCTTCCCTTCCCTTCCCTTCCCTTCCCTTCCCTTCCCTTCCCTTCCCTTCCCTTCCCTTCCCTTCTCTTTCACCCTAGTTGTCATGTCTGAGTTACTCATCACTCTGGAAAATCACTGCCAAATGAGATCTCAGGATAAAAAGTTGGAGCTCAAATGTATGGCTTAAATTATACTGCAAGCACATAAAATTCAGCATGATGTTAATTAATCAATGTTTTTTAGTCATAATCTACTATATATATAACTACTATATATTTTTAAACATAGCTAGTAGTACTATTAATTTGTCTTCATTTTATGCCTTGGACAGGACACAAAATTATTTTATTAGCCAATAATGAGCTAAATATTAACACACAATTGTGGGGGTGGAGGAATAGAAATAAAATTTTTAAAAAGATTCAGATTATTAGGAATTTGCCACAGTTCTCTGTAAGCTGTTCCAGCAGCTAAACCTATTAAAAATGTATACACTGTTTTTAGCTTGCATTTTTATACTTTTAGCTTTCAACAGCTGATAAATCCCAGTGTGTTTGTCTACACTTTTCAGTGGCTTTCCCAAACTCAGTTACTTTGAGAGTATCTTTAGTCTTTGAGTGTTAAAAAGAGTAAAATTCTATTGATGATGAAATATGGACAAGGTTATACCATTTCAAAAGCATTATTTTATAATACATTATAAAATTTTATAATTCACATTATTATATGAATTATTATTATATAATAATTCACAATATTATATGAATTATCTCTTTGCAGAAATGTAAAGCAACTGTTTCAAATCAAGTTGCATTGTGTATATATACATGTCCACAGTATCGTAGTGAATATACTGTCTATATTATTAAATATACACAATAAATATAGTGTATTGGCATAACTAAAAAAAATGGATTACTAATAGCAATAGCAATGATAGTAATAAATATTTTCTTATAATGTCTGCTTTTGAAGGCGTTGGTGTCCACTAGTGCTGGTCAGTCTTTAAGCATGACGTCCTAAAAAGCACAGAATCAGGTAATTCCAAAATATCAGAAGTCAGGCAGGGCAGAAGGCTGGCCTGGCTGACTGGGTATCTTCTACTGGAGCTTAGGCAAAAAAAAGAAAGTGTATGGCTGCTGGAATCTGTGTCAGGCAACATGGAAGGACTACAGGGATGTTTGTCTTTGTAGGGAGAAAATACATGCAGCCAAAGCCGTTAGAGTTGAAGCTGACCAGGTCTCTTCATTGAGCTGACTGTTGTCTCTGTGGGAGACAATAAAAAGATCTTTTAAAAGTATGTGAACAGAAGAAGGAGGACCAGAAGAAACATAGGTCTGCTACTTGATGGGGATGGTCACCTCACAGACAAGGACATAGGCAAAGCAGAGACATCTAATGCCTTCTTTGCCTCTGTCTTCAATGCTGATGATGGGTTTTGGGACCCCAGGTGCCCTGAGCTGGAGGACTGTGATGGTGGGAATGATAAACTCCTAGCAAACCTTAAATGCATGTGTGATTTCCTGCTCCACCTGGATCCATACAAGTCCATGGGTCTGGATGGGATTAATCCCAGGGTGCTTAAAGAGCTGGCTGACGTCATCGTGGGACCTCTCTCAATTATTTTAAAATGGTCTTGGGAATCTGGAGAGGTCTCGGTAGGCTGGAAGCTGGCAAATGTTGTACCAATTTTCAAGAAGGGCAAGAAAGAAGACCCTTGTAACTACAGGCCTGTCAGTCTCATGTTAGTGACTGGTAAAATTATGGAGAAGATAATCCTTGAAGTTATTGAAATGCACCTGGTGGACAATGCAGTTACAGGTCACAGCCAAATTGGGTTAATGAAGGGTAGGTCCTGTTTAACAAATCTGATTTCCTTTTATGATAAGATCACCCATCTAGTTGATCAAGGGAAACCAGCTGATGTAACTTTTTGGATTTCAGTAAAGCTTTCAATACAGTTTTGCATAGGATCCTACTGAATAAAATATCCATCACACAGCGAGAAAAACCATCATATGATGGGTGAGCAATTGGCTGATGGACAGGGCTCAAAGGGTTATGGTAAATGGGGTTACATCAGGCTGGTGGCCAGTCACTAGTAGGTTCCCCCAGGGCTCCATTTTAGGGCCAGTTCTCTTCAATGTTTTTATAATTATTTTGGATGTAGAACCAGAGGATGTTTTGAGCAAATTTGTTAACTATACTAAACTGGGAGGAGTTGTTGACTCTGTTGAGGGTGGAAAGGTCTTGCAGAGAGATCTGGACAAATTGGAGACCCGGGCAATCACCAGCCACATGAATTTTAACGAGTAAGTACCAGGTACTGCACCTGGGAATAGGCAACCCTGGCTATATATACAGACTGGGCAATGAGACGCTGGAGGGAAGCCCTGAAGAGAGGGATCTGGGATTTTGGTTGATTGCAAGCTGAATATGATAATATATGAATATGATAATAATGCTCTGGCAGCCAGGAGGGCCAACCGTACCCTGGAGTGCATCAAGAACAGCATTGCTAGCGAGTTTAGGGAAGGGATTGTCCTGCTCTGCTCTGCACTGGTGTGGCCTCACCTCGAGTACTGTGTGCAGTTCTGGGTACCACAGTACAAAAATGATGTGAAACTATTGGGGAGTGCCTAGAGAAGGTCTACGAGGATGGTGATGGGCCTAGAGGGGAAGATGTATGAGGAGCAACTGAAGTTACTTGGTCCGTTCAGCCTGGAAAAGAGGAGTCTGAGAGGAGACCACATTGTACTCTACAGGTTCCTCATGAGGGGCAGTGGAGGGACAAGAGCCAATCTATTCTCTTTTAGTGACCAGTGATAAGACCCAAGGGAATGGTGTCAAGCTGCAACAGGGGAGGTTCTAGTTGGATATCAGGAAGACGTTCTTCACCAAGAGGGTGGTCGCACACTGGAACAGGCTCCCCATGGATGTAGTCATTCTTGTTAGAGTTCAAGAAGCATTTGGACTGTGTTCTTATTCATATGGTCTGAATTTTTGAGTAGACCTGCGTGGTGCCGGGAGTTGGATTCAATGATCCTTAAGGGTCCCTTCCATCTTGGGATACTCTATGATTCTCTGATTCTATATCATGATTTTGAAAGTCCACTTTTCCACATCAAGGAGTTGTTCAAAATATCTGGTAAAGGATTTCTATGCTTGAGTAGGCCTTTTTGTGAAACTGAGAAATTTGAGACTGATTAAAAACTTCTTTGTTACTTTTTAAATTCCAAGTTCCTAAATGCTTCCGATACCTCTTTGTCACTCTTTCTGTTCCCTGAGGGACATGCCAATATATCAAAATATGGTATCATGTAGAAAGTCTCAAGGTAGTTCTGAATAAGTGTTTTCCATTACTGTAAGCTCATTAACTGATATCACTGAATACATTCATTTGGGCTGTGCCATTAAGGGGTGTTGCTGATTAACCATTATGGGTCTGGTCAGATTCAGGGTACTGAACTATCACAGTCACAGATTCACCAATGTATTAACCGATATGGGTCCAGTTGGATTCAGGGTACTGAACTGTCACAGTCACGGATTCACCAACAAGGCCCTCTCCCTAGTCATATTAATTGAGAACTATCATGGCTAGGAACAATGCAATTAAGTGCAATTTATTACAGCAACAGGTACACAGACTCTTTGGATTGTTGGTGACAAATTCACTGTCTGCAAAAGCAAGCTAGCATGCATGAAATACACAAGTACACAGCCTGGCTATTAACATGTTAAAAGGTGCAAAGACTATAGAGATTTCTAAGTTTCTGTGGAGACGCCTGATATAACCAAGTATTCAAATCTTACCCCACGACATTCCAATGTGGGTGAGGGGAAGAGAGACTCAGCTCGTCTACTGATCCCAGAAGTCAGAAGGTCTTCGTGGTGGTATATTCCCTAACGTCCCCTTTCTCTTAAGTCAATTTATATTATTTTCTATCTTTTAGGTAGAGCTTGAGTGACACTAGTCAAGCATATCTGGGTTATGATTGGTAAAAAGTTTTCTCATCTTCCTTTAAAGGTATAGGCTCTGAGAAATTCAGAGGGCGTGCTCAGTGAGGGGTGGTCACACCTTGGAGGTATGTTTTGGTATTATAATGATATTATAATGAGCAAAAGTTCACTAGAGTACAGCATTTTGTCAAAAACATGACAGATCATTGGCTCGGAGTAGCAAATGTGCAGCTTACCAGTCTCGATGGGCATGAGAACAATCAAGTCCTCATCTTACCACAGAGTTTAGCCATGGTGTCTCCACTCTGCTCTACAGTTTGTACTGTTCCTTAGAGTTAGCACACCAGCACACCTAGTTCGACAGAATCTAAGGTTGGAACCTAGGGAATGCTCAGGAAATGCAGCTACACTCCACCCTGGAAGTTTCTTCAATGCTGTACATTTTCTTTAAAATGTGAATATTAGTTTAAAATGTGAATATTAGTTTAATTTTACTAGTTACTTTAGGCAATTACTCCTCATGGGCAAATGTACTTTTTTACATTTACATGAGCCAAAAGAAGACTTAGATACTGAACACCAATCAGGACACAAGTATTAAGTTCCTGGTGGCAGTTATGAGCCAGAATCTGTAACCAAAAACATCAAAAGATACCTGGTGAGTTTAACCACATCTACACATACCTAGGGTGGGGGGTTCTGAGCTTGCAAATTTCAGTTTGGATACTTCAGTTCTGATTTGGAGGCCCACAGAAGGAGGGAGGTCCTGCTTGGTTTTGGCCCACTCTGGCCACCCATAAACCATCAGGTTCCAAGGCAAAATTTTACTTAATTTTTTTCTAACACTATGTCTGGTTGTAACCCTCAGAGTCACAATATAGACTATGTGATCACACAGCACTTTCAGTCTGTCAGTCCTAATCTTTTCAGTTAAAATTTTATAATGGGACAGAGCAAGAAGAAAAAAAAAAAAAGAAAAAAAAAAAAGAAAAAAAAAAGATTTATTGTGTAGCAGTTTTCTGATTTGGAACAGAAAAAAATAGGTGTATGTGATTGACTGATCTGGTGGAGATTTTAACACAGCTTACATTTTTATTAAGGGATAACTGAAGTTTAAAGTGTGACTGGGAGCATTGTGTTGAAAGCAGGTTTAGGACAGCTTGATATTTATTAATTAAAAATGAAATCTATGTTTAAAATGGAGAGCAGTTGCATCTGGGGGATTAAGCTGGGAAGAAGTCGCTAAAGTCAGTTTTACCATTCATTTCTCTTTAACCTTCAAAGTATCAATTTTATTGTAGAATAAAGTAATAGCTTCTCCCTGTTACGATTAGTTGGAAAACACCATCTGCAGTGGAAGGATTTTTTTAAAGTGATCTCTCTTGTTTAAGTCTGCTTGCTCTTCTAAATCATTTTTCTTAAATCACACATGATTAGATAATACACAAATACAAATGATTTTAAGAAATCTGTATACTTTACATTGAATAACACCTATACAGTTATTAATGAGTAGCCAATTGAAATTGGGATGTCTAAAGATTATATTTAATGTTAATGTTCCTCTAAAATGTTTATCTGAAAAGTTTATTTAAAAACAAAACAAACAAAAAAACCCCACACCTATTCTGTTATCTCTTTCGAGATAAAGCAGTACTGCTTACTATTCAAGAAACCAAGGTACATATTAACACTTCCCTATAGTTGATTTAATTGACCATGCAATAATAATATAACAGACCATTCAAACTGGTCAGCATCTGTGTCACTTATCCTTTCTGGAAAAAGGAGTCCATGATAGAGAAACCTGCTTGCATACCTTGACCATAAAGACACCTAGCAACGTACTAGTAATTCAAATGAAGAAATCCCTCCAATTCATGTATGAAATGAAAACACAGATGGACTCCGAGAACCAGAAATATGAAAATAACAACAAATATATAACAAGTACAGATATTTAATTCTGAGTATATTTTTCCACTTAGTGGATCCAGCTAATAGATTTCAGTAGGAGTATCTTGAAAGAAAGCCTGCATCAAAATTTAAACTTATACTTAAATATACACTGTAGGTAAAAAGAATAAAATTAAGATCCCTTTTCTGAAAATCAGTCAACAACTTTGCAGAATAGAAAAAGGGAGAATGAAGTTTAATTACCAAATCAAGCATGGAGCTAGATGATCCTGTGTCTTTATTATTAATATTTTTTATTCTTAATTAGGGCTTTCCAGAATTTTAGTATTGGTGAAATCTAACATAGATTTCAAATTGGTGTAACAGTCTCCATATACCTGCACTCAAAATGATATGCTGACATAATTTTCATACTGAAGACATCATGAAATCAAGGAGTTAACTGTAACTAAGCAGATGATCTTCTACGCACTGTGACCTAGTTACTATAGATGGGTTGTCAGCCATGGAGGCTGAAACCCATGGACTACCTTCAGTGTTGTTGATTCAGATTGGAATAAGATGGTTGTTTCTTCAAAGCATGTCTTTTTCCAAAGAAGTATTAATGGATTTAATGGGTATCAAGAAAACAAGTTGTTTTCTCCTTGATATGTAATTTATGCTGATAGGGACAAAAATCCCCCATCACTCCCTTAATAAAGGGGAAATACACACACTCAAAAGATAAAATTACATATAATTGGATTCACATTAGTTTTCCAACTACCCATTTACTGAAAGTGCTATGGCATATGAGAACGTATCCAAGACTCAAATCCATTGCTGCCTAAAAGAAATTTTACTGCCCCAAAAGAAAAAAAAATAATAATAACTTTGAGCTCTGCTGTCATTCTTATAACACAATGAGTAAACATTTTGAAGTTCTTGTCATTACCTTCTCCCGGATCTATGACAGGGCTAGTTTTAGCCATACTGAACTTAGTATGCATGCAGAGTACTTGCTAAGCATTTGATGCTAAAAATAGCAAAATACTGTAGATGCAAGCAGATTTCTCACTGAATTTATAAACAACCAAATGAATGCCCCTCAGAAGAACAGACAATCACAAGCTGTAGGGGCAGTTAACATCTAGGCCAGCCTTCTCTCCCTCCTGAAATAAAATGTTCTAGAGCCTGATCTAAGCAGTACCAGTAGCCAGTGACCCTTTGCTTCCAAAATATATGTCAATGGGACATCATAGGACATCAGAGTTGTACCAGCCCTCACCTGTTCTGCATGTAAATGCATGATCTGCATGTCAGCCATCCAAGTAAGAAAGCATCAAAATAAACATTTTAGCCAACTTTATGGTTGGTAGTGGCATCCACCGCTAGAGAACTGTTTTAGTAACAAATAGTTGTAGGATGAATCCCTTTTTTCTGAGACACCTGTTTAGATCCAAAAATATGAGATGAGACTGGATGTCTGGCTGAAGAGAGATCTTACTGACACCATGCATATTAACTCACAGAACAGTAATATTAGGATAGCAAATGCCACTATTAATAGAGAAAAGTTATAAACTTTGTGATTCAATTCTCAGTTTTTAAGTCATATGTAAGTGCATACATATTTGTTGCTTTATCACATCCAGGAAGAGAGAAGAGAATATATTCATAATTTGGAGGTGAAGAGGAATAGATTGAGCAGGAATTTTCTTTTATTCCCTGCTATAAATTTGAAAAGATCACAGGCAAAATTCTGGGGGTGGGGAAAAGGAACAAAGTTTTAACTTTAATTAGAGCCAGGTTACCCATTGCTGTACAGTTTACTGCAATTGTTTTTAACCCAGATAACCCTTGTTAAGGTTTACATCTGGTTTCCTAAGGAGGTCCAGGGAAAGGGGAAATGGTGTAGTCAATCTTAGTGTTCTGAGCACAGATGTAGTAATCAAATTCTTTTTTTTTTTTTTTTAAAAAAAAGGTTTTACTCAAAAAGAAAATGCATTACACTAAATTCCCAAACATCCTATATAAATTGGTAACAGACAAAAACTCATTCACTGTATTTGTATACATATACATATATATATATGCACATATATAAAAAAAAATCACATTCTTTCTCCATCACCTCCCACCTTACTCATTTGGGCAGTAGTTCAAACATATTGAAATCAGCAGTCCTCAACAATGTGATTATCCTGGATTTCAGAGGGGTATTTGCATACTTTTTTATACTGAAAAAGAAGATACAGGCTATTAACAGTATATGTTATATAATACTCTATCCCATTTAAATTTCGAAAGTAAGTCTGCAGAGTGGGTACAGCTATTTCACCACTGTTTTTGTGAAGGGGAAGGTTCAGAAAACAATAAAAATTAAAAGAAACAAACTCCAAATTAATCTATTTCCAAATGTGTATCCAGTACTATGGTTACACAGCAACTTGAATCCCTACTACAATTCACAGATTAGACCAATGACTATGGGAGAACAATACACAAAGTGGTAAATTCTTTCTGTTTCCTATATTCACAAGGTTATCGGAGACAAATATTTTTTTTTTATTTTTTTTTTTTTGGGTGAGGGGCAGAAAACTTGAACACTAGTTTTCAAGATACTTTTTCTTATGTTAGTCTCTTTTTAATAAACATCCTTTACTGTGTAGCCATTGGGTGTGTTCATTTGATATGAACTTGCCAAGTAGCAAATGAGATTCCTTCTATAGAATAAACTTTATATTACTTAATATATAATGATGAAGCATAATTAGTCATTTGTCTGTGATGACTCATGATAATTACTTTATTAAAATTTGATAACAGCATTTTTCCTCCCCTCTGTCTCATCTCATCTTTCTCTGCACTACCCCAGGCCTCAGCAGTCCTTACTGGTCTTCTGGTAATATTCTGTTTTGTACAGTGCCAGAGTGCCAGTAATACAGTCTATCATCTTAGGCCTCTGCTTCCTGGAATCATTAATATTGTGCTTTGGAAATTCTTTGAAACAGAGAGCTCCACAGCTTTACTTACTGTTTCAGCATTCTTCCGTTCTCCCCTGGGGGAAAAAAAAAAAAAAAAAAAAAAAAAAAGTATATATATATATATGTGTATATATGTATATATATGTGTGTGTCTATATATATGTGGATGTATGTATATGTATGTGTATGTATATGTATGTATATATATACACATACTTTAATAACATATATACATGTATGTGTGTATATATATATATATACACACACACACATATATACAGTGCTTTTACAAAAGGAAAATTTTGCAGATAGGAGTCAAATTAGGAGTCAAATGGATTTTCAGCTAGGCTTCAACCTGAAACCTATGGATGTCTTTTACTAGTTGCCAAGCCAACTAATACTAGAGGAACATTCTGCTGCTTGTCCATCCCCTAGAAAACTTCACTAGCTGTCTTCAACAAATTACCATTAAAAGATTTGGATTTGTCAGTCATATCAGGGAATAAAAAAACAAGTGCAACATCCCTGCCTCCATTCCTGATAAAACTAACCCATAAAATATGTAGATCTGCATTACTTTGACAGTAAATCAACAAAATCTCTCACCCTCATCCCAACTCCCCCTCATTTCCTGTAGAAAGATTTTTTAAATATTTATGGTCTTATTTCTACGAGGAGCACAAGGCCATTATGCTTTGCAGCTGACATTGTCTGGCAGTGCAAAGCTAGAAGCATCTGGTTGGCAGTGGAGAAAGAGAACATGTTGATAAATTATTGATTTACATACATCAACACCTTTAAATATCATTCTTTTGAATAAAAAAGGCAAAAAAAAAAAAAAAAAAGAAAAAGAAAAGAAAAAAAGAAAAAAAGGCTTTTGTTATTTCAACTAGAAGTGTTAAAATGATAAACACTGCATCAGCTGCTTTGTGATTTTATGTCCTTACCTCAGACACCAAATATATCTGTGCAATATACTGTCATTTTCTGGAGGGGCACAATATCAACACACACACAAAAAATGCTCTTGTTAGTGATCCAATATTTCAGAATAGGGAGGAGAAAAGGAGAGAGTAGAGTGCAAAAAGGAGAGAAAAAAAATAAACAACTAAAATGGAAATGTTGGTTGATACAGACATATGGATTTTGAGAAGTATTATAAATGTAACCTTAATGAAATGCAGATTAACCATAAGGGGAAAGAAAGATGCAGCTTCTCTTTTTCCATATGAGTGCCACCAGTGACAATAAAAACTGCTCCACTGATAGACTATGCCTTTGTTTGGTCAAACTAATATAGAGCAATACAAGTTCATAAGGCAAAATAAAATTGAGTAAAATTGAGTAAAATTGAGTCCCAACCTTATCCATGAGCCTGAGTTTTCTGTTCTTCATGTTTAAAGAAATCAGTTAAAAATTGTCTTGTTTTATAAAGATATGTATGTACACATATGATAATTATCATCTGCACTATGCCCTATTCATTGAATAGAGAACGTAGTAAATAACCTCCCAGATAAATTGTATGGGATAAGGTATTTGACATAGGATACTCTATGTTCATTACAGGAGTGATGAAATTCAGTGGTGTAGCTACTGACATGAATCTGCTGTAGCTATTGATATGAAACAAGGTTAGAATTCAAATAAATATTATTTGAAGCCACTTCCCTCTACAGGAGTGTTTTACCAAGCATATGTACTACAGTACCCTTTGATACAAGAAAATTCACAAACACAATTGCAAGCAACCTGGAAGATCTAAGTCTTGAGAAAAACATAAAATCTAAGTAAGGTGCTCTTTAAAGAAGAATATAAAAGAGATGAGAGCCTGAGTAACCTTTGCTGAGAAATGAGGAAAAGAGTCCACCAGAGGACATGCTTCTGTGAATGATACAAATGCTGATATTAGTTGACCTACATTTGCCTCAGAGCATGCTTTCTGCTTCTGCTCCTTAAAGTGTGGAGGCAGAGTATCAGACACAAACTAGTGAAAGACCAAATCTTCCAGTCTTCATGAAAGATTTTAAAAATGTCCATGTTTAACCCACTCTCAGCCACAGAGTTCATTACAGTCACCAGGTTATTTTTTTCATGAATGCTTATTCACATTTGGAAAACAGCCTTTGCTGGTCTTTGCTTGATCTTTCACCAGAATGAAATTGTCACTGCTGACTGAGCATGTATGCCTGTGATGCTTCCAGTTCAGTCCTCAAACAACTGCTATTCCTTTAACAAAATAGCTTGTTGCTCTTCAAGCTATGAAGATCTGTTTGCTGGAGCACTTCATTGAGTTTTTATCCTAATTTCTTGTCAAAACGTGACCATGACACATAGCCTTTTTATTGGGCTGTGGGGAGGAAAAGGAGGGGAGAGAATGGGATGGTGGGAATGGTGGGGAAAGGGAAAAGAAAAAGGAAGGGGGTGCAGCACAGGTGAGGTGTAACTCCAAGACTACAAAGGTCAGTCACTTTCAGCTATAGAAAGATCAGTTCAAAGGACAGGATGACAACTTCTTCATATATGCAGAAGAGTTGAGGGGACCCCCTAGAGTAAATCTTCAAATAAATAAAAGATTTTTCCTGCCTTGGACAAAAAGTGAAGAGCTCTTAAGCATGGCAATCAACCAACAGCTGCATTTCTCAAGAAAAATATCACTTAAAATCTTGGCAGGCACACCATCTTCTATATCAGACACTTAAAGATAGTTCATGACCTGTAATACATCTTCTAGAAAAAATGCAAAGATTTCAGTTTCTTATGGGATACAAGTTTATACACTGACAGACATATTTGAAGAATCTGTGTTTTTCCATTTGTCAGAGAGAGTTTTGATATGTTCTTCAAGAGCATTATTAAAGTGAACTACAATTGTGCCAGCCATAAGATATTTCTGTAAAACAAGAAATTATAACATTGGAATTACTATCTGGAAACATCTGAGAAAAACTGGGTCACTAAGGCTGAATTCCCCTGGATTCTGAAATATTTTAAACTGTTTCATTTGTATTGATGTTATCCAAGATCATAATGAGTTTGTGCTTCTGCTTTCTCATTTTCTTTATACTGGATGTCCAAACACAGAAAACAGAAATCCTTCTGTGCCAAAGAGCAGTTCTTCTGTTAAAGAATTTTACATATAATGCTACTCAGAGAAATTACTCTCATCCCCCAGCCATTTATAAGGTCCAGGAAGACTGTCCAATGCTTTGTAAAAGTACAGGAAGGCTCTGTTGTCACCAGGACTGGCCAGGAGTGCAAAGTATAAATCTGCTTACACAATACCTTGCAGAAGTAGGATGTGAGGCAGGCAAGGTGTCTGTGAGACAGAGGCTGAAATGCTGATCTCCTTCAGTGCTATGCAACTCTCATGTTTCCTCCCTGAAATGTATCAGGCTGCTACTGAGAGTCCTTTTCCTTTAGAAACGAGGACTTGTATATTTGGTATTTACTCTTAAAGCAACAAAGTACTTGTCTTTGCTAGCTATTCTTGTACATTTAATATTCTCAGCAGACAAATCCATTGGAAACAGGTTTGCTTGCAAAAGTACAAGATTTAGCTTGTAGCTATAATGTATTTTCATATTGGGATTAATACTATGACTTTAAAAGTAAGTATGAAAACTATTTTATGTGTATATATCCACAGTTGTCCCTTCCAAGGTAAAGAATCTGGCACTTGGTCTTGTTATACTTCATGTGGTAGGTGATTGCCCAGCTTTTTAGATGGTCATTAGGCAAGTAAAGGCCTCTCCACCCTCAACAGACTCAACTACTCCTCCTAATGTAGTATAATTTGCAAAATTGTACAAAAGACCTTCTAGTCCTGCATCTTAGAATCACAGAATCATAGAATCATTAAGGTTGGAAAAGACCTCCAAGATGATCTGGCCCAACCCTACTACCAATGTCACCCACTAAACCATGTCCCCAAGCACCCAGTCCAACATCTTCTTAAACATCCCCAGGGATGGTGACCACTTCGCTGGACAACCCATTCTAATGCTTCACTATTCTCTGGGAAGAAACTTCTCCTATATTCAAACCTAAACCTCCCCTGGTGCAAATTGAGGCTATTCCCTCCAGTCCTATCAGCAGTTACATGTGGGAAGAGGCTGACCCCCCAGCTCCCCACAACTTCCTTTCAGGTAGTTGTACAGAGCAATAAGGTCTCCCCTGAGCCTCCTCTTCTCCAGACTAAACAACCCCAGTTCCCTTAGCTGCTCCTAATAGGACTTGCATTCCAGGCCCTTCACCAGCTTCATAGTCCTGCTCTGGAGACACTCCATGGCCTCCATGTGTTTCTTGTACTTGTTCTCCGTATATCCTGAGATGAATCCCATCAGGCCCAATAGATATATATACATCCAGTTGGAGAAGCAAATCCAACACAACCCTGAGGTTGTTTGGGAATTTATCATTTCCACAGTCTCAATCCTCCAACTCAGGGTATGCTGGGTCCTATGGCCCAGCAGGGGTGTTGAAGAAAGAGGTGAAGAAAACATTAAATGTATTTGCTTTGTCTATGTCCCTGTTTGTGAGATGACCATCCTCATCAAGTAATAGACCATGTTTTCTCTGGTCCTCTTTTGGTTAACATTTTTTTTTTTTTTAAATACTTTGTTATTGTCTCACATAATACTGGCCATCTTCAATTCTAATTGAGCTTTGGCTGCAAGAGATTTCTCCCTACAAAGGCAAACATGTATTTTTAACTATAAAGATGTTATAAACCATGAGAATAGTGTTTATTTTCAATCTAAACAACCACTTAAGGTGGTAGGCTTTTCATAAGGATACCTAGGCAAGAATTTAAGAGTCAGAATATACATGAAATTTTGCCTGAACATTTTTCAAACACAAGTCGGTTAGGGATAGAGTCAGGTTCAAATTCCATGCATTTAAAAATACTCAGCTTAGTCTTCTATTGTTCATCCACCAGTCCTCCTATGTTCCATAGGACCACATAGACTTTTAGTAAAAAAAAATAACAGTAATAATAATAATAATAATAATAATAATAATAATAATAATAAAGTTTTGAGCCTATATTCTGTTAAACTAATTGGACACTCCTTAGACCTTACACTTGTCCTGGTTACAGCTGAGATAGGGTTAATTTTCTTCCTGGTGGCTGGTATGGATTTAGTGGAAAAATAATGCTGATAACACACTGATATTTTATTTGTTGTCAAACAGTGCTTACACTAAGTCAAGGATTTTTCAGCTTCTCATACTGCCCTCCCAGTTAGGAAGCTTGGGGTGCACAAGTAGTTGAGAAGGGACAGACCAGGACAGCCGAATCAAAGTGGCCAAAGTGATATTCCATACCATATGGCTTCGCGCTGGACAACACAACTGGGATG
Organism: Netta rufina; assembly: GCF_964035555.1. Lineage (NCBI taxonomy): Eukaryota > Metazoa > Chordata > Aves > Anseriformes > Anatidae > Netta > Netta rufina. The sequence goes on from NC_140126.1 coordinate 13,535,102, forward strand.
AGGGGCTGCTGCTATTCAGGAACTGGCTGGGAATCAGTTGGTGGGTGGCAAGCAATTGCACTGTGCATCAGTTGTTTTGTATATTCTTTTTCATTGTGTGTGTATATATATAATAATAATTATTAATAATAATAATTTCCCTTCCCTTTTCAAGCTATTAAACTGTCTTTATCTCAACCCATGAGTTTACCTTTTTCCAGTTCTGTCCAACCCATGAGTTTACTTTTTTTCAGGTCTGCCCCCTAACCCAAAAAGAAGAAGTGAGTGAATGGCTCTGTGGTTAACTGACTGCCAAGTTAAACCACAACACACTGATGACTCTTAGTGATCTCTGCACAGACTTTTCATTTGTCTCAAAATTTTGTGGATCAAAATTCATGCTAAATCTAATTTTATGAATAACTTTTTGTTCATTTGGTTTAAAGGAGTTCATTGTCCATTCTGTAGCACTGAAGCAGCATTTTGAGAGGGGAGTAGAGTAGGTAAAGAAACACCTGGAATAAGTGAACTGTTATACATAGATCCTTCTCTAAAAATTGGAAGAAATGAAATTCTGATTTTCATAGGTGAGGTCCTGAAGGTTAGAGACAGAGGGTTTATCTAGAGACAAGAGATAGTGGTGCAAGGCTATAGATGTGGCAGCTATCACTATTTTTAATTTTCAAGGGTCCTGGGAAAGACAGGTCTTTCAACAACATTCTACAACACCTTTTTTAAAATTGGTGATAATTTGTCTCTACCTACACAGAAACTTGATTAGAATCATTGTATCATTTGGTTTGGAAAAGACCTCTAAGATCATCAAATCCAAATTTTAACCTAGTACTGCCAAGTCTATCACTAAATTATACCCCTGAACACCAAATCTACATGTCTTTTGAATATCTCCAGGCATAGTGATTCATCTACTTCCCTGGGCAGCCCATCCCAATGCCCAAAAGCCCTTTCAGTAAACATTTTTTTTCCTAGCATCCAACCTAAACCTCCACTTGCACAACTTGAGTCTATTTCCTCATCCTATTGCTATTTGCTTGTGAGAAGTGACACCTCCCACACCCCAGCCTCCTTGGAGGTAGCCATAGAGAGCAATAATTCAGTGTTTATTCCCTGAGTCTCCTTTTCTCTAGGCTAAACAACCCCAGCACCCTCAGCCACTCCTCTAGGCTTGTTTTCTAGACCTTTCGTCAGCTTTGTTGCCCTTCTTTGGACACACTCCAGCACCTTAATGTCCTTCTTATAGTGAGGGGCCCAAAAATGAATACAGTATTTTAGGACAAAATATGTAGCCTCATCAATGCCAAATACAGAGGGACAATCGCTATTCCTGATGATTACACTATTTCTCATACAAGCCAGGATGCTGTTAGCCTTTTTGGCCAACTGAGCACTCTGTTGGTTCAGAATCTGCTGCCTATTGACCAGTACCCCAAGGTTCCTTTCGACCTGCAGCTTTCCAGCCACTCTTTAGAACCTGCTGGTCAAACTGAGGTGCAAGAAGAAAATGCACAAGAAGTGGAGGTAGGGACTTGTGGCCTGGAGAGAGTATATGGATGTTGTTCAGATGTGCTGGGATGGGATCAAGAAAGCTGAGGCACAGATAGAATTGAGCTTGGCAAGGGATAGAAAAAAGTAACAAGAAGGGATTCTATAGGTACATTGCTCAGAAAAGAAAGACCAAGGAGAGTGCACCCCCTTTGATAAATGAGACGAGAGAAATGGTAATGACAGACATGGTTACTCAGCAACTCCTTTCCCTCCGACTTCAATGCTAGTCTGGCTTCACAGGTCTCTTTTTTCCCTGAACCATAGATGGAAGATTGGGGGAGCAAAGTCCCTCCCACTGTAAGCAAAGAGCACGTTCAAGACCACCTGATGAAACAAAACAAGTACAAGTCCATGGGGCCTGATGACATGCAGTAGTTGACAAGACTCTCCCCATCATTTTTGAAAAGTCCTGGCCATCAGGCAAGGTCCCTGGTAACTGGAAAAAGGGAAACATCACTCCCATTTTTAAAAAGGGTAGAAAGGAGGACCTGAGGAACAACAGGCTGGTGAGATTCACCTCTTTGCCTGGAAAGATCATGGAAAAGATCCTCCTGGAAGCAATGTCAAGGCCCATGCAAGACCAAGAGGTGATCTGAGACAGACAGTATGGCTTCACCAAGGGTAAATCATACCTGACCAATCTGGTGGCCTTCTACAATGGAGCGACTGCACCAGTTGGCAAGGGAAGACCAACCAATGTCATCTACCTGGAATTCTGCACGACTTTTGACATGTTTCCACGTGACATCCTGGTCTCCAAATTGGAGAGATATGGAGCAAAGGTGGACCTTTCTAAGGAGTTGACTTAAAGGTTGTACCCAGAGAGTGGTGGTCAGTGTCTCTGTGTCTAGGTGGAGTCTGGTGACGAGTGGTGTTCCTCAGGGGTCTGTCTTGGGACTTGTACTGTTTAATATCTTTATCAACAACATAGACAATGGGATTGAGTGCACCTTCAGCAAGGTTGCAGATGACACCAAGCTGAGTGGTGCAGTTGATACAATAAAAGGAAAAGATACCATTCAAAGGGACCCAGACAAGCTTGAGAAGTGGGCCCATGTGAACCTAACGAGGTTCAGCAAGTCCAAGTGCAAAGTACTGCACCTGGGTCAGAGCAATCTCAGACTGGGAGAAGAACCCACTGAGAGCAGCCCTGCAGAGAAGAACTTGGTTTTGGTGGATGAAAAGCTTTACATGTACCAGCAGTGCCTGCCTGCAGCCCAGAAGGACAGCTGCATCCTGAGCTCCATCAACAGAGGCACGGCCAGCAGGCTGAGGGACGTGACCGTCCCCCTCTTCTCTGCTCTTCTGAGTCCCCACCTGGAGTGCCTGGAGTGCTGCATCCAGGTTTGGGGCCCCCAGCATGAAAAGGAACTGGGGCTGTACCAGGAGGTCCAGAGAATCAAGGGGCTGGAACACCTGTCCTTTGAAGACAGGCTGAGAGAGCTGGGGATGTTCAGGTGGAGAAGAGAAGGCTCCAGAGTGACCTCACTGCGGCTTTTCAATACTTAAAAGGGACTTATAAAAAAAAGATGGAGAACAACTCTTTGCTCGGTCAGATAATGATAAGACAAGGGGGAATGGTTTTAAAGTGAAAGAGGGAAGATTTAGGTTAGAGGTTAGGAGGAAATTCTTCACTGTAAGGGTAGCGAGGCACTGAAATTGGTTGCCCAGAGATGTTCAAGACCAGGATAGATGAGGCCCTGAGTAACCTGATCTCTTGGGTAGCGTCTCTGTCTATAGCAGGCGGGTTGGAACTAGATGGTCCTTAAGGTCCATTCAAATGCAATCCATTCTGTGATTCTGTGATTCTATGATTTGATGATTTGATGAATATTTGATTCTATGATGATTCTATGGTGTCTCTATGATGATTCTTCAATTCTCTTCTCCCAACCTCTAGCCTTGCATGGGTTTGCTGACCTTCCAAGTGCACGACCTCTCGCTTAGCCTTGCTAAATTCATTCAGCTGGCCTTGCGTCTTGATCCAGCCTATCCAGATCCCTCTATAGACCCTTCCTACCCTCAAGCAGATCAATACTCCTACACAGCTTGGTGTCATCTACAAACTTACTGAGGGTGCATTCAATCCCTTTGTCCATATCTTTGATAAAGATCTTGACGAGAACTGGCCCCAGTACTGAACCCTGGGGGACACCACTTGTGACTAGCCTCAAACTGGATTTAATTCCATTCACCACAACTTTTTGGATCCAACCATGCAGCCAATTTTTTACACAGTGAATTGTACACACATCCAAGCCATAAACTGTCAGTTTCTCCCAAAGAATGTTGTGGGAAACAGTGTCAAAAGCTTTACCAAAGTCTAGGTAGACAACAACCACAGCCTTTCCCTCATCTACTAGGTGCATCACATTGTCACAGAAGGAGATCAGGTTAGTCAAGCGGGACCTGTCTTCTGTAAACCTATGCTGACTAGGCCTGAAATTCTGGTTGATCTCTACGTGCTATGTGATTGTGCTCAAGATAACCTGCTCCATGAGCTTCCCCAGTACCAAGGTCAGATCGACACACCTGTACTTCCATGAGTCCTCCTTCCAGCCTTTCTTATAGATGGGTGTCACATTTGCTAATTGCCAATCAAATGGGACCTCCCCTGATAAGCTGGACTGCTGATAAATGATGGAAAATATTGTGGTGTGCACTTTTGTCAGCTCCTTCATTACCTTTGGGTGAATCCCACCCATCTGGCCCTACGGACTTCTGTACACGTAAGTGGTGTAGCAGGTGATTAATCATTTTCTCTTGGATTATGAGGGATTATGTGCACCCCTTCCTTGTCTACCAGCTAAGGGGGCTGGGTACCCAGAGAACAAATGGTCTTTCTACTGAAGACTGAGGCAAAGAAGTTATTAGGTACCTGAGCCTTTTCCTCATCTCTTGTCACAATGTTTCCCTCCACATAGTGTGGAGGGAAATCTCCATAAAGGATGGAGATTCTTCTTAGTCCTCCTTTTCTTGTATAAACATTTATAAACTTTTTTGTTTTTGTTTTTTAATTATCCTTGATGGCAGTGGACAGCTTGAGCTTAAGGTGGGCTATGGCCCTTCTAATATTCTCCCTGCATAGATAGCATCATGACATCTCTGTAGTGCTTCTGAGTATTCTCCTTCCAAAGGTCATAAGCTATCTTCATGAGCTCTGGCTAAAGCTCTCTGTACAGCCAGACTGATCTTCTTCCCCAATGGCTCATCCTTCTGCACATGGAGATGACCTGCTCCTGTGCATTTAAGACTTCATTCCTGAAGAGTGTCCGTTCTTCCTGGACTCCTTTGCCCTTAAGGACTAACTCCCAAGGGACTCCACCAATCAGTCTCCTACATAGGCTAAAAGTCTGCCCTCTGGAAGTCCAAGGTGGCAGTTCTACTAACCCACCTTCTTACTTTACAAATAATTTACAATTCTAATAATTTGTTATTTTTAAGCACAGTATGGTTTCCAACATTTGCATCATCCACAAGTCCTATTCTGTTCACAAGCAAAAGGTGTCGTGGGGCACCTCCCCTAGCTGACTTGCTCACCATCTGTGTAAGGAATTTATCTCCCACACACTTCAGAAACCTCCTAGATGTTTCTTCTTTGTTGCATTATATTTCCAGCAGACATTTGGTATATTGAAGTACCCCATGAAAACAAGGCACAGTGATTGTGGGACTTCTAGATACTTAAAGAATATTTCATCTGCCTCTTCATCCTGGTTGGGTGGTATCTAAGATTCCTACAGCTATATCTGCCTCATTGGCCTTCCCTCTTTTTCTTACCCATAAACACTCAACATTGCTATTGCCATTACTAACCTCTAGATAATCAAACCACTCCCTAATGTATAGGGCTACCCCATCAATTCTCCGTCTTATCTTATCCCTTCTGAAGAGTTTATAGCTATGCATTGCAGCACTCCAGTCATGTCAGTCATGTGATATTTCTTGACAATACATAAACAACTAGGATAATAAAGCACATTTAAATACAAAGTTCTTTCTATATTTAGATGTTTTGAAGAAGATAATCCTGGAAGTCTTGAAGAAATCAGTAGCAATAAGACTTAAATGTGTTCATGTGGAGAACTTGTTACATACCTTTAAGATAATTTAATTAGCTTATACATTAGTTTGTTATGAATTTAAACAGTAAAAATGAATAAATTTATGTGTTCTATAGTTACCTGTGAGTATCTTCAATGTTTAGTAGTTTCACTGGCACTCTTTGGTGTTGCAGTGTCACCACAGAACAAAACATGTTTTTTTCATCAAAGCTCTCACTCTGTAATCTCTCTCACTGTAATACTGAATCTGTCCTGTTGTCAGGGAGAAATCCTAAAACGTATTGAAATCAGTCTTAAAACCTCTCTAAGTCCACTGTGATCAGGATGTGATTAGTCAGATTTTTTTTTTTGTTTGCCACTTTAGAGACCTTTTCTTTAGTTCTGTTTACACTTTTTCAACCTAACGATTTCTCTCAAAATAGAGATAGAACATCTATGAATGCTTGAGGGAGAGCTTCGCAGCCCTGGGATAGACTAATTTCCTTCACAAATAGTTTTAAGCAAAGAGACCATTTCTGTTTGCATTCAGCATTTTAACTGATCTCTAAATACCTCACAGAGATCAACATCAAATACAAGCCTGAGATTATTTTGTTTTCTGTTCCTGGGCCTGCTGTAGTGAGGCATTTCCTCTTATCCCTCCTCGGTGGGTTTTCCCAAACAATAAATCAATAAACTTCCCTACATGTTTGTCACATACAGTATTTATTTATCCAAAAATTTGCTCAGCAGTAAAGGCTGAATATACATCTCAGTTCTAAGAAAGCCTCAAGAGTCAGTAGGCCATACAGTTGTAACTGTACACTTGTACATTGTATAACCTAGTATATCTGACTACAACACAAATAAAATAACACAGGAAACTCATATTGTAACTGAAGACTATTTTCAACTTCCAGCCAGTTTTTAACCTAGCAAAGAGTGTACCTGTCCAAGCCATGGGCTCCCAGGTTCTCCAGGAGAATACTATGGGAGTCCATGTCGAAGGCCTTGCTGAAGTCTAGGAAGACTACAACAGGTTTTCCCTCATCCACTGGGCAGGTCAACTGGTCACAGGAGATGAGAATTGTCAGGCAGGAGTTGCCTTTCATGAACCCATGCTGACTGGGCCTGATCTCTTGGCTGTCCCGTATATGGTGCATGATTGCATTCACAGTGACCTGCTACATCACCTTTCCTGATACAGAGGTCAGGCTGACAGGCCTGGAGTTCCCTGGGTCCTCCTTACAACTCTTCTTATAGATGGGCATCACATTAGCAAGTTTCCAGTCATCTGGGACCTCCACAGATGACCACGACCACTGACAGATGATGGAAAGTGGCCCAGCAATCACATCCACCAACTTCCTCAGCACTCTTGTGTGGATCCCATCTGGCCTCATGGACTTGTGACAGCCCAGGTGGAGCAGCAGATCTCTAACTCTTTCCACCTGAACTTGGGGGGAGCAGTGGGGAGGGGGGGCAGTTCTTCTGCTTCCTGTTCCAGACTTCCAGGTTGGGAGGCTGAGTACTCCAAGGGTAAGTGGTCTGGCTAGTAAAGACAGGTGTAAAAAAGGCATTGAGAATCTCACCCTTTTCCTTATCCTCAGTAGTCATGTTCCCATATGTGTTCAGTAAAGGATGAAGGTTCTCCTTGGTCCTCTTCTTGCCATTAAAATATTTATGAAAACATATTTTGTTATCCTTAATCATAATGGCCAGGTTTAGCTCATACTGGGCTTTGGCCACCCTTATTTTTTCTCTGAATACACTGGCAACTTGTTTGTACAGTCCCCAAGTTACCTGCCCCTCCTTCCACTGGTCATAAACTCTTTTTCTTCCAGACACGAGCAAAAGTTTCCTGTTCAGCCATGCCAGTCTTCTTCCCTGCCAGGCCATCTTATGGAACACAGTGGCAGCCTGCTCCTTTGCCTTTAATACTTCCTTCCTGAGGAGCTCCAGCCTTTCTGGACCCCTTTGCCCTTCAGGACTGAATCCCAAGGGATCCTCCCTACCAGTGTCCTGAACAGTTCAAAATCTGCCTTCAGGAAGTCCAAGGGGGGTTTTATTGACCCCCCTCCTGACTTCTCCAAGAACAGAGTATTCTACCATGTCATGGTCACTCTACTCAAGACAGTTACTGACCACCACATCTCCCACCAGTCTGTCTCTGTTCATGAATAGCAGGTATAGTGGGGCACAGCCTCTGGCTGGCTCACTGATATACTGAGTCAGGAAGCTGTCTTCCATGCACTCCAGGAACTTCCTAGACTGCTTCCTTGGGGCTATACTGTATTTCCAGCATATATCCTGGAAATTAAAGTCCCCCATGAGAACAAGCACTGGCATTTGAATGACTTCTGCCAGCTGCCTAAAGAACGCCTCATCTGTCTCTTCATCCTGGTTTGGTGGTCTATAATGGACCCCTGACCCTCACTCACAGGGACTCTAACTTATCATTCCCAACACTGAGCTCAACAACATCAAAACACTCTCTAATATAGAGAGCCACAGCACCACATCTCCTTAGTTGCCTGTCCCTTCTAAAGAGCTTGTAACCATCCATTGCAGCACTCCAGTTGTTGGAGTGGTCCCACCACATTTAAGTGATGGTAACTTGATGTATATTCTCTTATAAAAATAGATTGTATAATAAATCCTTGGAAGATCTCTGATTTTCTCTGTCACAGCGAAGGAAAAATGTTATTCACATGGCTGTAGATATTCTCTGTGCAATTTCTGCATTGTCTCTAGGCTTAATCCTTCCATGAAAAATAAATATCTGTAAAATGCAAAAGCAGAGACTAATTAGAATGTCAGGTCTTCCTGTCTCTCTGATAGGAATTCTGTTTGAACATTTTGGGATTTATAAGATGTATGCAATTTTCTTTCTTAGAATTTATTTTAAATTAATTTTATAGCTAAATACATGAGATTTGTTGGTGTTATTTCCTCTACTCTAATGACAACAATAATTTCCATGAAGGACAGTGCACATTAATAAATTTGGGGGTATTTACATTTAATGGCAATTTTACTAAAGGTTTAAGAGGGGGCTACAATCTAACTTTTCATATTACTGCCATGGTAAATTATCTTTTAAAAACTACAACGTAGGAACTGCCTACTGCCTGTTTAATTGGGTTAAGAGAAAAAAAGTATTTACGGGTTTCAATTTATAAATATTCACATGCCAAAGCTGATATGACAAAAATAATGCAAGTTCCACAGACAGCAAATAGTTCTTTCTAAATGACAGAACTCACCAAGACTTTGAAATTATTTTTCCCCCAAAATATTGCAGATGATGCATCATAGCTGAGTATTTTCCCCAGTTACAGTATTGTGAAGCTACTGAAGTTACACTCACTAGAAATTTCACTGTGAAGCATTAATAGCTGAGTGTAAAACTGAGATTTTGGAAGAGATTTATCTCCTACTGTGTGAGAAGGTTTTGCAAATGGTCACTAAAAGGTTTCTTCATTTTTGTCAAACACCACAATCATTTCCATTATGAGTGCCACGTTAAAATAATGTTAAAATTACAAGCAAAATTTGGTAATTGACTGGCAACTGGCTGAGTTAAATTAAGATGAACAGTTTTATTCTATGCTGTTAGCACATGGTGAGCTTCTTTTCTCTAACTTTCCTTCAGGACTATGAGCATGTACACTTTTCACATATTCAGCAGAAAGTTAATATGGTTACAGAAACAGGCATAGCCTATTCTGCAAATTTGAAGGTAAATTTAACAAATGAGATTCCATTTGTGCATTAACCAAATGCAAACAGTTCTAGTTTCCTCTCTGCAATGCAGATCCAGTGGAGACCAAAAAGTAACTATTTTTTTCTGAAACAGAGTATTCAGAAAGGTAGAGCAGCTTCTATGACTAAAACAGGGATGAGATTCTGTGTACTTAGTTTGGTGCCTAGGCAGACTGAAACGCACAGGTGGAATACACAATAAAATAGTCCATATACCTCATTTTCCAGAAGGAATCTAGAACAAGTGACATAAAAATCCAGTAGGAGCACAATTCACCTAACAACTCTACTTTCTTTGAAGAAGACAAAAAAGGATTCTGAAAAAGCAATGATTCACAATTGACTCTCAGATGTACATTCCCTCATTCCCTGGATCAATTTCCTTTAACCACATCACAACACTTTTTTTTCTTTAAAAAAAAAAAAAAAGCTTTCAATGTATGTATTAGATGTATTAGAGATCCCTAAGGTGGCATTTAATCTTCATGAATTTTGGTAAGGGGTGTTTTACCTGTTCATTGGGATGAGAAATGTGCTGAATAGGGCCTTTCTGTTAAATGTGGTTACAACAGATGTTTAAATACAAGGCTGACAGAGCACAGTGAGAGCTACCTTCCCATGTAATACTGTTTCCTTTTACGTTTATTACAGTGCAAGTTCTGCTTTGTTCCACTGGAAAATAATGATAATAATAAAATAATCCATAGGACTCAACATATCCACAGAGATTCAGTAGCTTAAATGAGAAGAATCTGGCAAAAAGAGCAATCATTGCATATTCTTTTACTTATGGCCTGATCATACTTGCTGAGAAACAGTAAAGACTACCTGAAGAACAGAGACAATGAAAAGAGAAAAAAAAGACGTTACAAGTAGTTCCAGCTGTTGACAGTTAGTATAACAGATTGCAGGGAATGTCAAAATGCATGCAACAGGAAAATATTTCCTGCAGGCACTCTGTCAAGAAAGAAAAAATGTAGACAATAAGACAAAGTGAAAAATTAAACCACAAGAGTGTTAAATTAGGTAAGCTTAAACACATCTACATTTCATCCTCCAGGAAGGAAAAGACATTAAGGCATAACATGCATTGATCAAAAATATTGCATGCAATGTCTTACTTCAAAAAACTGAAATTTGGATTTATGCAAAAGTGTTAGCAAGAATCTGGTCCTGTACACTGAAATCCCATTTATGTTACAGGTCAAAGTCTTAGGATTTATTTGATATTCATCAGGTGAACTAGAGTGAATTTCTTAAGAGAAGAGGCCAAGCCAGACCTTTTTCTTATTTGTATCTGTACGATAAAATGAAGCTCACTTATCTCTGTCTGTTTCAAAGAGTGTACTGAAAAAGCAGTCTATCACAGCCAGCATGAGGGTAGCAGTAGTTCAGAGCTGCACTGCAAGTCTTTGCTCCTCTGAAGTATATCACAGTAATTCCAGCAAGTGTTGCAGCAGTAGTGCAGCCCAAGGGACATCAATGAGGGCCAACCTCTTCCTTCCCAGAGTTCTGTTTTAACTCCTCCTTAATGGCTGAGTAGCAGTCAGTGTGACTTGAACATTCTCCTGATTGTCTATCCAGCTCTGTCATTACCCCTTGCTTTACAGAATCACAGAATCACAGAATTTCTAGGTTGGAAGAGACCTCAAGGTCATCGAGTCCAACCTCTGACCTAACGCTAGCAGTCCCCACTAAACCATATCCCTAAGCTCTACATCTAAACGTCTTTTGAAGACTTCCAGGGATGGTGACTCCACCACTTCCCTGGGCAGCCTGTTCCAGTGCCTCACAACCCTTTCAGTGAAGAAGTTCTTCCTAACATCTAACCTAAAACTCCCCTGGCTCAACTTAAGCCCATTTCCCCTCATCCTGTCACCAGGCACGTGGGAGAACAGGCCAACCCCCACCTCGCTACAGCCTCCCTTGAGGTACCTGTAGAGAGCGATAAGGTCGCCCCTGAGCCTCCTCTTCTCCAGGCTGAACAAGCCCAGCTCCCTCAGCCACTCCTCGTAGGACTTGTTCTCCAGGCCCCTCACCAGCTTCGTCGCCTTTCTCTGAACCCGCTCGAGCACCTCGATGTCCTTCTTGTAGCGAGGCGCCCAAAACTGAACACAGTACTCGAGGTGCGGCCTCACCAGAGCTGAGTACAGGGGGATGATCACCTCCCTAGCCCTGCTGGTCACACTGTTCCTGATACAAGCCAGGATGCCGTTGGCCTCCTTGGCCACCTGAGCACACTGCTGGCTCATATTCAGCCGACTATCCACCATCACTCCCAGGTCCTCCTCTGCCTGGCAGCTCTCCAGCCATTCCTCTCCCAGCCTGTAGCTCTGCTTGGGGTTATTGCGCCCCAGGTGCAGGACCCAGCACTTGGCCTTGTTGAACTTCATGCAGTTGGCCTCAGCCCATCGGTGCAGCCTATCCAGATCCTCCTGCAGAGCTTTCCTACCCTCAAGCAGATCGACACACGCACCTAACTTGGTGTCATCTGCAAACTTACTGAGGGTGCTCTCAATGCCCTCGTCCAGATCATCGATGAAGGATGAAGGATGATAGGAAGACCGACCCCAGCACCGAGCCCTGGGGGACGCCACTAGTGACTGGCCTCCAACTGGACTTGACTCCATTCACCACGACTCTTTGGGCCCGACTATCCAGCCAGTTTCTAACCCAACGAAGCGTGCGCCAGTCCAAGCCAAGAGCAGTCAGTTTCTTGAGGAGAATTCTTTAGGGGCAGAATATATATGCTCCTACTTCATGAATATCCATGTAGACATTGAAGTATGCACTTCAGCTGAGTAGAGAGATCACAAACAAACTGCAGCCAACGGGCAGGAAAGGGGTAAGTTTTTGACCATCAGCAGGGAAACTGTTGTACGAAACCGACATATTTCTTCTGGAGTTCAAGCTTTTGAGTCTTCACTCTGTGAAACAATTCGGTGGAGTAGCAATCAATGTCAAACTCCTAAGTCTTGTACCTGCTTGAATTAGTTACCAAAACTCCTGATTGTAATGGAAAACCACTATGTCCTTTGCTTAGGAGCCATGAAGTAGAAAACATCCAATATAAGGCTTATGCACAAATCAACGAGTTTGAGGACAGTTTGAGATCAGTGATCAGATGAGGTTGAAACTATAGATCACTTTTCCTCTACTGCTTAGTGGATACAGTACTGGGGTTCACCAGGAAAAATAAAAGTTTACAAACACGTTTCTGTGAGTGAGGGAAGTTCAATAGAACACATTTTTACAGCACCATTCTCAGTCTTTGTAGTCTGTGGTTTTATTCCAGCCCAAGATTTCATACAGTAACTTCAATAAATTTATTTTGATACTAGATAATATTAAATAGTGTTAAAATAAATAAAATATGATTTTATGAATGACTTTCCCTGAACGCAAAGCTTATTCCTAATAACATTAATCAGTTTGCCCTTAGGTCTTTATTGAATTTGAGTGTAAATACAGAACTTAGAAGTTTAACTTTTTGTTGTTGTTGTCTCTATTCCAACAAAAGAAAAATAATTAATTTGGAATACTAATGACAGGGCAATGATTTCCTAAATTGTTTTTCACTTTATGTTAATTGCAAAGATGTGAATACGAATAAAGCAAACTTTTAAAGGGAACAATTTAGACTTTATTGCCATTATTTCTCTAAAACTGAATTATTTAACTTTTACTTAAGTTAAAGTAATGCTTAATGTATTGATCTAATTGATATATTAAAGCTGAGGATTACATTAAGACCACTTTCATGGCTATTATACAAACTCAACCTATGTTATTTTTTGCTATTACAGACAATTATTTACTGAAAAGTTATTGTCTAATGCAAATTATTTCTTTGTAAAAGTGGTATGATAAGGTCAATTTTGTAATTTTAGAATAATTAAAACATGAGATTCTTCACTCCTCTAGCTTAAATTAAAATAATGTCTTCCACAAGTAAAGTATGGCTTACTTTTTCTGTGTGTAGATGAAGTGATAATGTTATATGGAAGGCCCCATAGAGAAAGTACTTTAAAAATTAATGATACAATTAAAACTATTGCAAATTTAGCCCTTGGCACAAAGGTTTTTGGTTAAAAGCCTTAAGCCATACTATTTTATGAAAAGTAATTAGTTCATTAAAACCAGTCTGCTTAAAAATGAAATAATGTTGCATATTAAGAAGAACTAGAAATGAGCAGATAAGGTGTGCAAGATATAACAAGTGTTTTTCACTGGTAAAGAGTTTTCAGCTATCTTAAAAAGAGTTGTAAAAGTACATGAAACCACAAATATTTTTAGGATAATACAGATGACTACAGGAAAAGACCTCCTTATATAGCCAACTTACAAACTTAATTTCCATTGTTATATTTGAATGTGCTATTTCTTCATCTTATTTAAGATTAACCCCCTGATGAGACTATTCTAACAACAAAGTCAAAGTTAATTAGTCTTAACTAACAGCCAAGTTGTAAACTACTAGAGGTCAACCCCACCCTCAGGAAAATGAGCATTAGTGAGACATTTTAAAGCACTGTCTGTTTTTATAAGCAGTGCAGGGAAAGGCTAAGCCAATAAAACATGATCATTCCATTCTATATTTTAATATTCGCTTCTAAAGGACAGAATACTCCCATGCACTTTAATGACAAAATCTTGCACCAAACTAATAACAATATGCGAGTAAAGAAAACTACTGTCACTTTGCTTTGATTTGGTCACTGAATGCAACCAGTAAACAACAGCAAAACCTGTTTAAACAGTGTTGAGAAGTTCCCACATGGCTTGGAAAACAAAGAGACCCCCACAGACTAGTGTGCAGCATCCTCTTTTTTCCCTGAAAATAAATACTTTTTCTTTTTTTTTTTTTTTTTTTTTTGAGGGGTAAGATAGGGAGAGAGAAGTGAATCTTTGGTTTTTATTTGGAAATGTTAGGCGTGAGCAGCTGTTGTTAATTATGACTTCATTTTCTCCTCCAGACTTCTTTGGTTGCATGCCATAACTGCATGGGGCATGGGGGTTTATGGCTTGAAACTAGCCTTGTCATTCAGTGAAGTCTAACAGAGCAAAGGGGACTTGATAAATGATAAAAATGTTATTTGGAAAACTCCTTAGATGAGATTAGTTCCCAGTTGTTTGTTTTTAGAATCCCAATAGTCTTGAACAATTAAAAGGTAAATAAGTGAGGCTACACAATCCATGAACCATGTAGAAAATATTTAACAGTTATTGAACTACTCTTGAAAGTAACTCTTCTGCCCTTTATTTTCATGGTCTGTTTATATGCTCTGCTTAAAATGTTAAATAAATTGTGTTAATCGCATAATTAAACTCTGATTTAACTTGTATTCCTCACATACTGAACATCACACAAATGTTTAAGTACCTTGATGAACTGGGGTCTTTAGGGTGTGACTCTAAAATGTACTGTGCAGTCTGGCCCTGAGCCAGCAAAGCTAACATGAAAAGCTTTAAGTCTCTGGAGGATAAATAACATACTCTTCAGCAAACTATGGGATTCTCCCCATTCTGCTACCCTTTTCATTTACTGCATTATTGGAAGAGAATTCAACATTTTGCTGAGCTGAATCTTGAAAACAATTAAAAATCTCATGGTAGTTTCTGTATAAAGTTAAACGTGGTTCAAACAAGCAGAGGTGGTCCAGATAATGTAATATGGTTAAAATTCCTTTTTTTGGGGGGTGGGGGTGGTGTAGGGTGAGGAGTGGGGGCAGTGGGGACAGGGATTAAGAGGGTGATGATTTGTTTTATGGCTATTCTCACTACATATTTTACATTGCTGTCTTTCGGAATAAAGTAAGACTAAGTACAATAAAAGCTTCTTAACATTCAACATATTTGTTCAATTTCCATGAGTCCTACTGTTCTGTTTAATCTTCCTATTGTATTTTTCCTTTTCTAGAGAAAATGATTACCCTTTAAATGGAAATATTGAAATTAAGAACAGTGAGATGTTTTGACCCTCTGTTTATTGAAGAATGATGCTGCACATACTATGGTAAGGAAATGCATTAGGAAAATCCTTCTAATTTGCTGCTGCAAAGTGCAGCAGCAACAGGACACTTTTAGCTGGTGTTCAAATTGTGAGAATGATGGGACTCAAACTGTCCTCCATGTGAAATTTATCCTTCATCCAATCAGCAGAAACAACTAATGCACTGGAAGGTGTATTATATCCCATCTACTTCCCAATAAAGTCAGTGGTGTCCAATCAGACACCTATTGTTAGTAGAGAATCTGAAATTGATACAATCACCACATTGATCTGCAGTTGTGTCTGTCATTTGCTTGCTGCTACCTCCTCCTTCCTTTCCATCATGCAGCCATTTTGGAGCAGGAGCCCCCGACACTGAGTTTCAGAACACTCTAATGATGAGATTTGTTAGCGAGATCAGGCTAAATAAAGCCAGTTTACTCAGCACAACTCCAAACAGGGGCTAGTGTAATGCCATGTGGAAGGGTAGAGGGTACAATGCTGTGTGGCTCCCAGAGATACCCAAGGAAACACATACCCACCCTAAGCCAACACATACCCACTCTAAGCCCTGCTATGATATCCGGCCTGGAAGCACGGAAGACCAGCTTGATTGTTTCATTTAACACTCAATTGTCTCCGAAATCTGCTGGAGAATCTCCTATTGATGGACTGTTAGTAAGTTGTCTGGCCTGGGAGAGAAAGAAAGGAAAAAAAAATGGAGAGAGAATTTGAAATATCATCTTCTTTGTGCTCTTGCACTTGTGAGGACAGATGTGTATGGGACAGGATTTCTTTGTTCAGTCTGATTACAAAGCTAACTACATTACCCAATAGTCAGGTTCACTCCTCATTACTAGACAAGGTGGATAGACATACGCATATGACAGTGAGTGTCTACTTGAAAAATAGCATAAATTAATTTCTTTTGGTATTAATTCGAAAGTTTGCAGGCAAGGTCATTACACTGAATTAATCAATCTCAGTGTAGAATACTAAGATAAAATGTCAATCTGAAGAAAACTGCTTGAGGTTTAAGATTTTAGGGTTTACACCTGCTACCAATAGGACTTGTGGGAGTATACTGAGACCAGCTCATGTACTGAATGCATGAACCCCAAGCAAATTTGACTGTTATATAAATACACAAGTAAGTGATGTTATTTCTGATCTTATCAAATGATCTAAATTGGCATCACGTTGTTGTTAATTGTACCTGGATGCAAGCGCCCTAAGGAAACTCTGCTTACTGCAATATTAACAGTCAGTAGTAAAAAATGTTGCCATTAAAAATAAATTTGTCTTAGCATAAAAACCAAATAAATCTTCCTTTTTATCCCTGAAGATGTAAATATCTTAAGATCTTAAAGATACTATTTAATTTGATCATTAACTGCTACAGACCCATAGTCTTTCAATAGGTACAAAACTCTTGTAGTTTAGAAATACTACATGTATGTTTGTTCCAGTAATATTAAATATGTTAAATAATATATAAAACTATTTAAATAATATAAATATTTAAATCAAATATGTAAATAATATAAAAACATGTATACTATAAAATTATTTTATATTAATAATAATATTAATAAAATGAAAGATAAAAAATAAACAAACCAGAATGATGAAAGATACAGAGTGAAGGACAAGCAAATACTTGTTTTCCATTTAAAGTCTATGACTTTTTTCATTACACAACTGGATGTCACAAAGCAAAAGTTAAAACGCACAGAAATTAACATTCACAAAAAAAGAACTTTTTTTTTTTTTTTTTTGGCCTCTTTGAAACGTAGATTATGGTTAGTAGCAGTCACTCATATGAGTCACTCATATAATGAGTGACTGCTACTGCTTATTTGGATCATGTTAAATGAAGTGTTTCTACTTGATTCAAACAGATTTGTTCTAGGTTCCTGACAAACTCCTGACACAGTTTGAAAGAAACAAAACCATGAGTTCTTCATTGTCCCTCCCCCGCTCCACCCTTGTCTCGTAATGCATTTTGAAGAAGCTTTTGTGTTTTTTTTGTTACTTTCTTCTTCTTGGATAAAAAGAAAAGAATCAGAAAATAAACTCTACTCAAAGACCTGATGGCTGCATAATGTGCTTAAACCATCCATCAAATGAACAAAAAACAAAGAAACAAACAAAAATTCAGAAATCCCTGAAGGAGGAAAGAAAGAAAGAAGGAAAGAAGGAAAGAAGGAAAGAAGGAAAGAAGGAAAGAAGGAAAGAAGGAAAGAAGGAAAGAAGGAAAGAAGGAAAGAAGGAAAGAAGGAAAGAAGGAAAGAAGGAAAGAAGGAAAGAAGGAAAGAAAGAAAGAAAGAAAGAAAGAAAGAAAGAAAGAAAGAAAGAAAGAAAGAAAGAAAGAAAGAAAGAAAGAAAGAAAGAAAGAAAGAAAGAAAGAAAGAAAGAAAGAAAGAAAGAAAGAAAGAAAGAAAGAAAAAGAAAGAGAGGGAGGGAGGGAGGGAGAGAGGGAGGGAGGGAAGGAGGGAGGAAGGAAGGAAGGAAGGAAGGAAGGAAGGAAGGAAGGAAGGAAGGAAGGAAGGAAGGAAGGAAGGAAGGAAGGAAGGAAGGAAGGAAGGAAGGAAGGAAGGAAACACAGCACTATTAACCTGGATATAAGAGAAACATCGTCTCTTTTTCCATACAAAATCTGATTCTGTCAAGGCAGCAGCCAGATTAAAGAAGATGGGAAAGTGAATTTAAATCAGATAGAAAAATCAGTATAACAATTTTCCCCCCTTATTTGGAGTATGGCACTGACTATTAATGTTTCAGAAATATATTATTTGCCTTTTCATTGAATCACACATCATTTTGTCCCTGCATAATTTGTAACAAAAAAGAAAAAGTGTGTAGCTATTTTACTAAAACTGTGTTGTCCAAGTGAGTACCACAGGTACAAAATGTTGCCTTTTTTTTCTTCCTGTTGTTTCAACGCTACCTAATGACTGAAAACTGAATACCAAGTACAATCATGAGCACTTAGGGCCCAATTCATAAAAAATGCTGCAAGCTATTTATGCACAAATGTTGCTATTTTCATATGGAAACAAGCTACATAAAGAATTCCCCTTTGTGATTCACCAGCCCTCTTTATGTTAACATATTTTTCCTCAGTGGTGTACATGAACAGTGTACAATTCTGCCAAGGGGACAAGGGCAAAAGCAAAAGCATTTGTAGTTTTCTTACAGAAAAACCTTAACAAGCTTGATGTCTCTCTTCCATCCCACTCCCACCCCACCCCTCAGGAACCAGAGCAACTCTACCTCTTGTAGGTAATTGTCATTTCTGGAAGAGTATATACCTTTTTCTGCTGGCGAATTTTATCAGTATCAGTTATGAGGAAAAAAAAATATATATATATATATATATTCTTAAAGACAATACTAACAAAATATTTGAATATTCATCATCTGATGGTGCATTTTTAATCTGACTTGTTCAAGTACTGTTTCCTCAGAAATTAAGCTGGTTTTATTTGAGAAATTGGTGTCTAGCTGACTGTCTAAAATGGTATTGGGTACAGATAGATCCAGACATTAG